>NC_026002.2:72997606-73341356 GCF_000442705.2 Elaeis guineensis | reverse complement strand
CGGCATGTTTTTCTCCCAATAATGACATCATGTATATATTTATTATCTTTCTCAGAGTTCAACAGCAAAACTATTGCAATATCTTCCAAAATACTATGTGTGGTAGATAGGAAGAAGCGCCACATCAGCAATTCGTTATTGCTTGGGACGTTATGACAAATGATTTTCAATTATGTAATCAGTAAAAATGCTTTTTTTTCTTAAACGAAAGAGCTTAGTAATGTTTGTCATCTGAATATCTTGGTTGCTTTGGATTTGAGGAATGGCAAAATCTAATGCGCAGAAATCATTGACAAAAATATGCGCAGAGATTATTGGCGAAAATATGAATCAGATATGATCAGATCTTACCAGGTTTCGGCTGGACGAGCAAATGACGATCTAATGAGGGATCACTGGCTGAACGGACTCGTAAATCAATCTGATCAAACCGAGACCATAGACTTGCAAATTAGAACTCCAATAATGAGCCTTTTCCCACTCGAAGATAACTTTTGGATATCAGGATTTTTTTTATTATTTTTTATTAAATATTTTTAAAAATATACCGTCCACGTATGAAATTGTTATTTCAAATGACGATTTCATGGCCACCCATCTTATGCCCAACTTGCCAGATGAGGCGAACAAAATTAAAATCGTCATTTGGACGTACGATTTCACTGAAATCGTCATTTGGGCCGATAATTTCAATGAGATCACCGGCCCAAACGACGATTTTCGC
Organism: Elaeis guineensis; assembly: GCF_000442705.2. Lineage (NCBI taxonomy): Eukaryota > Viridiplantae > Streptophyta > Magnoliopsida > Arecales > Arecaceae > Elaeis > Elaeis guineensis. The sequence goes on along the minus strand of NC_026002.2, from coordinate 73,340,632 downwards.
TATGCACACAAAGAGGCCGCACTGATTGAGGGTGACGAGATCGTGAGAAATCGCCAGCCCAAACAACGATTTTTTCTGTGCACACAAAGGGGCCGCACTAGTTGAGGGTGACGAAGCCGCTCGCGATCGGGGGATGGCGCAGGCAGCCGGAGGGTTGGGATGTGGTGCCAGAGGTGCGAAGCAGCAACTGGGGGATGGTGCGGGTGGTCGGAGGTGGATTCACGGGGGATGGGTGAGGGCACGATAGAAGTGGCCGTGGAGGCATGGGGTGTGGGCTCGTCGGAGGGCCAGAGGATGATGTAAGGAGTGGCGAACGATCGAAGAGAGGTGTCAGAGACACGACGAGGTGCCACGGGCAGTAGGATGCACAAAGCAGCTGGGTGGGGGGGGTCTGGCATACGGGGGAAGAAGAAAAAAAATAAAAATAATAAAAATAATAATAAATATTAAATAATAATAATAATAATAATAATTTATTAAAAAAATTTAAAATAGAAATTTTTTTGTAATAAAAAATATATTTTAAAAATAATGATAAAATATTATTTTTAAAAAATTTAAAAAATAATTATAGATATTAATTTTAAAAGATAATTTTGAAATATTAATTTATATAATTATAAAATATTATTTTTAAAAATAATTTAAAAGAATAATTATAAAAAGAGCAACCCCATATATTTTCAAAATTATTTTTAAAAATAATATTTTATTATTATTTTAGAAATCTATTTTTTTGCATATCTTCCTTCTCTTCCTGCGACTTCATACCAAACACCTATCCCAATCCAACGCCACCTGCCGCTCCTTCGTCCGACCGTCGCTCCTCCGAACCCACGTACTCATTTTTTTAAAATATTTTAAAAAAATATATATATTAATTTTTTTTAAAAAAAAATAAAATGAAAATGGATGCAAAAATTTATATAATAAAAAATATTATTTTTAAAAAATAATTTTAAAAATACATGAATGGATGCGGATGGACGACAACCTTGTGGAGGACCACCTTTTTGGATGGTTTTATATTTGCACGGAGCGTCGGAGTGCGGGTACGGCCTTCGCCGGGGTCGGGGAGGTGGGGGGGAGGGGAACGACGGCACAAGAGAGACGTCCTCTCAAATAATAATATTTTATTATTAATCAAATAATAATAATTAATTATAAATAAAATAATAATATTTATTATTAAATAAAAATAATATTTTTATTAATCAAATAATAATATTTTATTATTAATCAAATAATAATATTTTACTATTAAATAAATAATAATATTTTATTATTAATTAAATAATAATATTTTAATAATAAATTTATTATTTTTTACCTTCCCTCCCCTCCCTCTGCAGTCCTGGTGAAGCCCCCATCCGCAACCCGGTTGTCTAATGCGATTTCAGTTTATTTTTTTATTACAATATTTTTCTCTTTTAATTTATATTTATTAATTTTTAATAATAAATATATTTTAAAATAATATTATTAATCAAATAATAATATTATTATTTTATTATTAATTAAATAATAATAATTTATTATTAATTAAATAATAATATTTTATTATTCATAAAATAATAATAATAATATTTTATTATTTAACTTTTTTTTTTCTCTCGTTTCTTCTTTTCCTTCCTCCTACTCCTTGAAGGATTTTTCTCTATCAGCGACCAACCCGCACCTACTCCCCTCCGACGTGCCACCCGGCCCCGCCCAGCCGCTATCCTCCGCACCATTTATTTCAAGCCTCACATCTGCTCCATCCTGCTGCCATGGCTGCTTCTCTTTTTTCTTGCGAGGCACACGTCGTGACCCTATTTCATCACCATTCGTACCGCATCTGTCATGCATCTCTGATTCTGTGTGACCACCACCCCCTCCTCTCCCTCTCGGCCCCGACGGCCGTCTGTATGAATACAAAAATATTGCCACCCTCCACAATCCCTTCCATCCTCTGACTGCGCACCCCCTCGCCGCATACCCCGACCTTCGGTGGATTCTCCGCTGCCCCCTTCGTTCGTTTAAAAAAAAAAAAAAACACATCAGCGCCAAAGTGCCGTGAAATCGTCGGTTGAACGGATGATTTCAACGGAGACAGTAATTTGAAAAAAAAAATGAGAGTGGAGGTTTTTTTGAAAATAAAAAATAATAAAAAAAAATGTTGGAAATCATATTCTGAAGCCAATAAGACTTTCTATTTATAAGTTGACCGACAGCAGGCAGGGTTTCAAAATACGTCGACTTAATCGGAGCCAATCAAATATGACAAAATTTATTTATTAATTTTATTTATTTTAAAAATTTTAAATTTTTTAATTTTAATTTTATACTGAATTTCAATTTATTATAATTAAATTATCAAATTTTATATGATAATTTCTAACTGCTACTGCTATTTCTATTAAACGAACATGTGCTATTACGTAACATATAGAAGAAACTAGTAATGGCATGAAATAGCTGTAAAATTTTTATAATTTTTTTTTTATTTTATTTTTTTAAATTTTTTACATCACTATTGATATTTTTATTTTTATTATCACCAACTTCAAAATTTCCATCATGATCATTATCATCATCAAAACTATCTTGACCACTATCATCAAATCCATCACCGCATCCTCCATGACCCTTAAGAAACAAGTTATTTTTATCGAGTACATGCTATGCAAGATAAATCTTTATTATACTATAGTCAATTGAAATTATAAAACTCCTTTAACCTTATTAAGCCCATGTGCTTGCCTTCTTTCTAAATATTTAGAAGAAAAGATACAAATGATGCTGGTTTTGGAAAAGATATTCATGAATGAAAATTAAAAAATATATAAAATAAAAATTTTAATTTAAAAAAAAAAATAAAATAAAATATAATTAGAAGAAAAAAAAATTTAACTAAAAAAAAATTTAAAATATCACATCGATTTTCATTAAATATCACACTAAGTATTACATGATCCTACATGATCTTTCAATGGATGTAGTAAGCGGGAAAAAAAATAATAATAATATGATTGTAATAAATTAAAATTTAAAATAAACATAAAATTTTTTAAAAAAAAATAAAAACTTTTAAAATAATTAAGCCGATTTATTAAGAATGAGCCAAGAGAAACTTTTGCTCCGATGTCATCAACTTCGCCGGTTGGACAAGCGGCTGCGTCAGCCATCGAGGAATGGAATATAAAGTAGAAGGTGAGGATTAAATCCTAATCTCAAAAAGAGAGAATAAAAAATAATAAAAATAAACAGAAACAGAGAAAATTGTGTAGGAACGAGGAGCCCAGGTACCGGCGATAACGTAGGTTTCAGAATCTAAAACCCTGAGGTGCTATGATGTAACTCGAGGAGATTCACAATAAAAAAATCTACTAAAATTCATAAAATATTCTTCAAGCGCATAAAAAACTCCTAATCTGATTAAATCTAGGCTAATTGGTCCAGCATAGGTGCTTCCCACCTGCATTCAAAAGACATCCATAAACTAATTATCAAAAATGAGAGATTACCATGTAATTCGTTATAATGAGAGTTCACTAAAGCATAACAATATACAATTGCTTAGTTTTTTTAACGCAAGAAATAATCTAGTTAATTTTGAACCTCCAAATGGAAATCAACACGCTCCACATACAAGGAAGTTCCAATCATCTATGTATCCTATGTCCTGTACCACGGTAAGTAATTGACTTTCAAAATCATCCTTACATCCAGTTTTCCAAACCGAATGCAACACATAAATCCTTTGGAGAGTCATTAAATCACCCGCTCAATATGCAGGCTCTCCTATAGATAAATGAGACCTAATCCATTTTATTATAAGGCAACAAACATGCACAAAATGACTATTAAACCAAGTAACAATTTGAAACTCTTCAATATGCAGGCTCTCCTATAGATAAATGAGACCTAATCCACTTTATTATAAGGCAACAAACATGCACAAAATGACTATTAAACCAAGTAACAGTTTGAAACTCTTATTAACTCGCAATAAAATCCTTCAAGGAACAGTCCCTATACCAGCCATCAGTCTTTTATTTTCAATTAAAAAACACTAAAGAAGTTTTCGACACAAAGCACATAGACCATGCGCAGTTTTAATGCAAAACATTCAGGGACTTGGCCAGCCTCATCGTGGAAACAAGCTCAAACCAGCAACCAAATCAGCTGTAGTTCACCTACAAAAAATTACCGCTTTAAGTATGATTTGTTTATAATGAGCAAAGATACTGCATCAAACACGTATCCAACAAAAATAATTCAAACATTTGAACCACTCATTCAAGTGCCAAAGCATTTTGACAACAAAGTTGAGAAAAACCAGAATATTTAATTGCATGATCACTACCTCAATTGCGCTTCCTCAATTTTAATATAATTGTTAGAATGAAATTACGCTTCCTCAATTCATCAAGACAGCCTTCTCAAAGTCTTGGAAATGTTGAATAACATTAAGCATGCACATGGTTACACAAGATTCTAATAAAGCTGGACAGAAGAACATGTACTAGTTGGAATGGCACGCAAGCAATCAACAAAAGGCTAAAGACAAGAAACTACCCAAGCCATGCATCAAGGGGCAAAAGACAGTGATAGAATAATTAGGTTTCTTTTTTCGATGAGCAAAAAAAGGCTACAACAGCCATTTACACACCACGCTTGTTCATGTTTTTAATCTCAACTGAATTACCCCATTTTATAACTTAGTATAATATTTTCGATAGTGTCCCCCCCTCGCAACATCAAAGTAACAAGTTGCTTTTTCTCTCAGGAAGTTCAACATATTCAAAAATAAAAGGCAACTCACAAGCAGCTTAACCAATAAAAATGGCAATGCTGCAAGCGACCACCCTCATATGATCAGCAAGTTTGCTAAGTGCCCAAACTTTACACTTGAATAACAGCAGTGATGATCATTTTGCTATACCAAAATCATAGATGTGTAGCATGAATTCAAAAATATTCTTCAATTTATAAGCATTTGTATCTCCTAAATGAGAAGGCCGCTAGCATACTCACTGTTTGCAAAAGAGCTTATGCATCTTGACGGATAAACTACTATACTTGCTCTATACCCCTCGCATGTTACACGGTATCAAAGACAGTCCTAATCATGCATGTCAGTTTATATGAAAATTGGAGACAAAAAAAAAAAAAGCCAACAATCCATTCAACTTCTCCACAACACATTTTAGGCATCTCTAGAACCAACATTGTGTCCTGAGACTGCTCATCATTAACACCAACTTGTTATTACAGACATTGGCAATCTACATAGGCCTTCATTGGAAAATGCAAGAGAGCATAATCGAACTGCAATTTATATCCTTATATAACCAGCCATCATTTTATCTAGAAAATCCCGTTTCCTACATAATCCAGTTGCACAACCTTGACTAATTAAACCTCTATGAAAAGGGTTCTTTAGAAGCCTGTTAAATCTGTCTTCATTAAGAACTAATAAATATCGGTTTAATAAAGTAAGGATTTGTTAGGGTTTAATAAGAGTTTAATAAATATTTCTTTTTCCTTGTTAGGGTTTGTTACCTTGTTTATAGCAATCAAATAAGGTATCACAATAACTCAATTTGCCAGCCTAATCTGACAAAGCAACTCCTGTAAATCCCTTCCAAACTGATGGTGGTTTCATGATAGGTACCATATGGTGAGTTTCTCAATTCCTGTGGGCTTCTGGCACAATTGCACAACATCCAGTTATCTTACAAGGCATGATAGCGGAACCACACTAACAAATTGGTATCCTGTCAACTTAGATCATCTTGTATACTCTGTCAATTCTATTAGGACTACCATTAAACTTCTTGCAAATTTCAGTTAATCATCTAATGCGATCATGCTCTAATCAACAAATCATCATCATTCATTAGCAACCAGTGCACCTTCAGATTTATTTATTTATTTTTAAATAAAGAATGAAATGAGAATTGCCTTTCCATACTCTTGGATATATTCCAAGAAACATTACGGTATCATCAGCATATGAAACTAGCCTCTGTATTAACTCTTAACAAATAAAAAGGAACAGATAGAACTTCTTATGGATCTCTGCCTTACACCTTTACTCGAGCAAAATATCCTTTCTAATATTTACTAGAACTGAAATCCCCATAATCATTTTGTTCTTGGATTTTTCTAAAACCATATAATCCAAATGCCCTTCTTTCCATCTCTAGATTCATATTTTGGTACTCATCGCCATGAGTCCAAGACTTCCTCCGGGAAAACTACTTTACATCAAACTTAGAACCATACCTCTGGTAATCAAAAAGACGTGAAATAAGACACCTCCATGTCTCCTTAAATTTTTACCAAAACATATAAAACTCTCACATAATTCATTTAGCAGACATTATCTATAACCCAAAACCGGTCTTTTGTGAAACTTCTTTTTTACAAGCAAAATGGAAGAACAACATTAACAATAGAGAAAAGACTTCACACTGAACTCCAATACCAGGGAATCCAAGATGCAATCATTAGGGGAAAACGGAACCAAAGCAGTTTTACACTATAAAACATATATGGAACAAAAATCGAACAAAAGAAAAGAAGATGCAACCTTTGTTTTAAAAGAAAACCCAACAACATTTGTACCAGACGTAGCATCAAATCTTCACTAATCTAACAAATCCTAACACCCAAACATCAGGGACCACAAGATCATACATGGATATAAGGCGATCAATCGAAATAATATTAAGAGGGCATCCAAAATGTCATTTAAACAAAAAAAGAAAAAAAAAAAGAAAGAAAGAAGAACTAGGGTTTGAGATGAGACGGAACCTGTTGTGCTCCTGCACGAAGCGCGAGTTCTTGGCATCCTCCTCTGCGCACCAAAGTAAAAACAAAGGAGAAAAAATAGTAGATGAGACAAAAATGATGAAGATAAAAAGGGAGGAAGAGTTCGCCGGGGGCTGGGGTGAAGAGGGGAAAATCTAATCACCGGTGAGGCCGGCGGTCAACTTGACGATGACGGCGCCGGTGATGGCGAAGCCGACGAGGAAGGGCCAGTTGCGGTGGAACTCCCTCCTGAAAAACACGGGCCATGGATCGAACTTCCTCATCCTTCTTTTTCTCTCCCCCCTCTCTCTCTCTCTCTCTCTCTATCGCCCTCGCGAGGAAACGAAAGGCCGCAACCCCAGAGGACAGCTTTTGCTGTGTATCCATAGTGAAATGAACGGTGGTGATGCGATGGGGGTGTATTGATACCATCAATTAGGTAGGTGCATCGATGATTTGATATTAGGTCACGACCCACTGGCAGTTGACCGGAATATGGGCTAAAAGATAAGGCCTTAAGTTGGGCTTGATCTACGTATGTGTTTTCGGCTGGACTGGGTTGGGTTTTCGGGCTTTTGAGTAACTGCAAGGTGATCTTAGGCCCAGGCCTTTCGGTTCCAGCCCCTGGATTGGATGGGCTAGGGTAGCTGTGATGACCATGTTTATCTCAGCCTTTTGCCTATGATCAAGTTGTATCTATTTAGTGTTCGCGAGCCACACGTTGGAATGCCTTTAATATCTATGCTGACATATCTTTGCCAGCATACTTAACATGCCGTTTTACCAAAAAAAAAAAAAAAGAACATCCCAGGCCAACACATTAATTATTACATTTGTAGGAAACAATCATCATCACACATAAACATTCATGGTATCTTGATATCTAAAACAAGAATCACTAATTACACGTACTTATGCAAGACACCATGTCAATAAGTAGTTTAGGGCAGCATATATGCATCCTAATTTTCATGCCTTTTTATGCACAAATATCTTATTTAACCAATAATCATATTGCATATTGTAAAACAAGATTTCAAACAGATTGTAGCTTGTAAAATTATATTTTATTGCTGGGTGACCTAACTTGCATAAATTGAGAACATATTTGTGTGTGAGTTGGCCGAAAAATGATAGCTGAAGTTTTCATGATTTGCATAGAATCATGGGTTATCGTTAAGATCCACTTCTAGAAATAAGGGCTTCACTAACGAAATTTCTCATAGACATGATTCGTCAAAAATTTTTAATAGATCACTAACAAATTTTTGTCATAAAAGGAGTAATAAAATATAATTGATGTCTCAAAATCTTTGATAAATTTCTGATGAATTATTTTTCAGAAACAACTCCATCAAAAAATCTATGAAAATTTTTTTAAAAAATTTAAAAATTTTATAAAAAATTTAAAAATTTTATAAAAAAATTTTGTAATCGATTTTGTGATAAATTATTTATCAGTAATGTTTCTAACAGAAACTTCCATTAGAAGTATAATTTTAATAATTTTTAAATTATAAAAATATTTATTTTTTATAGAAAAATGGTCAGAAATATTTTAACAAAAAGAAGTAGATTTTGTGATGAATAATCTGTCAGAAATCAACGTTACAAGTTTAAAAATAAAATCTAAAAAATATTTTTTACTTTTTAAAAGATATATTTATAATAAGTGGATGGAAAGATTCAAATTCTAAATCCTTAGATAGAATACCAACTACTTTAGCTATCAAGATCTAACCAAAACTCATTTATATATTGATTGACAAAGTACCTATACCATGTAAATGCTTATTTATAATCTTAATATAAAATACTATTCTCTATTCCACCGAACAAAAAAATAGTGCACTATTCGGGCGCAGCATTTTGTATTCGTTACCACCCCAAAATCCTAATGCTCCAAGTTCCTATTCGATTGCTCCAAGCCTCCCACCATCCAAACTTCGCTATTCGGCCACTTCAAGCCTCTCACCATCCAAGCTTCACTACTCGGCCACCCCAAACCTCCCACCCAACTCCTAAAGACTGAAAAAATAGAGAAAAATCGGAAGAAAATAAAGCCCCTTCCCTGTTCGTCCGCTCCAATCCTCCTAAAATTTTGAAAGGTAAAATATTTTTCCTCTTTTCATTGTTTTTCTTTTCATTCATTCTCTTTTTTGGAGATTTAAGGGGAAGGAGAACACTTGAGAGAGAGCAGAGGGGTTTATTAGGTTTCGATTGGGGTTTGTGCGAGTTGTGGTGGTTTGAGTTGGTGCCTTGAGAGTTTAATCTTAGTAGAAGAGATCTGAGGGGAAGAAGAACACCTGAGAGAGGGTGGAGAGGGTTCTTAGGTTTCGATTGAGATTTATACGACTTGTGAGGGAGAACTCCAGCTCAGCCTACGTCCGATTCAAGGCCAGGAGCATGGAGCCGGCCAACCACCACACCTTTGGCCACAACCTAATTGTCATCAAGGGGAAGAAGAAGTAAAGGGGAAGGAGAGATACCTTTGACTTTACTTGTTATTGGAGGAGAAGGAGAGCACCTAAGAGAGAGCAGAGGTGTTTCTTAGGTTCCAGTTGAGTTGGTTCCTTGAGCTTTTTTTTTTTTTTGGTAAGGGGTCCTTGAGTTTTTGAGAGCTTAATCTTGGTAGAAGCATGATACTTTGTAGGGTTTGGGAGATTTTTGATTGAAAGAAATATAGGATTAATCTTGGTTTGATTTATGGTATCAATATTTTATTTTTTTTAGTATATATCAAAGATGAAAAATATAAGGGTCCTAATGAAGTTAAAGGTCAGTCTTAATGACTGGATGGTGCTACCTCAAATGTATCAATAACAGGGGCTTCAAATGTAAGTGCAAATACTATAGTGCCAAAATATTTTTCTTGATATTCTATATGATGTAATATTTATCAACATTCTATTAGATATTTTAAATTTATCAACATGATGTAATATTTGTGATATAATATTTGTGATGATATAATATTGGAATGTCAGTATTTGTTGTTAATTGTTGTATATGCAATATCTATAATATCTATAAGAGTGCGATATAATGAAACTCTCTGTTATTTATCTTATTTCTTGTATTAGTATACGCTATTTGTCCTATTTCTTTTATTATTAGTGTATAATCAAAACATGTTCAGGGGCCATACTTGGATGTATAATTGGTTAACTAATGGGTATATAAATGTTGAATTTATTTCAAGTGTTGAAGAGTTTCTTGATTTTATTTTTTTTCAATCTCTGTATGTGAATGAGAACAAAATAAAGTGTCTGTCCTCCAAGCATCACAATCAAAAGTGGATACTCATAATAAAATGAGAGTATAGTTATATAAAAAAAGATTTGTTGAAAGATATACTATATGGCTTTCACATAGTAAATTCTATGAAAAATAATGGATGCTCGGAGAATCTTCAACAAGCAAGAATGAGAATATATATGTAGAAGATGATGTAAATCCATATAGAACAATAGTATTGGATGCAGCAAGTAATGATTATGAATGGCCTATGAATAGAGTTGATGAGATTGGGTTTGATTATGAACCTCCTAATTCAAAAGCTTCTAAATTTTATAATTTGTTAAAAAATACTAATGAGCCATTGTGGGTGGGTTGCAAAAAGTATACAAAGCTATTTGTAGTTTCACAGCTTCTAAATTGTAAATTTGAATTTAACATAAGCGAGAATTGTTATAATTATCTTTTTTTCATAGTAAAAAGTATGTTGCTAGGGGATGAGAAGTTGTCATGCAACTTTTATGAGACAAAAAAGATGGTTGCAAAACTTAGACTTAAATATATGAAGATAGATGTTTATCTTAACATGTACATGTTATACTACAAGAAGATGAGAATAAGATGGTTGGCTCGATATTTATTCACATCCTCGGTATAAATAAAGAAGAAATATTGGCGGCACAATGGGAAAAGGTATACTTTATAAAGTCTTGCATTATCTTGCTCTCATAGAAAGGCTTCAGAGACTTTACATATCCTCACAAACTGCTAAGCATATGATATGGCATATGGTGAATAGGTATATTGATGGTCCTACGGCACATCCATGTGATAGTGAGGCATAGAATATTTTGATCAAATCCATCTTGACCTTGCCTCTGATCCAAGATATGTGCAACTTGGACTGTATACAAATGGATTTAATCCATTTATCTACTCATCAACTCCTTATTCTTGTTAGCCAATGATTATAACCGTGTATAATTTGTCTCCCTAGATGTGCATCAAACAACCTTATATGTTCCTAAATATGGTCATTCTAGGATCAAAAAGTCCAGGAAAGCATATCAATGTATTTCTTAGATCTTTCATTGATGAGTTAAAAATGTTATAGAATATATGGGTCAACACTTATGATAATCATCAGAAGCAAAATTTTTAAATGAGAGTAGCATTTTTATGGATAATCAATAATTTTTCTAGTTATGATATGCTATTAGGATGGAACACACATAGAAAATTAGCTTGTCCTTACTGTATAAAGCATATTAAGGCATTTACTTTAGAAAAGAATGGAAAGGCATCTTTTTTTTGATTGTCACCATCTGTTTTTGTCAATTAATCACTCCTACAGAAAGCAGTGGGATACCTTTAAGAGGGGTACAATTGAAAAATCTCTTGCTCCTCGATTCTCTAATGATGAGTTAATGCAAAGAGTAAGGAGTTTCTCTGATATCACATTTGACATCCAGAATGGTAAATAAAAATTTTTTGATTTTGGTACCCAACGTAATTGGGTGAAGAGTAGGGCTGAAACTGGGCTCCGATCGATCCGAAGCCCATCGGGCTAGGCGACTTTGGGTCGGGCTTCAGATTTGACCTGAGATAATTAAGACCAAACTTAGATTTAAATACAGAGTCCGTTTATCTTTCAGATCGGGCTCAAATATATCTTTGGCCTGGCTCAGGCTCGGTCCAAGTTCGAGCCCGAATGCACTGCCCTCACAGTCGCCCGCTCTGTTGCTCTCATCTGCACACAGACCCTCATGCAGAATACCATGCGCCACCTCGAGCATGAGCTCCACTAGATCCCTGGTGCCAACCATGACTACCTTAACCCCGAATCCATATCTTCCACCTACACTCACTCCCGTGCCTTCCCCACAATATCGAGTCCTTCGACGATGATAAAATCTGCACTGCTGGCAAGTCAATTACCAGCGAGGCCGAAGGAGCCTCCACCATCACCATGGCTGACCTTTGTGCCATCGTCGAGTCCATGATTGCCATCAGATACGGTAAGAAGTGCGTCCGTATCTCAAAAATCCTCTGCAAATTCATCATCGATAAGGGCCTCTACTGCCTTGGCTTTGAATGGCTCTCCCAATCCCAGATCCAGAAACTCGATTGGGAGGTCCTCGACCTCAAGTTCTGCTCTTTGCTCGATGCTGCCCCCATCACCCTCAGGATCCTCTTCTCCAGAGAATGGATCCTCTGCGACTACATCTTCATCGGCTCTGATTCCATCGATGAGTCCTACTTCACCGACATCATTGGGATGCAGCCACCCTATTCCTCGAATTCCTCAAACCCATAGCCAAAATGAAGTGATCGTCGGAGAAGCTCTTCCAAATCCTTGATCTCTATGATGCTATCTCCTTTCTTTGGCCAGAGATTGAGGCCGTCTTCTGCTTTAAGTCTATCGCCACCATTCGATCCCAGGCTCTCACCTCCCTCCTCAAGCTCATCAAGGCGGTGCAAGCCATGCTTGCCGACTTTGAGGCGGCGATCCAGAAGGACACATCCAAATCATCGGTCCGCGGCGGTGCCATCCACCCCCTAGCCCAATCGGATTCAAGCCGGGCTCAGACCCGAGTCTTTCAAAAAATTTTAGGCCCAAGCTCAACTTGAAGCCCAAAAAAAATTTCGCATCGGGCTCGGGTAAGGGTATAACTCAGCCCAACGCGACCCACTTCCAACCCTAGTGAAGAGGAGTATTTTTTGAAAGTTGCTTTACTGGCACACAAATCTTGTTCGGTATAATTTGGATTTTGGATATCATACACATTGAGAAAACTATTTTTGACAATGTATAGAATACAGTAATAGACATCAAAGGGAAGACTAAAGATAATACAAAAGCTATGTTGGATCTTGCCATATATTATAAGCGCCCACATTTGGAGTTGCAAGAAGATGGCAATAGGAGAGTATTCAAATCTAAGGCCACATAAAGTTTGACTAAAGAACAGAAAATTGATGTCTGTAATTGGGTTAAGGAGTTGAAGTTTCCAGATTACTATGCTTCAAACATATCCCAATGTATGAATGTAGAGGATGTAAATATTACAAGTTAAAAAGTCATAATTGTCATGTGTTTATAGAGAAATCGTTACCTATTTCTTTTCATGACTTATTGCCAACTCCTGTTTGAGATACATTAGTCGAGTCAGCCTTTTTTTCAGAGACTTATACTCTACTGTCTTATATGTTGAGCATATGAAGATATTAGAGAAAAATATTACGGAGACCTTGTATAAATTAGAGAAGATCTTTCCTCCAAGTTTCTTTAGAGAAACTTGCCAGTCCATCTTGCTTATGAGACTAAAATTGAAAGATCTATTGAGTTTCATTGGACGTATCCATTTAAAAGGTAAAGTTGATAATTGAGTAATTGTAATATTTTTTTTTGAAGTAACTAAATAGGATAATTATTTGTATATCTTGCTAACTTTTTGGAGTAACTATTTTATTTATAATTCAGGTATATATTTTATTTAAAATAAAAAGTATGAAATAAGGCTCGTGTCGAGAGATCGATTTGCAAACTTTATATTATAGAGAAAATCTTTACTATTTTTTCACTTTACTTTGAACCTGAGGTTCAAACGGGATTGAATAGAATTCCATAGAATGATGACAAGGGAGCTAAGAGACCTATGGGACTTTTATCTATTTTCTCCCATCATGTTCACCATTTGGTCCAATAGGATCTCATAGCTACATGAATGATTTCGAATACAATGCAGCACATATTTACATCTTACTAAATTATGATAAGCTCGGATCTCTTATCAAGTAAGTGTATAAACTCTTATAGGTTTATAGTGATTATCTTATTAGAAAGATAATTTATAGTTATTAGAAAGATAATTTATAGCTACCAATTGAATTCTGATATAATTATAGGCAATATGATGACTATGTGAGCACATGCTATCTTTCGATAAGCGATGAATGGGGTTTGCAAGTTGGTTAAAATAAATAGTCAGTGAATGAATATTTCATAAAAAATTACTTCTTTATCCATATATAGATTATCAATTCATTAATATTTCTATTGAATAAGCAAATACAGTTGAAAATGGATTTGATGACTGTATAGTGGATATAGCGCAAGGTCTCTCACGGACAGTAAAAAGCTACACGAGATACTTTGTTAATGGGTTCAAATGTCATACAATTGACTATGACTAAGGTAGAAAATAATGAATAGTAGAGTTTGTGTCAAAGGAAGCTGTTACAATAATTATAAACGTGACTATTACGACATGTTATATGAAATTATAGAGTTACAGTATTATAGTGCTGAGAATAAGATTGTACTATTCAAATATGATTAGCATAATACAGAGAGAAGGATTAAAGTTAATAAACATGAATTTGTTGAAGTTTGATATAATTCACATCTTTCTACAAATGAGCTATTTGTTCTAGCTCAGCAGATGTAGCATATTTATTACACAACTTATCTATCGAGAAGGAGGGAAAGATGTGATTGGTGGGCTATTTGCACAATTAGAGCAAGGAGCATATATAATATCTCAGTTGCTGCCATCAATGAAGAAAATGTAGCTATCACTGATGATGTCTATGAAGAGGATGAGATACTTATTCTAGCTCTAGTTGAAGCAACAGATACACTTGATGATATTAACATCCTTGTAAATTTTAGTATGTACCAAGAAATTGATAGAGATGAGTTAACACAACTACAAAAATAGACAGTAGAATTGGAATAAGAGTATGATGAGGAACATAGAGAGGAAGAAGAAGAAGAGAAATTTGTTGAAGAAAATGTGACTGAAGAGGAAGAAAATGAGTTTGAATTATTTGATAGTGATAATGATTAATTTATAAAAATGATGTATATAATTTTGGATTTTCGTAAAATGTATTGATCTAAATGATTATCTTCGTTAAACGATTTTAACCTATGTCAAGCATTGTAAAATTTTGAAGTAATATTTTTCAAATTTAGTCAAGATATTATCTTTGACAACTAACATATTCTGTTATGATATTTATTGTCATTATATAATTTCACTATATTTCAATTATATTTGACTAACAATATTTTCTTCCAAATAGTATGATAGCATGAGATGGTGCAAGCAGTCACAGGGAGGTAGGAGAGGTGGTAGAGGATGAGCATCACGCCATCATCATTCTATTTTTGCTAATGGGGTTGGTAGGAGTTTATATCTGCAGGACATGCAAGATACTCCTATATCACATATGCAGGTCCTGTAGGATACTTCTCCCCACCATCAGAGATAGGATGATACTACCAATATTGCAGATGATACCACTTACCCTACAAATACTCTAAATAGTGATCCATCATTAAATTAGATATCAGATATCAATTCACCATTGTCTACATCATCTAGGACAAAATAGCTAAATCAAGAGACTTCAGAGCCTACAAATCCATCAGCAAGGCAATGTATCACGACAGAGATGGAAAGCATGCGATGGTTAAATTACTTTTAGTTGATAAAAATTACTAGTATTATATATTGATGTTATACAAATAATTATATAGATTTCATGATCCTGGGGTT
This sequence comes from Elaeis guineensis, assembly GCF_000442705.2. Lineage (NCBI taxonomy): Eukaryota > Viridiplantae > Streptophyta > Magnoliopsida > Arecales > Arecaceae > Elaeis > Elaeis guineensis. Next base: position 73,325,027 of record NC_026002.2, on the reverse strand, counting down.
ATTAGAGCGATCACAGCCACAATCAAGGAGTTGTACTCCGATCCTTGGCCTGTATGGAGTTTGTGCTAGAATGACCGAACATGAGATTTGGCAATGGTTTCAAGTGAATTGTAAAACACAAATATAAATATTTATATTACATAATATAGATCATTACTATTCATTAATTTATAATTTTTTATTGACATAATAACAAGCCACATACACATGGAATTCAGAAATGTATGCATAGATTTTTGGAGCATATCATATGACAACATCTAGAAAATTTAGAAGCATTCTGAATGAAGAACGAAAAAGGACAAAAAATAAGATAAACAAAGAGAAAGGTCTGTACTATAAGGTTTCTATGGAAGAGTGCAAAGGATTAAGTCCTAAATGAATGAAACCTGTTGTATGAGAGAAGCTTATTGATGATTATTAGGCCAAGAAAAAATGGCTAAAGAAGTCTATGCAGGGTAAGCTAACCGAATGATGGAGAAGGGATCTGTTATGAAGCATTCATGCAGTTCGACACGCATCATGATGCACAAGAAAAGAATGGTGAGTTAAGAAGTTATAAATATTGTGATAACTATTTTTGGTACTTGATCTTAAATCTTTTTATTGTTCTATCATGTGCTATTCAATGTAGATGCAAGACTATGGTAGAGAACCGAATCACACGGAGTTGTTCAGCCATACTCATATATTAGAGGAGAAGTCAGAATATGTCGATATCAAGTCAAACAAAGTTATTGTGAGTTATGAATTTATTTTATTTAAATATACTATTTACTACTTAAAAATTTATATATTTATTATACTTGTAGGAGTCTTATGCATTGACCATTTCGATCAAGTATGATGATGATACCTCATTGCAGTTTTTTTTTGGTGCTAATGCATGGGTGGAAGCAATTTGAGGCCCCAGTGAGGATCGATTATATAGCTTTGGATCCATGGTAAAAGCAACATCAATTTTTGGAGGTCCTTCTGCATTCTACTCCTGCATGCAACTAGACAGCTCATTCCAGCCTAATTGGATATAGGAGTAATTTGAAGACATGCTCAACAAATGGGTGAAGAAGCACTTGCAGACAGAAACTATTAAGATAGAGGTACGAGTTGCTGCTCAGATAATAACTCAGAGTCCTCACTTGTTTGAAACTTAGGCACATTCAAGGGGCATAGAGGTACTACCTTCAGGCCTATTTTCGTCTCTCTCTTCTGATGGCAATGATTCTTCAGCTACTGATTAACAACATATTTGATATTTTGGATTGAACATTTATATATGTAATACAATTTTATAAGTGTGTGAAGAACTTTTTATTACATGAGATTTGACATATTTTAATGTATTTGATAGTAAACTTTAGATCTTGAGTATGTAATTAGTTAAATATTGATGGATGAATCTAGATAATTTGTTTTATCAAATTTGATATTCATTTTAGGTTGGTAAAATTTTGATCGATTTCTGACAGATTTTTGATGGATTTTTCATCTATAAATTTTGTGACAAATTATTTATTAGTGAATGAAAAGAAATTCAAGTAGAATGGTGACAGATATTCTATCAAAGATTTTTCTAATAGAATATTTGTGAGATATCATAAAAAATTTTCTAGCAGATAGTTTGTAATAAAAATTTTGAATAGACTATTTATTAAAAATTTTGTTATAATTATATTTTTTGATGAAAAAATAATATTTATCAAAAAATATGAAAAACGTATTTCTGATGGATTATCTATTACAAATCTGTCAGAATATTTTCTGATGGATATAATCGGTTAGAAAAAAAATACTAACATCATTTTTTCTGATGGATTAGAATCTATTAAAAAATTCATCAAAAATATATTTTCTAACGGATTTTATAGATTTTTTTTGACGAAATTGTCCGTCAGTGAAGCCCTTATTTCTGATAATGGTCCTTGCAATCTATAATATCAATGCCTCTATGTTCTTATGTTAGCAAGATTCTTGTAATTTGTATTTGTCCCAAACATATTAGAACCTATCTAGTGTGCGTTGCCTATCCTCTCTCTCTTACGGACACTCATAGAGCAAGTTTGAGGACAGTACTCTTGCCAATAAGCTAGGCTTAGTTTATCTTAAAATCTATGTATATTTAATATTGGTCCTTCATTGATTGAACTATAATTTTTAGTCCATGTTGACTGAACTTTTAGCTTGAACCCCAAGTTTTAAAATTTCTTAATTCTCGGTCCCTGATGGCTATACAAACTTATACTCCACTATATGCAATTACAAATTACGGTGTATATCAGTATGTATAGAAACAGTATAATTACTTGTAAGGACGATATAACTATGCACAAGAACTAATATAAGTGGGTGCAGATCTTGTATAAATGTGTGCAGTGCTAAAAACTAGATGCCAATGATCAAGGGACTGCATATTGAACTCAGGTTAAAGAAAGAACCAGATGTTAGGTTTTTTAATTAAATATCGAATAAAGATCCGTTACGATAAGGAATTGTTGTTGCTGCGTGATGAACACGTTCATAAGCTCGGCGTGTCGGCCATTATGGTAGAGACATACAGATCTTGAACTCTTTGGTGGACAAACCACACACTCTTTTTGTGAGAAATTATTGCATGATCCGGGACAAATCGCAGAGCATATGCATGGTGGATAACTTGCAATCGAAAATTGATGACGTACGAGGATAATGAGGTATGTTATTTATCGTGGAATTTGGCGTGGCCCATTAGATTTGGTCCAACTGATGGTTGATTGCGATCATATGGCCATCATTTTGGAGAAATTATGATTTGCACCAGGTTGCAAGTGAATCAGGACAAATCCCGATGCATATGTACAGTGGACATCGTGCAATCAAAAATTGGCGAAATACAAGGGCCTCTTATCCACCGTGGGATTTGACGCGGTCCAATTGCACGCATGCAATAGGAATTTCTCGGTTTGGCAAGATCCCGGTCTGACACATCATCCATAGGGACGATACGACGCATAGCGACCGCCGCGACGAGACTGAGCCCATAGGTCTATTTCCGTCGATAGAAAAATTAAAATTTGTCCCGAATCCTGATGACGTCCCCATTTCCGCCGCTAAGCTTTATCTTGTCAGTCTGAGGAAGTCCTCTCTTGTCCCCGTGCGTTGCTTTCAATCTTGTGTTCCTCGAGCACCGCGGCCGAGGAGCGAGCCCTCATCGCTTCGGATCTCAAAATACGGTATCGGCCCCCTACTCAAGTTACTCAACCTTTTTTTTTCCCGCGATTCGATGGCATTTCTGTCGTCCTTTGTGTCGCACTCGAGATTTCTTTGGACTGATTGGTGGGAGGGCGGATTTGTTTGCTAAATCTTTCTTTAGGGTTAGGTTTCCGAGTCTTCTGATCGTTTTCTGCTACGAGAGTTGGTTTCTAATGCTCTGATCTTTGATTAGTTGTACTTCTTGAAGACTTTTGGGGTTTCTCGACGAAAAGAACCGAATTCTTGATAAATTGATGGGTCTAATTTTGTGTACACTGTTTAGATGCATGATAGACGCTTGGGTTTTGACTTTTTCTTGAAAAAAAAAAATCACTAGAATGGAGTTTTGCGACAGGATAGGGTTTGATTGAGAAGTTGGAGTAGCAGGAGGGGTTGTTTGGTGGAGAGGCTGCGATTTGTGGGGTTATCAGTATGAGTCCGGACAGCAGCAGAAGCCCTCCTCGAGCACGTCGGTTCCGCACTGAGCGCATCTCCTACCGTGACGCCCCTTACAGGAGGGAACGCCGCAGCTACCGGTGAGCTTGCCTTATTTAAGTTACTGGATTGGCTTCCCTATATTCCATTCTTGGAACTCGTAGTAGATGGAATGTTGTTCTTTTTGAATTAAAATTAATTGGACGTGCCTTCTCTAACTCAGTAGTCAATCTATCCACATTTGTTCATTTTAATGGTGTGAATTGCAAAATCTCTTCTTTTCAAAATTGCTTGAGAACTACTATAATAGATGGATAGATAATTAATGGATGAGTTTGAGATTCCAATTGAGAACCTTGTGGGATCTGGCTTTTAAAGCCCTTAAATGATTGATATATATATATATATATATATTTATTTATTTATTTATTTATATTTTTTAGAGGGCGGGAAAAAACTTGATGCTGATACTGATAATGCTGTGAGTTTCTTTGCTAGTGCATTTGTCAGAATGTTGATTAACATTTGCTTTCTTACTTAGTATAGCACAAATTTACCAGCATAGGCGATAAACACATTGTAGTTACTCCTAATTGCATGTATTTGCATAAGAAGATCTCTGTAAATCTCACCCACAAAATTAGCACCGATATCAATGTTACGTTCCTAGCATTATTTTGACCAGAACAAGCATAGTGGTGCAATATTGTTTTAATATATCAAAACGACGTTGTCATCTTTGCTATCAGCTTTGCTTTTAGTTTTACATTATTGTTCTGAACACCATTCTTAGTTCACCCCCAAAACAAAAAAAAAAAATTCTTAGTATTGGTATCAGTTGTATTATCTTTATAGTACCATCCATATGTGCATACACGTTGACATACACACATAGAGAGAGGGAGAGTGTGTGTGTGTGAGAGAGAGAGAGAGAGAGGGAGGGAGATGCACAGATGGGTTTTGTTATGAATTTATCTACTCTTAAACATGTTAGCATATTTGCTCTTATCTTAATTTGCGAAGCTTGCCTTTACATTATCAGAAATATTTGAGTGCCAAGCCATTTGTATAACCACATAAATGCAAATCTATTGCAAAAATAGTTTTGAGCTGATGAGATACTTCTTCCAAGAAAGCATAAGTTGACTATTGGAACTCTACTCTGTTGAGGTCTTCCTTAAGAGCCACGTGCAATGTTTCCCCTCCTAGTTTTATCTATTTGGTCATACGATTGCCTCCGACCAGTTTGACACTCTTTACTGTTAATTAGTATGATAATTTTGGCATGATACCTCATACTAAATCAACAACCAGCTAGCTTGCATCCACTGTATGAGAACATTTTAGGATAGAGATAGAAGTACATATTCTTTTTTTTTTTTTTTTGGTACAAAAGATAGAAGTACATATTCACACCTACATTTCATGACACATAGAGTATGCATCATTGTCAAGATAGTGTAGTATTCCATTAGCCTTGATGCTTCTATTGCCTTTATCAGGGATCATCATTATGGCTAGAAGAGGCTGGTCTCCAAAACATAATGCTATAGTTAAAAATCGTGATTGAAAATGACTGCTACCAAATAACAAGGGCTCGCAAAGGCCTTGGATGGCCATCCAAAAATAAATTTTGAAAGGCACACCAAATAGAAGTTTCAACCATCTGAATGTCATGGCATGATCTGGTTGATTGCAGAAGATAAGGGAGCCCACTCACTAATTTAGTAGTAAAATACTTGTGCAATTATCAAACTATCTCAAGGACGAGAAACCATCTATATAGGTGATCGATTATATATTACACAAGCACTGTGGCCAATGTTATAGAAGGGAGAAAACAACAAGAAACTTCAAATGCTAAGAAAAGTATTATTAGCTTTGCTGATACAGAATTATCTTATTTGCCTCACAATTTACCTGACATGCAACTTCTTAAAGTAACATCTATTACCACGTAACTGAATCATACAAAGGCTCCACAAGAAACTTCAAATGCTAAGAAGATTATTACTAGCTTTGCTGATATAGAATTATCTTATTTGCCTCACAATTTAACGGACATGCAACTTCTTGAAATACCATCTATTAGCACATAACTGGATCATACAAAGGCTCAACAATCTCAAGAATCAATGGTATTGACCCAATGATGCCGTAGAATATAAGGACTTAAGGCTAGCTGGAAAATGAATAGCCACATGTGCAATAGTTATTGTCTAAATGTCCTAATGAGCATCCATAGCATCCTCATGAGGCATGGTATTCCTTGGCTCGATGATCATTAGAGGTTTAAGGATTGTAGGGGAGTCAGATGTTGATAGGGAGAAAAGGGAAGAGGTGGATAAATTATGGGAAAAGAGGTTTGCTACATTTTTTCGCATCATATTTAAGGAGAGTATTCAATTGGTCTTTTTCCCCACATCTTCACATTCCACATTAGTAAAGGATCTGTTAAAAATGAACATGCCTAATTATCATTCTCGTTATCTTTCATCCCAAACATCGTACAATGAAATGCTTAACTCATTTTCTTTCCATGCTTCAAATCATCACAATGGAGATGGAATTTCTTTCATGTTGGAAGAAAAAGACCCAGGTGACTTATGTTTTGGTTACTTCTTTTATGGAGTGGCTGGCACCCTGCCTAATGCTGGGTGATCTGCCTAGGCAAGATAGATTTTGGGGCAAGTACATGGACAGTTTGCTAGGCCTAGTGCAAGTCTTTGGTGCCATGCTTGTACCAGGATGCATCATGATTTGTTGGTCAGGTGCATGTCAAGGTACCATAACCATCTAGCCTTTTCCCAACTATTTGGGATTAGCTTTATGGATTCTTAATCACCAAGTATTCGTATTTAGGACTTGGTTCATCTCTAGGCATATAGATTAAAAAGGGGAAGAAGAAAGGGAGGTGGTGATGACACGAAAGTCCCAATGACCAATGATGACACTGGACAATGGTGTTTTTTCATAACTGCATGCAGTGATGTTGGCAATCAATAGTTTCCTGAAGGCAAAGTTCATTTTTGAACCTGTTTTCTCCCATTAAGTCTTGTCGCCACTTCCTCCATCTTTTCTTCTTATTATTCTTCTCCCCACACCACCACCCCTGCCTACTATGATCATTGTTGCCATGGTGATGATGGTTGCTGCAGCAGGTCTCAGTGGCAGCAAATGTGTTGGATATCAAGCAAAGTAGCTCATCTACAATAGGCAACTGATATTGTGTTGCCTGGGATTATATCAACTTCATGCATTTAAGGTAGGGAACAATATTGAATGATAGCCTATGATGGATTTGTTTCTAGCCTAACATGGGGACAGTAAGAGGAAAAAGAAGAGAAATGGAGAGAGATGGAAAAATTAAAAATTACAATCTGCTAATGGGTTTACAACCATTAGGTCTAGTATCATGCTTATTTTTAATTTAGCTGGTTTAAAGCCTTGATTGGATTTGTTACAAGCTTAATCGTGAAAGTCTGATTCTAAATTTCATTTCAGCCTCAGTTTTAAGGAGTTCATGGTGTTCTTCAGAGGAGCATAGGTTTGAAATTTCTTAGTCAATTCTCTCATTTTTGTATATGTTCAAAGAAAAAGAAAAGCTGAAAATGTCCAATCACCAGAAGAGTCTATCTTGACCAAGTTATTGGGCCCAACATAGTCAAGCATGATAGTACAATATGCAAGCATTTCTCTTTTGTTCTTTTTTTCCTTCTTGCATTTTGTTTGTTTGTAGATGGCTAGGATTGATCTAAAAGGAGCTGGTTTGGATTGTTATGGGGGTTAACTCAAGTCTCCCAAACAATTGTTTATGTACTGCAAATATACTTTTTTCCCTCTTTTTTTTTTTGGTGTTGCGGCTTTGTCATTTTGGTGGTGCAAATGCATGCAGGCCTTGGTTGGGAGCTAACTTAAACACTTTGATCTTGATTGAGAAAAATGGGCGAGAATCCTGGAATTATCTTCTGATTCTATGTTATCTCTAAATCCTAATCATGTGTTCGACACTTGTTCTTCTGGTCAGCTAATTGTTTATAGGAGGCTGGGTATCCTTGGTTGATAAGATGTAAGCTCTGTTCAAGATGTACTTTCTGTATAGACAGTTGCTGCCTTCAAAAACTTTAGCTTCATATGTAAATTAACTCTCCTTTCCCTTTGAGGAATATGCCATGTTATAGTTTATCTATACATCATTCATTTCTGCCACCTAAAGCTCATGCTTGTCCTTTATACTTTTGGAAAAATATTTTTGAAAGGTGTTTGTGACATACTGTTACATGTTTCATTTTGTTCGGCTAGTTAACTTTGATTTGTTAATGAAATTCTATATTACATGTTACATGTTTAATTTTCATGTGCTGAAATCAAATGCCATCAATGCTGGTTGCGGCCTGGATGAAGAATGTGGAATGTATACATTAAGCTGAAGGCTCCTAGCTGTAGAAAGAAGCTCGACCTATAAGTTTTTTTAAATGAACATTAATTCCGCAAGAAATAGAGAACATTTTACTTGATTATAAATTCTATGAGTAAATTTAGAAAGAGACCGCTTTATTTAATAAATAGTAAGATATTACGATTGAGGTTCTTTCATCTATGAGCAATTTGATGTTGCCATGTTTTTTTTTTTTGGTCACAAGTTTGTATGTTTAAAGTAATTTATAATAACCATGAACCATTGTAGTTGCTTTTATCTTTTTCCCTTCTAAGATGGTAATGGATAATGTATCTCTGTTACATGATTTCAAGTGATGGTTCATTGCTTACTGGCATCGAACATGTCATGTGTTGTTGGCGATATTTCATCAAACTATTTCCATGAATACTGTATTGTACACATGGGATTGTTTAAAGTTGGTGGTTCTGTGTTCTTTTTGGTTGTCTTCCAGGGATTATCTGTGCAATAACTGTAAGCGTCCTGGACACTATGCTAGAGACTGTCCAAATGCAGCTGTCTGCAACAATTGTGCGCTCCCAGGGTAACTGATTATATTTGGTTTCAAAAAGAAAAAGAAAATGCTCAACATCTTTAATGCTCTAAATCATCAACAACTAACACTAGTGTCGAAGATGAGGGGCCTTCTATGAGCTGTTGGGTTACACAGTAATACAGAACAGCAACCATCAGTTTATTCCCAACCTGACCATAAATACTTGCTGTCAACGCTTTGTCTGCAGGCACATTGCAGCAGAGTGCACTGCAAAGACCCTGTGCTGGAATTGCAAGGAGTCTGGACATGTTGCGAGCGAGTGCAGCAATGAACCTGTCTGCCACACATGTAACAAAACAGGCCACCTGGCTCGTGATTGCCCTGGCTCAGGACTAGGCCCCTTTGACACCAGGCTCTGCAACAACTGCTACAGGCCAGGTCATATTGCTGCAGACTGCACCAACGACAAGGCTTGCAACAACTGCCGCAAGACTGGTCACCTTGCTCGTGAATGCCCTAACGACCCAGTATGCAATATCTGCAATGTTTCAGGCCATGTGGCACGCAACTGTCCCAAGGCAAGCCCATCAGAGATCCAGGGTGGGCCCATCCGTGACATCATATGCCACGTCTGTGGCCAGCCAGGTCACATCAGCCGTGACTGTGTTGATATTGTTATCTGCAACATCTGTGGTGGGCGCGGTCATCTGTCTTATGAGTGCCCCTCTGGCAGGTTTTTTGGTCATGATCTCCGAAGATACTGATGTAATTTTGGTTCCAGTGTTGGGTATCGGATACTGCAAGGTTGGACTACTGTGACTATTCTAGTTGATGCTCTTTTCCAAATTTTGGGTTCACATTATTGGGGAAGTCTTTACTCTGGTGGGCATATATTTGGGCTGGAATTGAACATTGAATCTTCATTTACTTGAGCTGTTATACAATATTCTGACATTTTTACGTATGTCTTTTCTTCTCTTACGTGCTCCTGCTGCCTGCATGGTTTTATTTGCTGCGAAGCTAGAAACCAGTTAATGAGTGCTAAGTTGTTGTTGCATCGCAATGTTAACGCACCACCAATTGATGACTGCTTTCTTGGTGGTCATATACTCCTGATCTGTATGGTATCTTTTTCAGTTTCTTTCCAGGTTCTTGAACGTGACTTGTAAAAGATGTCATGGTAGCATCACAACTCTGGTTAATATCATACAGCTATTAGATCTCGTGCTTGCTTTAGTACTTGTTTCCAGATCACCTCCCTATTTCTGGCATGGGGATCGATTTCAACCTGACTGTGAGTTAAGGACAAATTCTCAGGCTTGGATGCAAATGACAATCTGCATGTCATTCGGGTGTTTGTTAACGTGCATTGCATTAATCGACAATGATGGTAACCCGAAGATTGCCGGTTAAATTCGAAATTAATATAACGGCCTGACCAGCCAATACGAAACACCACCAGGACGCGATGGAAGCGTAAGTCATTGGGTCCACTAGTCAGTTAATTTGATTATACTTCAACCAAGCAGGATCTTCGTGTGTGATAAATTTGTCCTACTTTGTGGATTCATTTGGAAGTAAGAGAAACTACCAGAACATGAGTTGTGAAAATGCAAAATGCATCACCAATCACGAAAAATTGTTGTACAAACATCAAAAATGGTAAATTGTTGGCGCACGGTCTTGCACCCCTTTGTTTTTTTTTATGCGATACAATGGTAACATGCCATTTCTAGGGTTAAAACCTGGACCTCTCCCGTGGTGAGAGATGCATTTCTAGGGTTAAAACCTGGACCTCTCCCGTGGTGAGAGATGCCGATTACCCGAACCAACAGATGTTGGCCTCATTGACTTGCCAGTTGATTCGAATTATTATAGCCAAAACCAGAGCAATGTCACAAGATACTCATGCTCAATTTTACGGTTTCATCTCCCCTCTCCCTGATGGCCAAACTTCCTGACGCTCACGCTGCTCCCAGAAGAAAAAATAAGCAGAGGAAAGAGAAACTGCACTTGGATTCATCCATCGAATAGCCTGACAGAACTATGCCCATGTCTCCTGCTTGACTATTCTTTCACGGAAGATGTAATGGCATGACAAAAGAAATAATAGTACAACTACATCATCTTTTGGGGAAAACTCACTGGTCACCGAATGCTGCTGGTTTTATACCAATTTTCCATGTGTCCCAAGCTCTTCCACAACCACACCACAGGGCGATCAGCTGGATGCAGCTAGGATACCATGAAATCCAAAAATTTCCTGAACCCGCAAATAGATGCACGACCCTGTGCCTTGACATGGGCACCGAATTCAGCTTAATCACATATCAGATACTGCAATGATACCCAAGTTGAGTAATCTCTCAAGACATCGCCACCATTTGATCTCGCTCAAACACGGTTCATGGCTTTAGTAAAAACACCAAACATTATGGTAATTGGCTTTATGGGGAAAATCACATTGAAAAGCAAATCATCCATAGGTATTGATTAACCTAGTAGTTTGTGCAATAAAAAGGAATGATAATCTCGGATACAACTCCAACATTTGGGTCAATAGGTATTGACTAACCTAGTAGTTTGTGCAATAAAAAGGATGATAATCTCGGATACAACTCCAACATTTGGGTATACACTGCATATCGGTCCTAACAACAAACAAGGATATAAAAACAGAAGTTTACAGACTTGGCTTTCAGACTGAAACACAAATCAAGAGACATCATCAATATGTAAAAATAGAACAAAACCTAAAGATATTCAGTCGTTATAACTTGGGAATCAGGAGAAGAAAACTACAGATTCACATGTATCAGGTTACTCCAAAGTGATTACCACCAACATATGACTTCTTGGCTGCATTGTGCACGCATTAAACCTAAAGTAAGAATATCTAACTACATGACCGCATTTAACAGATGTAGCATATTGAAATCAAAAGGAGCAGATAACAGTAAAAACCAAAGGCCCACAACCAACAAAGAAACTAAAAAGTCGTGATCCCCCTCCCTAATGTCACACAATAATAGAAATACACCACTTTTGAGAAGAACTAACCAAGTGGACAAAACATGCAAAGCACAATGGTGTAAGAACTTTCAGTTGATTTGCATTGCCTCTGCATGGTACTTTTCCAAGTCAGCATCAAGATCTGCAGCAGCAATCTGATCACCACGGCCTCTACCTCGTCCACGGCCTCTTGCCCGTCCACGGCCACCACCACCTCGTGGCCATCCTGTAGAGCCACCTCTTCCAGGTGCACTGTTACATTACAATGCCAGTTCAGTTAGGACCAGATCGTTCCTTGCAGTAATGGATTTTTAGAAGAAAGACATGATAAAACAAGCTAACTAGCACCACAAAATAGTAGAGTGGAAAAAGAAGAGAACATTAAAGAGCAAACTCGGATCCTGAGAAAGGATATATATATATATATAGCTTTTCTCAAAAAGGACTTGCCCAGTATTGAAAGAATACAATATAAAGAACCTTGTTTAGGTATAAAACAAAAATGCTTCAGCAATCAATCAGCATTGCGTTGTAAGATCACCAGTCTTTAAATTAAAAGTGATTGCAATGTCAAGCCAGACAGGCTATTAAAACTAAAAAGTTTGACAAGCTTCAAACCTTATTGCCATCACAGTGCTAATGGAAGTAATCCAAGCAATAAAGCATAGGCACCACTACATACTGCAAAATTATAACACCAGTTGATGATGATTCCTTGTGTTATTGCTTCAAATTAATGAAAGATTCAGAAGTTCCATCGGATCTTGCTTCGGAGATAAATCACATGATAATGAACAACAAGACATATCCAACTAACGGCAGCAAGAAATATGATGAAGAAGTTTGGTGGACCAGGTCTCGTGTCCTTGAGATTCCAAGAAGAAGAAAAGAAAACTCAAAACTATCCATCGATCTGTTTTCAGTTAAAAGATAGAATTCAACTAATTGAAGGGAGCTTTTGTAGCTTACATAAACAAAAGAGGACTTATGATTTGCCAGGATAAAAAACAAGTGCATAAGATGAACTGGAAACTGGAACAGTTTATTCAAGACCAATTAAGTTTCAAGGGAAACATGAAACATTCTGGAGAATACAAAGAACTGCATGACCACCCAATATACAAGCAGACAGTATGTAGACTCATTCCATGCAATAAAAAATTATAAAGTTATTAAAAAAAGTTGCTATAATGTGCTGTCTTACATATCAAAATCAAACACAAAAGTTAACATAGAACTTTTAATAGTCATTCTAAATTGGACATTATGTCTCCCATGATGTTTCAAATATGTTGCTCAAGCAAATACCATTTGAGAAGATATTGCTCCTCACTTATGGAAGAAGGCAGCAGTTTCTAAGACAAATATACAAGGAAATGCTGAGAGTGGAGACAAGCTTCTTTGCAACTATGCATTTGTTCGTGTGTATTTAGAAAACCATCCCCTCCCTCTATGTTTATGATGCATCACTCAACCCAAAAAGCTGAATCATATTATGTTGGTTATACAACAATTCAAGCAAAGTAATAATTGATCAGGCCCTGTCGAATCCTTTCCTCAAAAAAAAGGGACAGCAAAGAGCATATACTGGTAAAGGATAGGATCAATGAAGACATTCATATTCTTTTTTGAGGAGAACCTAACATAAGGACAATCGTATCAAAATATTCAAAATATCGTTTCTTCCACTTTTTGCCACAAGTCAACTAGAGAACACCACAGCATTATTAGTAAGGTACAACATTTGCCACAAAACCTAATGAAACTCCGGCAAACAGCCCAGTTATTCCCCTGAACCTTCCACTAGGAACAATATTAAATTCTAAATTGAGTTTTTTACATGTATACCCTTCCAAACATTAAAATTTGCATAAATATCCTTTCAAAATTGATATCTGCATATATACCCTCATAAAATACCTTTTTTTACATATGTACGCATATCATCTAACACTGTTAAAAATTACTGATTTCAAATTAAAATGATTAAAATATCCTTATGGATAGATGTCCAAAAAAAAAATTATAAGGATATATATGCACATAGCAATTTTATGAGGATATTCACGCAAATTTGAATATTTGGAAGGGTATACATATAAAAAAATCCTTAACATAAATACACCTCTCTTGGTTTGTTAATTCTTTCCTTATTCTAATAGAGAAAAATTAACATATACAACTAAAATAATAAATTTACTTAATTTATTAATTTACACAGATACAATGATCTTTTTATCAAACAATAGATCAAAATTATTTTATCTAGAAAATAAACAAATCGTAACCATCCATATTTTCTCTAATGTATAATAATATGCTTCTAAGACAAGTATCTAAATCTGATATTAAATGAATAGCTTATACATTTACATAGAATGGACATAGTTGTGGATTTAACATTATGTAACAATAAGAATTTATAATCTTATTATATTTTATTTTAAAATTTTTATCGAAAATATCTTTGTAAAATGTATAAGGTATATCATATTGTTATAAGATAGACATAATCGTCCCATCTTGCATAAAAATAAAATATAATATAGCATTCTAATATATAAAATATTATATAATATCGTCATCGTGTTGTTATATTATGTAATATATTACTACATTGTAGAGTAAGAGGGCCTGAATCCATCTAGATGAAATAGATAAAAATTAAATTAAAACTTTTTACGTATATATCTTTCTAAACATTCAATTTGCATGAATACCCTTATAAAATTACTATTTGTAAATATACCCTTATAAATTTTCTTTTTGCACGTCTACCCATAAGGATATTTTAGTCATTTAAATTTTAAACTATTAATTTTTTAACGGTGTTAAATGATGCGGGCACATATGCAAAAAAAAAAAAAAAAGAAGGATATACATACAAAACAAGTATTTTATGAGGGTATACATACAAATATCAATTTTGAAAGAATATTCACGCAAATTTGAATGTTTAAGAGGGTATACACACAAAAAACCCTATTAAATTTATGATGGGTTTGCACATGCATATTGCACTCCAAAAGGCATATAGGGTGGAAGAATTATAAGCACCATCATAGTTCTAAGTGTCAATTCCAGCGATATAAAAAAGTAAACAAAACGCAAAAAAAGGACTTCAAAATTCAAATAGAAAATTATTGGAATTTATAATAGGATGAAACAATGCTCCAACAACAGTTCTACAGTCACTAAAGATAAACTCCTAGAAAAAAACCTAACTTTTATTCCCACTTATCATAATAATGTTTTTGTAAGATTTAGGGGTTAAATGCTTGTCTCCAATCGACCATTCAAAATAACCCAGGCACTTAGATTACTACTTCAGAATCCCCTTATGCATCTAAAATTGAATTCAACTCAAAATAGCCAGATTCAAGAGATGAAAGTAATACTGTTACAACTTCCTGATTGTATTAACTCTTAAAATACTTTTCATATGTATAGGGAAATAATTTTCACCAAACTCTAAGACTGAAGAACACAAAAGCAAAAAACATGCAAATCACTGGTTATATAATAGTGCCTACAATTGGCCAATGCAATAACTATACATCAAATTTTTCAATGTTCACCTTAATTAACAAAAGTGAGATAATTTTAGCAGTCATTTCGATGATAGAAAAAATTTAAACTCATGTGCAATCTGTGGAATACAAATTTAGCAATCTGATATTTTAAATTTAAGCTCCAGGGAGTGCCATGGAATAAAGCATGCAATAATAAAACATCAATTATTGATTAAAAATGTGAAACTTAGATAATATACTCTCTCTGTATATGTTAATCAATAGAATATAACTAATGAAGAGTTATCTGCTCTTGCAAATTTACAGGGGTTAATTAGCCAGGCAAACCTCAGTTTCAGTTCTATTCGATAACTAAGCCGTGTGCCTGAAGCCACATGCATCTCAGCACAAAAGAATTGATAGTAGTCCCTAACTTTTAATGATGGAAAATGAAAGATGTTTAAGGAAAGATTAATTAACAAATGTTTACCTTTTATAAAGACATAGAAAGAGGCAATTCCATATAACAAGTATGCTGTCAAAAGGTACATCATGTAATATTGGTCACCTGACACAACAATTCATCATCATCCAGTCCAAATATTGACACTCCTCCCAAGCAAGGAGCATATAATTCATATGGTCCAGCATAGCTAACCACCATCAATCTTGATCCTTGGGTAAACATGCAACTCGTAAATCATAACCTGCTATCAGCCGTACAAAACCTATAGGACATCAACTCTATTAACACAGATCTTTTTGATTTGATTTTTTTTCACTTCTCTCCTCCAATTCAACTCAATTACATTTCAACCAAAGCCTCCTGTAATTTTATCTCAATTACGTTTATCATGACATTCCTAAAAATATACTAACTTAAAAGTTTCCAGCAAAGCCAGTCTTATGGTGGTTTTACAGAAATTCACTTTAAGTTTTTCCACAATTCTAGTGATTATGCACAATTCCAAAAGAATGTACAGTCTTCTGGCTACAATAGTGTGTTATTATTTTAAAACATCTTCAGGTTATTACTCTGTTCAATGTTGAAAAAATCATAACAAAGATGAATCATGACAGGAATCATTGATGTGAAATAGATCCTCATTCTTCATTTGCATTCCCCTAATAATTTGATATATTTTGTTGACCGATATTCAACTAATCCCCAAATTTCCATATCAGCATTGACAATGTTCTCATTTCATTGATATGGTTTTCATGTGATGGTTCAGATTGTCATTACCACTTCTTAAATATTAAACACAGAACACATAAATGCATATGTTGTAAATTGTCACAAACTGTGTTATACTACTGAGCTATAGTACAGCAAAAAGAAGCACTATAACATGATACACGGCAACACTTTGCTACCAGTCTATACAAATTGAACATGACCTTTTCAAAGTAGGTTTTTCTTAAAATGTTTTCTTTTCTTAGTTAATGACATTTTTCTCTTTCTACACTTGATAGATGGTAGCATTTTGTTTCTTTATGATACTTATTACAATAAACAGCAGCATGCAACTCAGATGATTTGCTATTTGTGATGTATCTACATGGATTAAATGAATTATAAAAATGTTCAAACAATTTAAAAGAGGAAGGAGGGAATTTTGGGTTCCTTTTAGAGTATCATGAACAAGATAATGTATTGCTTTATACCAATCGGTACCAATGAATGCAATATGGCATGGTACAGTGTGTCTCAGCAAACTGATTCAGGTCCAGTATCTGATACTCTGAAACAAACCTGTAGAAAGTGGCATATTGACAAAGGAATTGTTTTCAGGCGCCTAACATTAGTTCGACTTGTTAGGTAGTAGTACAAACAGAAACGAGCATACATAGCTTATGATGAGTAACCAGAAAATATTATTACATAGGAAACTTCTCTTATTTTCCTTCCCTCCCCTTTCTGAGTATCCTTAATTTTGTTTCCCTCTTCAAAATATGAAATTTGTGTGCTACTATTTCAGCACAAGCACATATGACAAAGAGCCACAAAATACATGCCAGTTCACCCTAGAACAATTCTTTTAAGAGGATGATCAGAAATTTTCAAACAGAATGCATGCATGCTAGCTATGAGAATAACAATTTGCAAAAGTCTTAAAGAGAATATGAAGGAAATTCGAAATTCTCCAAATAAGTGGAGTCAAAAAGCAACAATCTCAATATTAAAATTCTGAAAAACAGCATGTCTTAGTTGAAGAGCTATAATTACAAACCTCTTAGGAGGGCCATTAAGACTTCCAAATGCCCCATTTATAATCTGGGGGGCAGCAGCAGGTGTCTCAATATTCATTCCTACAATCTCAATTTTCATTGGCTTCCCATCAAGTTGTACATTGTTGTATCTCTTTATCGCAGCTAGAGCATCTGCCCGCCTTGAAAAGACAACTTCAGCCGTTCCCTAAAATAACAGATTCCAAACTAAGGCAAAATAGAAAAGCATCAAAACATCCAAGATTGGTGCAAGCTCAATGGGATACCTTTGATCTTCCACTCCTATCATAATGGATCGAGTAACGTTTGAGATCACCAACCTCTGAAAAGAGTTCCTGAAAAAAAGGAACATATATAGCACCTTTTACTCTGTTAGAAAAATAAAATAAAAACAGAGGATTTTAGTAGAAATAAACTGTCTGGAGACTTTAATAAGAAAAAGAAACAAAACAGTACACATTGACATGCTATGCTTTCCAATAGATGCATTAACAAGTTGGACTAAGATGGAGTGAATTATCAAACTTCTTTCAAATCATGCAAGCAAAACTTAATAGATTATACGCACCATAATGCATGGCCGTGGTTTATTAATGTGATTTATTGTAGCAGGTGGGATTGTGTGGCATCCAACATCATCTACATTTCGATTTCCTTTTCAATTCAATCCTCCTTCTCCATTGACTGATCAATATAAAAATGATTTGGAAACTCATTCCATGGCTATTCACTATCTTCATGTTCTGCTAGTACACATGGTGGTGGGCTAATTACATCATATAAGGATGTATCTTTCTCCAAACATCTTCATACATTGTCCAAAATACGAAGGGGACTGGACCTACCAGCTGATTTCTCAGAGTTTCCAGCAAGGGAGAACAGAGCATTACTAAAAACAACCAAGTTGCTCATTCCTTTCCAAACTCACCTGATCATCTCTTCTCATGAGGAATGACTGGACTGAGACAGGGACAAATAATAAGCTGGATCTATCCATAAGCATCGACCGATGGTGACGTGCCTGGCACTTTTGAGGAATGCTAGATCTATGTTCCCTTGCATGGTAGAATACCAACATGCACCATGAACCAAAGATCTCCTTAGTTTCTTTTTTTCTGTCCAAAACCAACAACCAGCATTCCTCAAGTAGCAAACAAGGATAGAGGAGTTTGGAATTCCCAAACTCTCAGACTTCCCCATGTGAAGTCTAATACACTTCTTTCAACAACAAGCAGTAAAGAAGCACAAAGAAGAGCTTGAATCCAGACTACATGCAAAATGGAGGAATTTGGAATCCAAGATCTATAGGTACAACTATGAATCTAGAATAACCCTATACACTAAGAGAGCAAAAATAAGATTTGATGCATGCCCAACAAGCAAGCAGCCATGGGCCATAAAAGATGCCATCTCGCAAGGATGTTTAAGGAGCTTTTATATGAGAACCTTGCTATTATAATCAAACATAAGTCATGTTATGATACGGCTCCTAATATTATAAGGAAACCCTAAGCAGCTACTTATTAATTTTTTTCTCTTATTTATTTTTTTTGGTTTTTCTAGTACTTTTAGGATTGGGTCCTTAGTGTTGGTCAAGGCATAATGGTATACAAAATATGTAAGCTCCTTAGGCTTAGAAAATTCAAGCATTGGATTAATAAACTTTGCCTATTTAATTTGGAGGTCTCAATCCCCTTGGGTGCTGTTAGGTAGGGTATGATATTTCACATTACCCCAGTGATATGAATTAAATGATGTGATCATCCTATTTGGTGTTGCAAAGTCCAATCCAGTGATGAAGGATTCAGCGACAACTTTGGTGATAGTCTCACTACACAATGCAGTAATGCTATCACCACACATACTCCAGGTAATGGCACATCACCGAATATTGGTGATATGTTGAAGTTATTTTGGAACAAAAATATCCCTAATCAATAAATTGGAGAGAAAAATAAAAACCCACCTCATCTCTTTTTATAGATGCCTATTTTATTTTTATTGGCAGGTTTAGTTAAATGGCAATGATGCCTTTTATTTATTTATGGAATGTCTATGTTATTTCTATAGGCAGATATGATTAATTGGCATGGATGGATCATGCTAAATCCTTTATGCTTTTTTTTTTCTCATTTTATTTTGATGGGCTAAATCATTCTTAAAAAGCAGCCCTAATATTGGTCAAAATTGCCTAAGCCTAGCCAAGCCTGATTATATATAATATTATTGTAATATCATTTTAACTAGCACTTAACCCTCATGTTGCGGAAATTTAATTGATAATAATGATAACATTTTACATTAAAAGTTACTCTCACCAATTAATCTTATGATGAGATCAAAAAAATCTCTGAGAGTTCTTCTTTCTAAAGATGGCCTCCCAAACCAGTGAAAGTTGCTACATTTAGTATTTTTTTTATCATACTATTTGTGCTTTTATTTTTTATTTAAAAAATATAAAAACTAAAAAAAATAAAACTTAACATGTGACGTTACGAGAGATCATCCTATAATCTTATGTGTTAACAAAGAATGCCACCCTTAATACCCGTGTATTGCTTTACTATTATTATATAGATAGTCTAATCAAAATAAATACCTATAATAATAATAATATTACTATTGTATGTTTTTGTGAGGAGTTGTGAATGAAGAATGTTTAATCAAGTTGTAGAATAATTATAATGTACTAATATGTAAGACTATTTATGGTATTTTATACATTATCACTATCACTACTTGGTGATTACCAAACACAGTGAAATTCTATTTCCAGTGATATACCAAATATAGTGAGCACATATCATCTTAGTGCTTATATCACCCTGATGATTACATCATCTTAGTGATCACATCACTGGTGATATACCAAATAGCACCTGAAGTAGTCAAACAATCATTTTCCTACTCTTGTCTTCTAATTTTCTCTATTTTTTGCTAGAACATACCATTAAAAGGAACTAGGTTTCTATCAGCTTGGTATCAGAGCATTGTTCCTGTACATGATAAGAAATATGGCATCGCCCCAAGTCCTATGCTATGGCTTCAGGATACTTGTCTCAACAAAATAATCAGGTGGAAGCACAGAGTAACTCAATTGATCAGTGGATTGTTGAGATGAAAGGGTTGCCAGCAAACCTTTCCCAACAAGTTGTGGCACTTAGTATGATTCCAAAAAATAGCTGAACCAATCAAGCATTAGGTTTGGTTAACAACAGAAATATTCATGATCAAGATGATATCGGTAATCATGATTTTTGTCCAATTAATCATAACAATGGAGAAGGTAGTTTTCATGGAGAACAATATTATCCTAGCAAAAAGGTGGAGGTTTCTTGATGGAAGACAATGATCTGACCAAATGAATTTTGCAAGCCTGAAATACATCTGGGGGGGAGTTCTTACTTCCTCCATATTTACATCAAAAAGAAAAAAGAAAAAAAGAATTTCGCAAGCTAGGAACTTTTTCGCTTCCACCAAACTGTAGCTAACCTAAGTTGAGATTGCTTCTAGTAGTCCTGAAGGAGGTGCCCTCCAGTTGTATGATCGGTTCAAGTCATGCCATGGCATATCCACTTGGGAGTAATTTTTTGATGGTCTTTCGGTGCACCTCGGACCAACTAAATATGAGAATATCAAAAGCAATCAAAAAATTTGACAAACAACTACTATGCTAGAGTATCAAAACCAACTCGAGCAAATCTCCTGTTGTGCACATGATTGGTCTGAATAATAACTTCTAGAAAAGTTCATCGATGGACTTCATCGAGACATTCCTCATGAAGTTAAAATAACCAAAAGCTCACACTATGAAGGTGACCAAATCTTATGTGTATCTACATGAAGAAAATCTTAATGATGAGGCTCAATGCCACAACATAATTGTCAGCAGCCAACCACCTGAGGCAACTCATGATGGCACCAGCAATCATGGTAGAAATCTTTGCAATGATAGTAGTGACCATGATCATCCTCTAATTGATTGTGTCTTGGAAAAATATAAATAATGCAAGCTCTCAATGAGGTGCAAATATTGGAGGAGATGGAGAGGAATGACTCAATTGTGGTTGGTCTGATAAAAGCTACCTTAGAGAGTTACATTCAACAACTTCAAATGGTGATGATTAATAATCAACAACTCCAATGTACTAGAATCATGGAAGATTCAATCAACAATGAAAGCATGGAGGATATGATTTAGAAAGATCAAACTATTGATAGAACTATGAAATATGATAGAAACAGTAATGAATATTTTTGAGGATCCAACTATAAAAGAGATGAAGCATATTCAAATGATGATCATGATTGAACTTCAAGAATATGAAGATCCCTTTTACATAGATCCACCAATGGTTGCCCTTGTTCATTACAAAGTGGGTATGGGAATTATCATGATCAACAATTTCAAAGTATCCAACAATTTCAAGGTATCCAACAATTCCATCAATGATCTCGCATACAAAAGGCAAATATTAAGATGCATGAAGTAATCATTATACCATTTGATCAAGAGAAATATTTGTTACAGCTCAACCCTGAGAAAGGTTTATTTCAAGGGCAGTAGAATGATACAACTCCTGATATTATAAGAAAACCCCAAGTAGCTTCTTATTTTTTTCTTGCCCTTATTTACTTTTGATTATTTATTTTATTTGATATTTCTAGTATTTTTAGCGTCAGGTCTTAATGTTAGTCAAGGCATATTGGTCTATAAATATGTAAAACCCTCAGGCCTAGAGGTCCAAGCATTGGATTAATAAAATTTGCCTATTAGCTTGGGAGGTCTAAGTGGTCAAGCAATCAATCTTCTGCTCTTTTTCTTCTATTTTTTCTATCTTTCTGCTGAAAATACAATTGATAGGAATTGGGTTCCTATCATGTGAACCAAGAAAAGAAAAGATTTTGACAAGAAAGGTAGAATCTTTGGTCAAAAATTGGAAAAGCAGCAGATTTGGATGGAAAAAGAAAAGATTTTGACAGGAAAGATAGAATCTTTGGTCAAAAATTGGAAAAGCAGCACTGAGTAGCAGATTTGGATGGAAAAAGAAAAGAGAGTTCAGTGAAATCATTCCAAAATTATAAGAACTAGTATTAGAAAGATAAAGATGATTACCTTGATGTCCTCATTGGAGACACCATAGTCCAAGTTGGATATGTAGAGCTTGGTGCCTGTCTCAATAGAAGAAACCCTCGCCGCTGGAGCCGAATAACCCCCCGTCTGATTCGCATACATATCGTGCGGCCATGCGGAGTCGGGCGCCTGGATCGAATCGTTTCCATGAACGATAACAAGACGGAAATCAGAAACGCTAGCCTAGCTGCTAGAGGGGCGCTATCAGATAACCCAACCGCGCCCGTGGAGATCGAGATCGAGATCGACATGGAGATTGAGATGGAGTCTTTTTGGGAATTGGGATCTGTGGAGGAAACCCTAGGCATACCTTTCCCATCGAATAGGGCCCAGGGCGGTTCCCAGACCGGTTGGGGAACCGGCGGGTGGGGCCGCCGGATCCTCTACCGCGCCCCCGGCCGCCGGAGGCGGCGGTTGACTTCTTATTGTTCTTGATGAGGTCGTCGAGAGACATATCCAAGGAGCTCGTCATCGTCGTCGATGGACCTTGAGAGATCTAGCAAGGATCTCAGGGGAGGGTGGTGGAGGATGGGATGGAGGGTTGGGAGAGACGAGGTAGGGTTTCGGAAGGGAGGCGGAAGGGAGAAAGAGAGGGAAGGAGATGGAGGTGCTCGGACGAATAAAAAAGCGCGTTCTCGCCTAATCCTGAATAAAACAAATAGAGCTTTCAAAATCCGAGGCGTCGTGGTGTAGTAAGTTATTTTCCTTTCAGCCTTCATGCATTTTTCAGCAAAATCTATTTCAGATATTTCATTCTAATCTTTTGCTAACTTCTCTCTTCTTTCTCCTTTTTTTTTCCTTTTTCCCCGCGTTGCATATTTTTTTGTTTTTTTGTTTTGTTTTTTTTTTTTTGATAATGCGGCTCAATTGCGCTGCCCTTGCACATATAAAACCACTAGCATCAAAAAAAATATAAGAATTTCACAGAATGGAAAGCTACCGAGCTCCGAAATCAATGAGCCTGTATGACTCACAACGAATGACTCAATTACCGCAACGTAAAAGTCAACTTCCTCGGATCGTGCGAACATCATGAAAGATGGATGACTCGAATATCCAGCTAATCACAATTTTCACATCCCCTCGAGTATAATATCTAGAGCTTTGACTACCGTGATCTCATAAATCAGACCTTCCTGGGCCATTCTAAATTCTATAAGTGGAACTATGGACTCAGTTTTGACTCGCTGGAAAAATTTTATCTTATTAAAATATTTTTTTTTCAAAAAACTACTATCTAAATATATGATGTCTAAAAAAAATAATTTTTATATCTATGGTTGACAATAAAAAATTTTTAAAATCATTTATATTTAATTGAGTACCTACTTTATTAAAAAAATTAAATAAAATATATATTACACTTCTAATTAAAAAAATTATTTAAACTACCCATAAAACAATATATATATACATTTTTTAATAGCTCTTTCTAAATATTTTTAAATCTAAAAATATCTCAAAATATTTAAAAATATGCATTAAAAATACTTGATTGAGTTTCAAGAGTTCTAACATTTTTTAATAGATAGGCAACTTCTTTATACTATTAATTTTTAATGATTATTAATATATTTATATATTAAAGTTACCATAATTTTTTAATATTATAGTAATTTTTAATAATATAGTTTTAATATTTTAATATTAACTATTAAAAATAACTATTAAGAAGATCATGATGGTTTAAGAACATGTTTGATAAAAAACTATCATAATTATTAATCCATGAAAAAATGATTTTTCTATATCCCACATAAATTTTTTTTTTTCATAAAATATGAAAAACTTATTTAAAAATTATTTTTCTATCTTTCTTCTTTGAAACCTCCTACCAAATATAAAGCATCTTTTTATTTTTCTATTGACTACACTTTCTCCCCCTCTTCTCATAAACCAACAAGTCCTATAGTGTCATAAAGATGGCACCTTCAAGCTGCCACCAGATCCAACCCCCGGATCTAACTAATAAAGCCAGCTCCATCCACACTATCATCTTATATACTATCATCAAAGTTAATTTTGAGAAAGATAGCGGTGGATTCTCTTGCAGAGAGAAATCACCCTAAAGGATGTAAGGACTTTTATATTTACTATCTACTTGAGATTAGCATTCATGCTTTAAGGGTACGTGTGAGCTTATTGTATTTTTATTGATATGTTTTATAGTTCTTATGTGTCATATTTGCCCTCATGCTTGTTGCCTTGATTCTTTAGAGAAACAACATATGCCAAAACTGATCCTCAAAGAAAAAAAAAATGTCAGAACTAAAATATCAATAATTTTTATATAGATATATAATGTTGCAGCTAGTGAAATGATTTGCCTTAGACCACTAAATTAGAGTCAGGAAGGAGAGAAACGGTGGTCTCCAGAGGACTGGCCGAGATCTTCTGGGTGAACATGTGCACAATCGAATCCTCGAGCCAGGCTCTGCAAAACTACCAAAGATAGAAAAGTCCTTATACTGGATGGGGGGGTTCCCGATGGCGGATCTTTCAATGCTTAAGTTAATCTTCCATGAAAGCAAATAGAAGAGGTCGGAGCTTTCGAGTTGGATTTGTGGTGATTGGAATCAAATATGAGATGGAACAGAGAGATGGAGAGATGGAGTTATGGAGATCCAACAGACTCTAGGTGAGACTTGGAGTGTACTGGTAGATTGTGAGGTGAGCTTAAGATTTGTGAGAGAGACAAATCCCATGCATATGGAGTCCATCTTTGGAAGATGGCATGTGAAGCAAATGTTTACTTACCTAAAGGGTTCGAAGAACTTGGAGTTTATAGATTAAGGTGAGTACCTAGAGGATGCACACCCTTCCTCCCCCCTAGGGCTCACGGAGATGCACCTAGATTGTTAGAGAATAACGGCTTGCACGCTCTAAGTTTGTTGAGGTTGCATAGTGGGGAAGCAGGGTTGGCAGTTTGTCGCCCAACAAATGGAAGGCTCCAGAAATCCTCTAGCATGATCGCGAGAATCCACATTGTAGTGATTTATTGGCCATTCTAGCACCTATCAATAAGGACACACGTAGAGCTGCTATTGAGGTGCCAGTGCTATGGTGGATGGAATATTTTGGATATATTAGTCACCCTCTACTTTTGAGGTCGAGGCATCTTTTAACTCAGATGAAGAAGGTAGAGGATAACTTCAGATGAACTGTGGCATTGGTGGCCAAAGCTTCGGACCAAATCTCTTGCTCTCTAAGGCTGATAAGGGCTGAACCTTGCAGGCAAGACTACATTGGATTTGGCTTCGAATGACCTATTAGGAAAAGTGAAGAATTTTGACATTGCATGCCATCCAGAAAGCTGATTGGATGCACGCATTTATGGAGCACATGTGCTCGCTCCTTTCGAGAAAGAAGTTATCATGGTATGCAAATTTTTCGGCATGATGGTTGTTTTGCAGCATTGATCTGTGCGATGCTTTGTTATCTAATGAAGAGCTGACATGCAAGCATCGATCAGACCATCTATCTGAATCACTTTCTCAGGGCTGTGTCATAAGAGACATAGGAAAGATAGGGCACTGCCTGATGATTCTTGTTTACACAGCTAGAGTGAAAGAAAGGAGGATGTTATAGCTATCGTTTTCTTCTTGTTTAAGGTTGTTAGTCAGTTGGTTTCTCTTTACTCTTTTTCTTCGGCTTTTTTATTATTTTCATGGCTTCTCTCTCGAGAAAATCATTGGAACAGGGATCTAAAAATTTGGATTTATCTCTTTGTGGTCCTGAGGATTCTGTTGTGGAGGTGCTTGAGGCCCCTCAAACTTCGGATATGGTTAAGTCCTTTTTGGAGGATGAAGACCTCGAGCGAATCTAAAGGGAATATGAAATCCTAAAAGATATAAACCTTATGGTGCCCTACCTTTATGGGAGGATTACCTCTCTCCAGGAAGGTAGAGTGGCTTTGTATGAAGAAGCCTTCAGGGCTAACCTAAGACTTTCAATTCCTGACTCCTTACTAAGCTACTGAGGTGGTATCAGCTTTATCCCACCCAACTTGTTCAAATACCAGATGGACAATAGTTGGGTTCTTTTATTTTCTTCTGTACTAGAGCATGCCACTCCAGACGATATTGTTTCAAGTGCTCTTTCAGGTGAAGATGCATCCTCAGAAGTGGCTAATGATATATTTCTCCTTAGAAGGATGTGATCAACTTTCCTTTCGGGCCCTCTTCCATTCATGAATGGAAGAGTTGGTTTTTCTTTATTTCTTCTCCGATTCCATGGGGATTTTCGACTGCGTGGGGGTCACCTACGAAGTCAGCATATTGCATGAGCTTTCAG
The DNA here is from genome assembly GCF_000442705.2 of Elaeis guineensis. Classification (NCBI taxonomy): domain Eukaryota; kingdom Viridiplantae; phylum Streptophyta; class Magnoliopsida; order Arecales; family Arecaceae; genus Elaeis; species Elaeis guineensis. The sequence goes on along the minus strand of NC_026002.2, from coordinate 73,298,247 downwards.
AGCTGTCCAAAGTAGAGGAGGCAATGGTGAAGAGCTTGAAGTGGCTAAAGGTGCCACCATGCACTGAACTCCTTTGCGAGGATCACCTTAAAAGGCTATATTCTGATGGTCCAACCCTTGAACATGAGTGTCGACATCTTAAGTCCTTTGATTGTAGGGTTGACTATGCTGATTTCAGTGTTGGTGCAGGCATAGTGCTTTCTATGAGGAAGTCATTTGACCTTCTTGAGAAGAGGAAGAAAAAAAAAAGTAAGAAGATTTTTAGGTCTCCTTCTCTTGAAGAAGTCGAAGTCACCATTGCTGAGGTTGGGATCATCATGGCTGAGGCTATTGAGTCTAAAGCAATGAAGGTTGTGGATCGGCTAAGGGAGAAGCAATCAAAGAAGCGAAGCAACTCAGTCCTTGTCGGTCCTCTCAAGGCCACAAGGAAAGGCACTTTGACCCTTCCTGACATTCATCCATCCTCAATCGATGGTTTCATGCCATCGATCGAGGTGTATTTAGAGTTGTTGAGGGAGCTGATGTCTCCAAGGCAAGGTCTTAATTATATCTTTCTTCTAGGTGCATCTAGTTCCTGACTTTGTGGTGCTCTTTTAGAAAGCAATCAAGATATGGGACCTACTTCAATAGGTCTAACGCTTAAAGGGGGAGAACCATCAGCTTTGCTGCTGCCTTCAAGTAGTTGAAGAGGAGTAGAATAAGGCCAAAGAGAGGCTTGTTGTAGAAAAATTTTAAGCCAACACTGCTAAGATGATTTTAAAAAGAATAAAATTTCTTTGGAGAAAATTGAGAGGAACCTACAGATACAGATGGCTCAACTTCAAGAAAGGGAAGCCGAAGTTGCTTGAGTGTAGGATCAAGTTGGATGGGTTGAGAAAGCCACTGCCCAAGCCAAGGTAGAGGCAACCCAGATGAGGGTGGCCTAGTCTCAGTTGGTAGTGGAAGCTGCAACTATTGAGCATCGTGCTACTGAAGCTGTAGCTAAAAGTATAGAAGACTTCAAGAGAGGTGAGACTTTTCGTATAGAGCTCTTAGAGTCATGTCAGAAGGCCTTCCTTACTGGCTTCAATAGATACAAGAAAAAGATCAAACCATGGCTTTCAAAACTCTATTTGAGCTCCTTAATGTCTCTGGCCTCTACTTCTTCGAGCAGCAGTTCTGCTGATGCTAGGAAGGATGAAGATGTGGGAGGAGATGCTGAGTCGTATCCCCGATGATTTTTTTTTTTAATTGTATTTTTTGATAGAGTCCACTGTATCATTAAAAGAGACGTTTAGAAATAAAATTCTTTTTGGTTCATTCTTTCTCTTCTTGTGGATGTGTTCTTATTTCTGTGACTCTCTTATCTTTAACAAAAATAGAGTTCACTATGGAGAAATTGCTACTAGTATGCCGAAGGTGAAGAGAAAGAAGAACAAATATATTGGGATGAAATAAGGAATGGAAGGATAGAGCTCAACTGCTCCCATCCCTACTAGCAACATTTCTCTGACCAGACCTTCTTTAGGTGCCATCAGGAATATGCCGCAGGTTAAAGCAGAGGGTGGTGTTCAGCCTATTGAGACTGATGAAGGGTTCACTATAGATGTTGATCTGAGTCAAGATGTAGTAGGTCAGGGTTCGGATGCTCCCGATGTTCTTGTTGAGATCACTCCGATCAAACCTTCTCTAGGCACAATTGATGTTCCCCTCTGATCGAAGTAGGGACTGGTACTTAGCTTGTCGGAGTAGAGAAAAGTTTATCTGATGCAAAGCTACTTTCAGATATATTAGGCGTGTAGCTTGTTGGGGTTGGAGCTCAAGCCAAGGCTATTGGATCACTTGCTAAGCCAAGGCCAGACGTGCTCAATATTGGGAGCACTCCCCCGAATGCAATGAATAGTGCAGTTCGAGCACTATAGTTGAGCCTTTGTCCGTCACCATTGTGGGTTCAAGCATGGCGGGCATGAAGTCTCGAGCTGCTAGTGAAGGAAAGGAGGCCAGCTTGTTTGGCTGCCTCTGACTTTTGTAGTGGACCTACGTGAGATCAAGGAGGAAGAAGATGAAGGAGAGACAATCACCGCATGGCCAAAATTGCTAAAGCGATTGCAGGTCCTCCTCGACAGATGGAGAGTTGATCACCTTCTTACCCCTCCAGCGATGCCTTCTCTCCCTGCTTCTGCTAGGTGAGTGCTTCCTCCTCCAACCTCTGGGCAGATGGGTGGAGAGGAAGAAATGGTGATCTTCGAGTGCCATTGGTCCCAAAGAATGTTCAAGGATTTGATTCCTCCTCAGGACGAAGAGTACCTTATTGGCATGATTGATGAAGAGGCGCTTCTGAGTACATATCATAGTGCCATGATGGTAAGTTTTACCACCCTTATTTGAAGCTTGCTTTTTATGCCTTTGGGCTAATTGATCGGCCAACTGTTCAGGCGAGCTTCTAGGTTTGAGCTTTAGAAGCTCGACTAGTGGCTGCACTTAGGCAAGAGTAGCCAAAAGACGATCGTTGGAGGTTGAGCACTAGGAAGAGATCGCTAAACATGATCGAGCCCTGGAGGAGATGGAGCAGAACATCACTGAAGAAATTTGTGAGAACCTCCAAAGACAACTCTATAGTTTTATTATCAAGAATCAAAACTTAAAGAGAGCCATGGAGGCTACCCAACGGGAGGTTGAGGAATTGAAGGAGGATGGTTCTCAATCATCGAAGGTTCTTCATCCTATCTCCCTTGAGTGAGGGGTCCAAGTTGAGGCTTTGATGGATGAGATCTCCGAGGCATATTCAACCGCTTACATGCAGGGCTTTCAAGACTACAAGGCACATCTATAGAGGATCGTTCCGAAGTTGAACTTGAAGCACCTTCACCCCAAGACTAGTGATGAAGAGGCTGGGATGTCCTCCTCGGATGAAGACTAGCTCTTCTTTCTTCTTTTATTTTTTCTCGATGTAACATCTTTTATGGAATCGAAGAAAGACTTTCTTTTGTTATTATCCTTTTTTTGTATATCTGGTCTTCGGACTTGATCACCTTATAATGTGGGGTAGATAGTTGTCCAGTGCCCACCTCACACAAGTTTGAAAATCGCACTAGAGCACCTTGCCTCCTTGGACACATTTGGTGTCATCCTCTATGATAATTTTAGTCTTTCGGTGCTAATATTATCTCACAAATCCTAGAGCATTTATTGCTCTACCACGTGTCCTTCCTCCTAGAGGACTACATGATCATTTAATGCTCAAACTTTTGAAACAACACTTCTCCAAGAGAGGTGCCTGAAGCATCTTCTTCTAGGTGGGCATGATATTTTGAGGCTGCTGGGTGCATGCCATCTGATGATTAGGAAGGGAGTCGAAGGGTTGTCATTCCTCCTAGACCCTCTATAAAAGGGGGAAAGCTTAGGCCTCCTATCCAAAACTTCTTCCACCCTTGGTGAAGATCTCAGAGAAAGGCCATCGGTGCAATTCCAATCGGTGAGATGATAGTCGCTTGTGCATGCCATGGTATGATGGAGTTTTCTCCTACTTTTCAATAGTCTATGGGGTCTCTTCAGCTAGATGCAAGAGATATTGGTAGTTGTCACTGCTCCAATTATGTGGTTATGATTGGGGCAAACTACTGAGATTCCAACTATTCCAACATCGGGCTGTTGACGTTCCAATGATTCCAACATGGAGAGGACATGGTCGATATCAAGGCAATCCATGTTAGCTGTTGGTTCTAGTAAGAAGCTTGTAGCGGGTTGAGGCACCTTCCTTTCTTGGACTCTTCTATAAGGCTTCGAGCCTTTCAGTCGAGTTTGCATGCCTCTCAGGCCATCTTCCTAAGGCTTTACGTCAACGGATGCTTGGAGGGTGAGCATGTCTAGTCGCACCTTGTTTCATCCCCAAAATCTCTTGACTCTACTCAAGTAAGATGCCTCTTCAAAGTCTGATGGGGGGTTCTGCCAGCCACTCCTATGATCGTGTATCCTAGGTCCGCTTGTTTTATAGCTAGATCCTTGAGTCAAATCTTGTAATCTTGAGCTTTAAAGGAATAAAGAAAAATTTACTTTGGCTTCGCTTCCTTGTTGTGGATGAATGCTTCCATAGTACTGTGATTTGAGGGGTTGTTCTGTTGGAATTCAAGGTTTGGGGTATACATGTGTATTTTAAAATTTTATTTTCTAAACACCACAGTAGAATATAAGATTAAAATATTTTTAATCTAAATTATCTATGCATAAAAATATAAAACCACAGAAATTTAGTTCATGTACTGAAATTGACATATACTGAAATACAGATTATGATCAAATCGCATACCTGTTTCACAATTTTTTTCTTTAAATCTGGATCTGAAAGAAAAAAAATTTTCTTATAACTGCATAAATATCTGACCTCTATGGATATCCACTTGAGATCAGTCTGGAGCAGTCCTCTTCAAGTTAAATTTTTTTTCTAAGAAAATTCAGCCTACTAAATCTGAACGAAATCTGGATCGCAATCAACATTTGATCTTTTTCTTTGATCTTCTTTTTCTCTTCTTCTCTTACCTTTCTCCCCTTAGATTATACTACTACCAGCAGTGGAAACCAGCAAGGAGGGATGCCCAACCAGCTTGGGCGTGAGGAAGATGGGACGTCCCAACTAGGTGAAATGTATGGGATGCCAAAGGAGAAGGAGAAGGGAGAGGAAGAGAGAGCGAGGGGGGACCTTTTAGACATGGAGGGCTATTGGTTTGGATGTTCTAGAGACTTTAGGGGAGGTCCCTTTAAATAGGTATGGGGATTGAATCCTATTCAATCTCATAATACAAGTCTTACTTGCATTAGGTTTCCTAATAACTTAAGTTATTTAACTTACATTAGGAATCCTATTAGGTGCTAACTCTTGGAGCCCTTGCACTCAATTAAACACATCCTCTTCTGCACCCAAGGGATGCCCCATATTAGATTAAAAGGTCTTCTAATCATAGGACATGCCCAACTTGATCCAATCAAGATGACGTCCCATAATAACTATCAAGAAAATTAATAAGAGACTTGCATCCTTAATTCATATGATCCAAAATCTTGGACATCTAACAATTAGAGTCAAATACATCTCATTTATGTAGGTTATTAACAGGTAATTGAGTTTAAATTATCTTATCAAATAAAAAATCTAAATGAAAAGAGAAATTGGATCCAACCATGTGCTAGCAAGGTTATCTTAAATCCAATCGGATTTCTCTAAACCCAATTGACACTTCATAAGCTCAACTGCTAATTTCAAGCCTAATCTCTTTGTTGTGTAACTCCATAGGTTCAATGCTATCTGGTAGTAAAATATACACCGATCTCTATTAAAGTATCATTGAAACTCTTTTTAATAGATCAAAATAATTCCATCCTAACTCATCAAGGATTATCGATCCAAAACAACCCTAGTAAGCTCTCACAATCCATCAGTGACACCTGACAGTATATAGTGACAATCCAATAGAATTGAAATGAACCTCTAGGTATAGTTAACGTGTGATTCAATCTCTCTATTATGAGTTTTGACTTGATGGCAGGTCATGAATAATCATCAAACTTCAACATCAGTCATATGATAGATTCGATTAGCTCAAGTCCAAATATGATTTTTATAGAAACTCTTTTCCATCAATCACGCTACTATGACTGTAGATTTTTGAACTTAGCTTTTCAAATCCTATAGGACTACTCCTCTCTATCAAGGTTAATAGATCCCATCTTTATATGCACTCTATCCCTACAGTGGATCAACTGTCACCAACATCCACTATAAGGGCTCATTGAGATCCATATTTATGTGTCAGTCAAACTCTAACAGCCTCACTGCGAGCTATAGTATAATCTTAGATCAAAGGACCATTCACACAACTACAGCATCGAGACAATCACTAACGATTGAATAAAAATTCAAGTGATCTCTCATATGATCATGCTCAGTACTAGTTATTCTCTAACAACTATCCACACTCATCGTCCAGTGTCTCTATACTGTAGATCAGAGACTCATCTATCTCGAAGAAAGTGATCTGTGCACTAGTCTATCCAGATCGATCATCGTTCTCATGATGATCCTATGATCGGAAGCATTTAGGAATTAAATACACGTCTCTAATACTCAACGCCTTGAGAATATGTATAGAAAACTAATTCTATAGACAATTCAAGGACACATCATACTTGAATAAAAAATAAATTTATCCTTTTAATTGATCAAATCAATATATTAAGTACAAAATTATATCTTAGAGTTATTAAAATATATTAGTCATATTGGCTTCTAGGACATATATCTAACAATTTTTTTCTTGGACTAAAGTCAATTGGTCACAAATCTAAGTCCCATCTTCTCAAGATAGATTTTTATTTTCGGTTGGCTCAACTGCTTAGTCAGCGGGTCTACTACATTATCCGTGGAGTCTACTCTTCGTACCTCGACATATTTTTTTTCGAGATAATCGCATATGATGTGATATCATCGCTTGATGTGCTTCGATTTTTGATGAGACCTTGACTCCTTAGCAAGTGCTATGGCTCCATTGTTGTCACAGTAGATAACATAGCATCCGATGTCATAACCCCAAGTTTTGCGATGAATTTTTTGAACCAGAAGCCTTCCTTTGCAGTATCCGAAGTAGCGATATACTCAGCCTCCATGGTCGAGTCCGCTATGATGGGTTACTTGAAACTCTTTCAGCTAACTATGCCATCATTGCAAACGAACACATATCCTAACATGGACTTTCTATCATCAGAATCAGACATGAAGTCTAAGTCAGTATATCTCTCAACTCGTAACTCAGAGTCTTCTCTAAAGATCAAGAACAAATCTTTAGTCATTCTTAAGTACTTAAGAATGTTCTTCATAATTATCTAGTACTCCTTGCTTGGATTCGACTAATACCTGCTCGTGACACTTACAGCAAAGGCAATATTAGGTCGAGTACACAGCATGACGTACATGAGGCTCCTTATTACCGAGGCATAAGAAATTCTACTCATATGCTGAACTTCCTCAGATATGATCAGACACATTGTCTTAAAAAGATTAATACCATGCCTAAGAGGTAAAAGTCCTCTTTTAAAGTTTTTCATGCTGAGCCTCTTCAGCACTTTCTCTATTACAACTTTTGTGATAGGCCTAGCATCCATTTAGGTTTATCCTTATAGACCTTTATTTTGAGAATATAGGATGCTTCTCCTAAGTCTTTCATAGAGAATTTCTTAGACAACCATCTTTTGACCATGGTCAGCATGGAAATATCATTCTCAATAAGGAGAATATCATCCACATACAATATGAAGAATATTATTGCACTCCCACTGACCCTTTTATATACACATAGTTTCTCTTCATTTTTGATGAAATCAAATGATTTGATTGCTTCATCAAAATGATGGTTTCAACTCCGAGAAGCTTGCTTTAATTCGTATATGGACCATTGCAACTTGCAGACTCTGTGATCACTATCACCAGATGGTGAAACCCAAAGACTGCTCTATATAGATATCTTCCTCAAGATATCCATTCAAGAAGATAGTTTTCACATCTATCTGTCAAATTTTACAATCATAATAAGCTGCAACAGCAAGCAAAGTATGGATAGATTTCAGTATGGCTACAGATGATGTATTGTAATTTTATAGTAATTATTATTATTAGTTTTTAATAATTTTGATAAAATTAGTATAATAATTAACTAAATAAATGTAAGAACCTGATATGTTTTATGTCAATTATAGGTAATTGAGCCAGGTCACACCTAATTGGGCTTAACCATATTTTAAAGGTCAAATTAAGTGAAATTGGTTGAGTCCGATTCAGCAGGGTTTGTCATCCGGAGTCATCAGGTCTTGCATCAAAATCAGAGTCCATCTCAAAGCAGAATAACCAAATCAAGATATCAATGGACCCCACACCTTATCCTTTTTGGCATCATCAGCCAGAAAAGAAACTAGAGGTGCAAGAAATAAATCAAGCTGTTAATCTCTCCCATCTAGTCAACCAATCTAAATTCTGGATATTTTGGTGTGAGGATCCCTAAAAGATAAGCTACAGGACTCCAAATTGAGCAAGATTAGATCCTACAGAATTTTGAGAGAAGCAAGAAAGGAACATAATTTACAAAATTAAATTTGGATTCCAGATGAGGTGGCTACAGTAGGTTGAAGTTGGTAATAATGTTGGACACAACAAGAAACACCTGATACACCCAGATCTTCTTAGTGTTTCTTGGCACAAAGATCTGATATGGCAACCAATTTTGGGTGGCAAAGAGCTATCTTGGAAAGAATTAAATGAAAGAAAATCAGAGTCCAAACTAATTCTGCATGAGGAGCAAACTTAGAAAGAATTGAAACTAATTCTTGGAAAACTTGATTTGGGCAGCCGAAACCTTACTTTGTTTTGCAGATTTTGTGGACCCAAGAAGATTGAAGAAGAAAGAAATTCTTCTCCTCTAATTAACCATGCCTCCTTTCCTTCTTTTACTATGAAAATTAGAATAAAATCAGAAAATTTGGGCAGCATAAGGAGTAGATGGCTGGTGGTTGCTTAAAGCCTATCCAAAGGAGGAGAGATTCTATACCAAATAGAAAGAATAATATATAGAATAAAATCATGAGAAAAATACCACCTTAACCCTAGCCCTAGCCCTATTTAAGGATCCTAAAACACCAGCAAGAGGTGGAGGAGAATCATCTTTGAAAGCTAGAAATCAAGCAAGAAGAGTTTGGAGTATCTGGAAGATTTGAAGAGAGGATTCATTCGGCTCTGCAATTCCTTTAGAGTTTTTAATTCTTTCTCTTGTTTACTTTGAATTTATTTTTTAGAACTCATTGTTAGGATGATTTTGGAGTTTTATTCAAGTATACTTGAGTTTGATTTTGATATGATGAAAAGCTAAATTTCTAGCTAGGATACCTGATGTAGCTTAGATTCAATTTCAATTCAAGAATCTTGTATTAATTTTCTTTGTTAATGCAATTATTTGTTATTTGCACTTAATACTTTTAAGTATTATTATCTTTGGTACTTGATTGATTTCGATTTATAATTGATACTGGGAAGAAAGATTATAAATTAAAGTTAATAACAAACATCATAGGAATAATAATTGGAGCGGGAGCAGAAGATTTGACCTGTAGAATCTTGGAAATAATCACTGTGCTTCTTGAACTAATTGAAATCTATTTTACTATTGGAAGATAGATTATAGGTTTTAATTAGTATATTTAATAAGACTCGAGAAAGATTATTAAATAATTTAGAATTATTTATCCTTGCATTAATAATTAAATTTGGATTATTAATTGGAATAGCTAGAATTGATAATTGGTTCAAGTGAAATCAGATATACCCTAGTACTTTATCAATCGAATTTTGATTCAGCTTTCATTGAGTTCTTTAGAGTTAATTTTATTTTCCTCTATCATTCAGTTTTGATCATTTAGATATTAATAAAATTAACATTCATTTTTGATAATTAAACTCAATCCTCGTGGGAACGATCTCTTATTTATCATTATATTACTTGAGCGATTTTGTGCACTTGCAAAATAGGCTAAAAAGTTTTTGGCGCCATTGCCGGGGACTGGTGCTTTAATATCAAGAATAGTTGATTTTACTAGTAATCTAGATATTTTATTTCTTGGATATTTAAAAAAAAAAATTCAAACTTGATTGGACATCTTGTTTCTTTGCATTGCATCTCCATAATTAACTTTAAGGGCATTTAACTCATTAATCAGATAAGGTGGAGATTTGATCACCCTTCCTTAGCCCAAAAACCACATCCTTCATCCTTCATAACCTAGACCTTAATCTAAAATCAATTAAACGTTGGCCCTAGGATATTCAAGCTCAATAGGACAAGAAAGCCCTAAAGTTAGATCGGGTTCGAATTGATTAATTGCTCGGTGTCTAAGGCAAGTGGTTTAAGAAGGTAGTTTTCAATTGGTTCCGTTGTCTGACCTGACCAACTCAGTTGGTGTCTAAGGAAAGCAACAAGCAGAGGACCTCCCACATCTTACACTTATCTGGCCGAGATAGTTAGTCAGTTTTGGGCTTAGAGTGCTTGAAGGCGATCTTGGAACAGTTAGGAGCTGTCTAGATCTAGGTTAACCCTAGGATAAAAAGTTCATTTTGTGCTAACTTATTTGCCATTAAAATTTAAACCTAATTAAAACACTCTTCTCTTTCATCTCTAGATTTAAGACTCCTTAGGACTCATCTCTAGAACTCTTTTCTCTCTCCTTCCTCTTCTCTCTTCTCTTAAAAAAATAAAAAAAATAAAAAAAAAGAAGATAATAATCTTTCAAAATTACAACTTAGAAAAGATAATCGGATCGACTTGTGAGAATTGAATCAAACTCCATTTCAAATCAAGAAATTGAACGCACTTGTAAACAAAACATTAAAGCCGTCAGAGAAGGGAAGAAATCTGAGGCAAAAATAGATCCAGAAATGGCTGAAGATCTAAGGAGAGAAGTAATCCTAGTAGAAAATAATGAGGTTGCTAGAGAGGTAAACCCCAGGGCACTGCGGGATTATGCCATGCCTACCGTGAATGGAGCTTCATCTAGCATCACAAGACCACCTGTGCAAGCAAATAACTTTGAGATCAAGCTTGCTTTGATCCAAATGATCCAGACAACAGTTCAGTTTGGAGGATTGCCCAATGATGACCCTAATGCGCACATTGCAAACTTCTTGGAGATATGTGATACCCTTAAGCATAATGGAGTGTCAGATGATGCAATTCGGCTAAGATTGTTCCCGTTTTCACTTAGAGACAAGGCTAAAGCATGGTTACAGTCTCTTCCTGCTGGCTCGATCATCACTTGGAATGACTTAGCACAAAAATTTTTGACAAAATTCTTTCCACCTGCTAAGACTGCCAAGTTGAGGACTGACATCCAAACCTTCGTGCAATTCAACATGGAGACCTTATATGAAGCTTGAAAAAGATTCAAGGATCTGCTTAGGAGGTGTCCACACCACGGGCTGCCTAAATGGTTGGTTGTGCAAACCTTCTACAATGGCCTGAACAACCATACCAGAATTAATATTGATGCTGTTGCTGGAGGTTCATTGATGGGGAAGTCACTTGATGAGGCCTATGATCTTTTGGAGGAAATGGCCAACAACAATTACCAATGGCCCAATGAGATAAACATGGCGAGGAGACCTGCTGGGGTTCATGAGATAGATGCTATTACTGTACTCAATGCAAAGGTAGACACTCTTTTCAAAAAATTAGATCATTTGTCTATTAATGCTGTCAATACTTGTGTGCAGACCTGTGAGATGTGTACTGGACAACATGCTACTCGAGATTGCCCGATTGACAGCTCATTCATGCCTCCAGTACAAGAATAAGTGCAATATGTGACAAATCAAGGAAGGCAACAGAACAATCCATACTCAAACACCTACACGCCTGCCTGGAAGAACCATCCAAATTTTTCTTGGAGAAATCAACAGCAACAATAGAATTATCAGAATAGAGGACCACCTAATTTTCCACAGCAAGAAAAGAAGTCTAACCTAGAAGAATTGGTTGCAACTCTCACCAAGGCCACTACTGATTTCATGGGTGAAACTAAGGCAAACTTTCAAAACCAGCAAGCTGCCATTAAAAACTTGAAAATACAAATGGGACAGTTGGCCAACATGGTAGCTAACAGAACTCAAGGGTCATTGCCTAGCAATACTGAAACGAACCCGAAGGAGCATGTGAAGACAATTACCTTGAGGAGTGGAAAACAACTAGAGGAACAACAAGGGAAAGAGCTTGTTAAAGAATAAGTAAAGGAACAAACTCAAGAAGAGACTGTGGTCAAAGAGAAGCTAAAAGAGAAAAAGGAAGAGCCAGTAAAGCCCTACAATCCACCAGTTCCTTTTTCTCAAAGGCTCAAGCAAAGTAAGGATGATAAGAACTTTCTGAAGTTTTTGGAGGTCTTCAAGAAACTACACATAAATATTCCATTTGCGGAGGTATTAGCTCAGATGCCTAGCTATGCCAAATTCTTGAAGGACATCCTTTCTAAAAAGAGAAGGCTAAAGGACCATGAGACAGTCATGCTCATCAAAGAGTGCAGTACAATTATTTAGAACAAGTTGCCATCAAAATTAAAGGATCCAGGGAGTTTTACAATTTCATGCAATATTGGCAATATCGAATTCACTAAAGCATTGTGCGATTTAGGTGCTAGCATTAACTTAATGCCTTTATCTGTTTTCAGGAAGCTTGGACTAGGGGATGTGAAATCGACCGGTGTTTCATTACAACTAGCTGATCGATCGGTGACATATCCTAAAGGCATAGTGAAGGATGTATTAGTCAAGGTAGACAAATTTATCTTCCCAGTGGATTTCATTGTCTTAGATATGGAGGAAGATAGAGAGGTTCCTTTGATATTGGGGCATCCATTCCTTACAACTGGCAAGGCACTTATAGATGTCCATGAGGGTAAGCTTACTTTAAGAGTGAGACAAGAAGAGGTAATTTTTAACGTATTTAATTCTTCTAAATATCCTCTTAAGAATGATGAATGTTTTAGATTAGATGTGATTAATAAATTTGTTAGTAAAATAATTGACAATTCTGAATATGACTTGATTGATGGTATTAAAAATAAATTTGAACAGTTAATTGAGCATGTTGATGTATTAAATGATGTTGAGAAAATACAGGATTTAGTAGAGGCTAAGCCAAACCCCAAGCTTGAGCTTAAGCAGCTCCCTTCTCACTTAAGATATGCATTTTTGGGAGACTCATCTATTTTTTCTGTCATTATATCTGCTCATTTATCTGCTGAATAAGAGAAAAAATTGTTACATGTGTTGAAAAAGCATAAGAAAGCACTAGGCTGGTCTATTGATAATATTAAAGGAATTAGTCCCAGTATATGCATGCATAAAATTTTAATGGAAGAAAACTACAAACCTTCAATTGAGCATCAACGTAGGTTAAATCCTAATATGAAGGAAGTAGTTAGAGCTGAAGTAATGAAATTATTTGATGCAAGAATTATCTATCCTATTTCTGATAGTAGTTGGGTGAGTTCTGTTCAAGTAGTTCCTAAGAAAGGGGAGATGACTGTTATTACAAATAATAAAAATGAGCTGATACCCACTAGAACAGTCACTGGTTGGCGTGTGTGTATTGATTATAGGAAGTTAAACAAAGCCACACGAAAGGACCATTTTCCTTTGCCTTTTATTGACCAGATGCTTGAGAGATTGTCTGGATATCCCTTCTACTATTTTTTAGATGGTTATTCAGGATATTTTCAAATTCCTATTGTACCTGAGGATCAAGAAAAAACTATATTTACTGGTCCATATGGAACATTTGCATATAGGAGAATGCTATTTGGGTTATGTAATGCACCTGCAACTTTTCAAAGATGTATGATGTCTATATTCTCTGATATAGTTGAAAAATTTATTAAAATCTTTATGGATGATTTTTCAGTTTTTGGTCCTTCTTTTGATATGTGTTTGACTAACCTCTCTCAAGTTCTACAGCATTGTGAAGAAACTAATCTTGTATTGAACTAGGAGAAATATCATTTTATGGTGCAGGAAGGAGTAGTTTTAGGCCATAAGATTTCATCTAGAGGGATAGAAGTAGACAAAGCAAAGGTGGAGGTCATTGAGAAATTACCACCACCAACATCTGTTAAAGGAGTGAGGAGTTTCTTAGGGCATGCTGGCTTCTATAGAAGATTTATAATAGACTTCTCTAAAATTACCAAATCTCTTTGTAATTTATTGATCAAGGATGCGCCTTTTAAATTTACTGATGAGTGTTTGGTTGCTTTTAACAGGTTAAAGAGAGAATTAATCTCAGCTCCTATCATCACTGCACCTGATTGGAATCTACCATTTGAACTCATGTATGATGCAAGCGACTATGCTATAGGAGCATCTTGGGACAAAGAAAGGAGAATAGACTTCATGTGGTGTACTATGCGAGTCGAACACTGAATAATGCACAGTTGAACTATGCCACCATAGAGAAAGAGTTGCTTGCCATTATTTTCGCTTTTGATAAATTTAGGCCATATCTTATAGGAGTAAAAATAATAGTTTATACTTATTGTTGGGTATAAAATACCACCAGCCGAAGTTCGTATCAGGAGTGACCCTCCCGGGACTCTATCGATGTCCGACCTTGGGCGACATCTTTTCGAACCTCTCCAGCGGCCGAGCTTTCGTAATGTTCCCAAGTTCTACCGACGGATAAACTCCCATAGCTTTTTCCACAAGTGTCGACCGAATTCCCCCGACGGACGAACTCCTACCGCATCTCCCGGGCTTCTCCAGTGATAAGCTTCTTCAGTCGTCTATCAGGTTGCTTCAAGTGCTCTCTGGATTCTACTATCGACTGACCTCCTACAAGGGTCAACCGTTCTCCGGACTTCTTCCAGATCTTTTCCAACAAGATTCGATCGACTCCAATCCGAATTTCTTTCAAAACTTCGTCAGTTCATCAGTGGCCGAACTTTCCCAACAACAGATCTCCACGATGGACGGACTTCATCCAAGTTTCTATGGCAGTCGATCGCCTTCTAGATTTCATCCGAGCTCCTACGGGAGCCGGACTTCTTCTCCAAACTCCTACTGCAGATAGACTTCGTCCGAGCTCCTACGGGAGCCAGACTTCAGCCCTGAGCTCCTATTGCAGGTAGACCTCATCCGAATTCTTATAAGGGCCGGGCTCCGAGCCCCCACAATAAGTGATCTACTCCGAGCTTCTACTACAAGCGATCTACTTCGAGCTACCACTACAAGCGGTCTACTTCGAATTTCTACTACGAGCGGTCCACGTCGGATTTCTACTGTAAGCTTCCACCTGAGCTTCTATTGTGAACGAATTCCTTCTGAACTTCTATTGCAGGCAGGCTTCGATTGAGCTTCCTCAACAAATGATCCCCATCCGGACTTCCACAGGAACCAGACTCCGATCGAACTTCTGTAGTGGACAGATTCCGGACGAACTCCTACGATACACGGGCTCCAGCAGTCGGACCCCTCCAGCGGGTGAATCCCTCCAGCGCCATCCGACATCCACTGCCGGTCGACCTTCTGTCAGATTCTGCATGAAATTGAACTTCGTCTACAGAAAGCCCCTGACCGAGCTTCTACAGCAGATGACCTTCGCCTGCAGTACTAGCGCCCAAGGCACCCAACGGTAGAAGGCTCGCCAGCAACATCCGAGCTCCTCTTAGATGGAGAGCTACCCCTCTCCACCAGACACCCCAACCGAGCTTCGGCCAATGGGCCTGGACTCCCTGGCAGGCCACAGTAATGGCCACGACTCTGCTCCACTTTCTGTAACGGATCCCACGCGGCTCCATCATGCTCTGGCAAGCCACGACAACAGACATCACTCCACTCTCCACAACAGACTCCACGTGGCAGGCCACGGCGATGGCCACGACTCCACTCCACTACTCTCCGTAATAAACTCCTCATGGCCCCGAACGACCCACTACCAAGCGGTTACAGACGTCGCTGTCAATCTGTTACGCCCTTTGCCTATAAAATGGGGACCCCCAGATACGTTATTCTCTAAGCTCTAATCTCTATCTCAAAACTCTGCTAAAATTTTTGTTCGAGCACTCCATTCTTGTTGAGGCAGAGAACTGACTTGAGCATCGGAGGGTCTTGCCGGAGCACCCCCAACTCCGGTTTAGACTTTCTTTGCAGGTCCCGACGGCGACCGCGACTCCCTCGACTCCAGCTTCTCCGACGCCGGCGGATTTTTGCACCAACAAGATTGGCGCTAGAGGAAGGGGACTGTGTCTTCGCAGTACCCTTGTTCTTAAAGGAGCGCTTAACGGGACCACCTCCGATCATCTTCTCCGACATCTCCTCCTCCGGTTGCCTGCTTGATCTCCACCTGATGCCTCCTCGAAGGGCATCCACCAGGCGGTCAATGGCCTCCGCGGCCAGATCTCAGCGAGCTCCGCAAGCCCCGGCCTCATCTCCAATTTTTTAGGCTCCTCTTCCTTCGGCGATGGTAGTCGGCATGGAGCAGTTTGACCTGCTGGTTCAACAGGTCAGAGGCCTCATCGAAGCAGTGCAGGCCATGTAGCAGCAGCTGCTGCAGCCGCAGGCATCGGTGCGGCTGGAAAGAGTATCGCCGGAGTTCCAGAATTCAACGATCGAGTGGGCCATATGGGCCAGCCGCCCTGTCTTTCCCAGAAAAAAAAAACAGAAGGCGGAGAGTCCTCCGTCCGATCATGATTCAACCCCCAGAGAATCCCTGCCTCCGCTCCACCAGAAGACCCTCGAGGCCCACAATCGAGAGGACCTCGTGGATCAGAGATTCCAGGAGATGAACCGGCGGATCGAAGAGCTCCGCCGTGCTCCCACTGCTTACGGTGAGGACATCTGTACTGATCCTCCTTTCTCTCAAATGATCATGCAGGAACCAATCCCGCCGAACTTCAAGCTCCCCCAATTCGAGAGCTATGACGGGACCTCGGACCCGATCGACCACCTGGAGGCCTTCCGAACCATGATGCTGCTCCATGGCACGCCAGACGCCATCTTGTGTCGAGCTTTTCCGTCTACCTTGAAGGGAGCAGCAAGGAACTGGTACTCGACACTGAAGTCGGGTACAATTTTCTCCTTTGACCAGATGAGTCACCAGTTCGTGGCTTATTTCGTCAGCAGTCGGCGTCCCCGGCGAGGTTCGGAGTCCCTTATTAACATCAAGCAAAAGGAGGGAGAATCCATCCGAGCTTACGTCAACCGCTTCAATGCCGCCGCCCTGGAGGTCCGGAACCTGGACCAATCGGTTGCAATGGCCGCCTTAAAGAGCGGACTTCAAAAGAATGACCTCCTCTTCTCCCTGGAAAAGAAGTATCCCAGAGACTTTGCCGATCTGCTGGCTCAGGATGAAGGATATGCCCGAGCGGAGGAAGCCTTCAAGTTGAAGGATGAGGAGGCCGCGAAGGAGCGGCAGGCGGGCGACTCCAGCAGGCCCGCAGTTGAAAGAGGGCCGAATGAAGCTCGACCACGTTCTCGGACTCCTCCCGGGCACAAGCGCGCCTAGACTCCTCCCTGAGCTCGTAGGCAGAGAAGCCCGGACCGTAGAGTTCGACGGGGCTCTCTCCCAGGAAGATTCCGCAGCTATGCCCCCCTCAATGCATCAAAAATCCAAGTGCTGATGGAGGTCAGGGAGCAGCTCCCAAGGCCGGAAAGGATGCGCACACACCCCGGGAAGCACAATCCTAACAAGTTCTGCCTCTACCATCGCGACCACGGCCACGATACAGAGGAATGCATTCAACTCCGAGATGAGATCGAGGAACTCATCAGACGAGGTTGGCTCGACAGGTTCATTCGACGCCGGCCTGAGGGTAGAGAGGATCGGCCAAGGGCCCTGCCGCAACCTGAGCCGCCGAGGAGGGAAGAGCAGCCCAGAGATCGATCTTCAATCGGGATCATCAACTCCATCTCTGGAGGACCATGACGGGGTGCAGACCTTCTACGACCATGGAATTTGAAAAACCTGTAAATGTATTACTAACGACTTTGCTTTAAATCAAGATTCCTTTCAGATTTGCATATCTTTCCCTTTCGGCATGGACTCGTAACAACAGGGGATAACCCCTTCAGACAATAAAAATAAAGCCATGTTAGGAACAGGAGGAGAACCTCGTCCTAACATGAGCAAAGTTGAAAGTCTGGTTATTTTAAGACCGGACGGGGGGAGAGGCCCATATAACAGCCCTTATGTGCCCCCACGGCCATGTTAGGAACAGGAGGAGAACCTCGTCCTAACATGAGCAAAGTTGGAAGTCCGATTATTTTAAGATCGGACCGGGGGAGAGGCCCATATAACGGCCCTTATGTGCCCCCCGGCCATGTTAGGAACAGGAGGAGAACCTCGTCCTAACATGAGCAAAGTCGAAGGCCCAGTTCTCCTTAGACCGGATGGGGGGAGAGGCCCTACAATGCCCTTATGTGCCCCCACAGCCATGTTAGGAACAGGAGGAGAACCTCGCCCTAACATGAGCAAAGTCGAAGGCCCAGTTCTCCTTAGACCGGATGGGGGGAGAGGCCCTACAACGCCCTCATGCGCCCCCACAGCCATGATAGGGACAGGAGGAGAACCTCGCCCTAACATGAGCAAAGTCGAAGGTCCGGTTCTCCTTAGACTGGATGGGGGGAGAGGCCCTATAATGCCCTTATGTGCCCCCACAGTCATGTTAGGGACAGGAGGAGAACCTCGTCCTAACATGAGCAAAATCGAAGGCCCGGTTCTCCTTAGACCGGATGGGGGAGAGGCCCTACAACGCCCTCATGCACCCCCACAGTCATGATAGGGACAGGAGGAGAACCTCGCCCTAACATGAGCAAAGTCGAAGGCCCGATTACTTTTAGATCGGATGGGGGGAGAGGCCCTACAATGCCCTTATGTGCCCCCACAGTCATGTTAGGGACAGGAGGAGAACCTCGCCCTAACATGAGCAAAGTTGAAGGCCCGATTATTTTTAGATCGGATGGGGCGAGAGGCCCTGCAATGCCCATATATGCCCCCACAGCCCTGTTAGGAACAGGAGGAGAACCTCATCCTAACCTGAGCTGAAATCGACTACATCAGGAATAGGAGGAGAACCTCATCCTGACACCAACTAAGATCTGATCATTCAAGATCAGATAAGAAAAAGAAAACCTTCTCGACGGCCCCTTCGCGCTCCCGCGACCCCGCTAAGAGCAGAGGAAAAACCCTCACTCGAGAAAAGAAAAAGAAAAAAGGAGGGAAGTTAAAAAGGAAAGCGACGAACTACACCAGCGACAAATGAAAAATAAATTATGTCAAAGATACAGGGGACCTCGTTTCAGCGAGGACGGGGATTCATATCAAAAATCTCCAATCTCCAAGAGGGCTCTCAACACAGGCCAAGGATAAGACGGCTTCCTCAAGGCGACGAGAAGTTCAGACCCCCGAGCTCGAACTTCGAAAGAAAGCGTCAAACTCAAGTGGCCCCGAACAAATCTGCAGCCATAAACAAAAGGGACAGGTCAATGCGACGACGATTGGGTACCTTCGAACGACATCGATATCGAGCAAGGTAAAAACAGAAAGAAGTTCGACAAACGACAACTCAACACATGAGTAGAAGAGGTAATGGAAAATTTCCTTTTCATTTTATTAGCTAAGTATGCATTACAAAGCCCTGAAGGCCGAAAAAGAAAGACGGCAAGAAAAGCAAACCAACATGGCGACGATCAGGAACCTTCAGACAACATCGACATCGAACGAGATAAAAAAATAAAAGAAGTTCGACGGATGATAATTTAACACAGTGCGGACAAGGTAACAAAAAATTTTCTTTTCATTTTGATTAACAAGGTATACGTTACAAAGTCCTGAAGGCCAAAGAAAGAAGAACAATATGACAAGACCTGAAAATAATACATTAGAGACCGCTTCAAGCTTTTGACTTCTCCTTCCAGTTCCATCTTTCTCAACAGTATTTCTCAGTACGTATGATGAACCCATCGGCTCTCACCCTCCGCCTCGTTCCGCCCCATTGCTGAAACCTTAACCTTAAGGGGAAAAGAGCGGGATAGAACTCAAGGGGCGGCGACAGCGACGACGGCGGCAACGACGACCTGCTTCAAGAAGAACCGGAAGTATCCCGGTGGCCGCAGTAACGTCGGAGGCATGCACCACCACCATATTCTCTCCGATAATTACCATCCCAGGTACTTCGATGAGGTCAGTATGCGCTACTTCCACCGCCCCCGCAACAAGTTCTACTGTTCCACCGTCAGCGCCGACCACCTCTGGTCCCTCGACCCTGACGACGTCAAGAAGCCCGCCGCAGCTTATGACGGTAACTCCACCCCCTTGACCGGTGTCGCTCCGTTCAACTACTTCAAAATTCTCGGGCAGGACGGACTCACCGGCCAGTTCCATTATTAAATCCCTGTTGTTAAAGGAATTCTCCCTCGAGTCTCCTTCGAAGCTGTGGGAGCCTTCAGTGGCAGCTCGGCAGCCACTGAACTTGCGGGCCACCATTTCCCTTCTCCTCCTCCTCTCGATCCGTAGCATCCCCTCGAGACGGACCTCCGGGGCAGAAGCCCTGGTGGGAGAACTCCTCGAAAGGGCTCGGGGGACTGAAGGCTCGACGTCGTAAGGGACGTCGACGGCGAGGGCCGCCCGGGCAACTTCTACATCTGTGCCTGCAACAAGAGAAAAGAAAGAAGAAAATCTCGAAAAATCAGGAAAGATTGCGAATAAACCCTCGGAAGCTAAACAAACAAAGCAAGAGGAGGAAGGAACAACAATAATGACAAGAGAAGTTTCGGGACCAACCTAGATTGGCCCGACGTAGGCAGGGAGCCGGCGGAGATGGCGGGGATTGATGCAAAGAACGCCTAGGATCGAAAAGGGCGTCGATGGGCGGCAGAACTCTCAGATAGAAGAAAGGTGCCAACTGGACTCTCAGGCGAAGTGAAGTCCCTGGAGGGAAAGAGTGGGTTTAAATAGGCAACAGGGCTTGGCACAGTCATGACGGCGGATATCCCTAGGCCGACCAATGCCCGCCACGTGTCCCACTCACCATGGCGTACGGTTGACTGCTGACGGGGCCATTATTGCGTGGCACTTGGGACAGCGCTCCAGTGAGAATTCCAAAAAATCTCTTCGGATTGTCCCGATTTGAAAAGACTCCGGCATGCGCGCATTAAATGCCAGAATATCTGAGGGCAATCGCGCACAGGATTCAAGGGAGCAACTTCGACTGTGAAAATTTTTCTATACTTCCTTCATTCGAAACTCGAACTCGGAAGTAGGGGGACTGGTGTTGGGTATAAAATACCCCCCAGTCAAAGTTCGTATCAGGAGTGACCCTCCTGGGACTCTACCGACGTCCGACCTTGGGCGACATCTTTCCGAACCTCTCCAGCGGTCGAGCTTCCGCAATATTTTCAAGTTCTGCCGACGGATAAACTCCCATAGCTTCTTCCACAAGTGTCGATCGGATTTCTTCGACGGACGAACTCCTACCGCATCTCCCGGGCTTCTCCAGCGATAAGCTTCTTTGGTCATCTATCAGGCTGCTCCAAGTGCTCTCTGGATTCTACTATCGGCCGACCTCATACAAGGGTCAACCATTCTCCGAACCTCTTCCAGATCTTTTCCAACAGGATTCGATCGACTCCAATCCAAATTTTTTTCAGAACTTCGTCAGTTCGTCAGTGGCCGAACTTTCCCAACAGCAGATCTTCACGACGGACGGACTCCATCCAAGTTTCTACGGTGGTCGACCGCCTTCTGGATTTCATCCGAGCTCCTACGGGAGCCGGACTTCTTCTCCGAACTCCTACTGCAGGTAGACTTCGTCCGAGCTCCTACGGGAGCCGAACTTCAGCCCTGATCTCCTATTGCAGGTAGACCTCATCCGAATTCTTACAAGGGCCAGGCTCCGAGCCCCCACCACAAGCGATCTACTCCGAGCTTCTACTGCAAGCGATCTACTCCGAGCTACCACTACAAGCGGTCTACTTCAAATTTCTACTACGAGTGGTCCACGTCAGATTTCTACTGTAAGCCTCCACCTGAGCTTCTATTGTGAACGAATTCCTTCCGAACTTCTATTACAGGCAGGCTTCGACCGAGCTTCCTCAACAAATGATCCCCATCTGGACTTCTACGGGAACCAGACTCCGACGAAACTTCTGTAGCGGACAGTTCTGGATGAACTCCTATGACACACGGGCTCCAGCAGTCAGACCCCTCCAGCGGATGAACCTCTCCAGCGCCATCCGACATCCACTGCTGGTCGATCTTCTGTCAGATTCTGCATGAAATCGAACTTCGTCCACAGAAAGCCCCTAACCGAGCTTCTACAGCAGATGACCTTCGCTTGCAGTACTAGCACCCAAGGCACCGAACGGTAGAAGGCTCGCCAGTAACATCCGAGCTCCTCTTAGACGGAGAGCTACCCCTCTCTACTAGACACCCCAACCGAGCTTCGACCGATGGGTCTGGACTCTCTGGCAGGCCACAGTAATGGCCACGACTTTGCTCCACTTCCTGTAATGGATCCCACATGGCTCCATCATGCTCTGGCAAGCCACGACAACGGACATCACTCCACTCTCCATAACAGGCTCCACGTGGTAGGCCACGACGATGGCCACGACTCCACTCCACTACTCTCCGTAACAAACTCCTCATGGCCCCGAACGGTCCACTACCAGGCGGTTACAGACGTCGCTGTCAATCTGTTACGCCCTCCGCCTATAAAAAGGGGACCCCCAGATACGTTATTCTCTAAGCTCTAATCTCTATCTCAAAACTCTGCTAAAAATTTTGTTCGAGCACTCCATTCTTGTTGAGGCAGAGAACTGACTTGAGCGTTGGAGGGTCTTGTCGGAGCACCCCCAACTCCGGTTTAGACTTTCTTTGCAGGTCCCGACGGCGACCGCGACTCCCTCGACTCCAGCTTCTCCGACGTCGGCAGATTTTTGCACCAACACTTATCACTCAGTAATTAAATATTTACTTGAAAAGAAGGATGCGAAACCGAGACTAATTCGTTGGGTGCTCTTATTGCAGGAATTTGACTTGGAGATTAGGGACAAGAAAGGAGTAGAAAATCTTGTAGCAGATCACTTATCTCGGTTAGAGTTAAGTAAAAAAATTGAGAACACTGAGGTACCCATTAATGAGTCATTTCTTGATGAGCAATTATTTGCATTACTCACATCTAGTACACCCTGGTATGTTGATATTGTTAATTTTAAGGTATGTGATATTATTCCTCCTGAATTTAATTACCAGCAAAAAAAAAATTTTTACATGATACAAAATATTATTTTTGAGAGGATCCATATTTATATAAATATTGTCCAGATCAGCTTATTATGAAATATGTGCCTGATGATGAAATTAAAAATATTTTAAAATACTACCATTCATTAGAATGTGGAGGCCATTTTGGACCCAACAAAATAGCTGCTAAAGTATTACAGTGTGATTTTTATTGGCCTAACTTGTTTAAAGATACTATTGCTTTTGTTTCTTCTTGTGACCGATGTCAAAGAACTAAAAATATTTCTTTTAGACAGAAAATGCCACTAACCAATATCCTTGAAGTAGAACTGTTCGATGTGTGAGGATTAGATTTTATGGGGCCTTTTCCACCTTCTCATTCAAATCAATACATCTTGGTGGCGGTGGATTATATATCCAAATGGATTGAGGCAGTAGCACTTCCCTCTAATGATGCCAAGAGTGTGCTCAAGTTCTTAAAGAAATACATATTCACACACTTTGGTATTCCAAGGGCTATCATCACGGATGGAGATAAGCATTTTTGTAATCGTTATTTAGATTTTCTATTGACAAAATACAGTGTTACTCATCGTGTAGGAACACCATATCATCCCCAAACAAGTGGACAAGTAGAGATCTCCAACCATGAAATTAAAAGAATATTGAAGATTACTGTCAACTCATCAAGAAAGGACTGGTCCCTAAAATTAGATGATGCGTTATGGGCATATAGAACAGTATTCAAAACGCCAATTGGGATGTCCCTGTATCGTCTAATTTATGAAAAAATATGCCATTTACCTGTGGAGCTAGAGCATCGAGCTTACTGGGCAACTAGGTTGCTAAATTTCAATATGGAAGCTGCTGGGGAGAAAAGGTCATTACAGCTTAATGAACTTGATGAGTTCCGCCTCCATGCATATGAAAATGCAAGAATTTACAAGGAGAGAATGAAAAGATGGCATAACAAGCATACTGTGAGGCGTGAATTCCAAGCAGGACAAAAGGTATTGCTGTATAACTCTCGCCTAAAGCTATTTCCAGGCAAGCTCCGGTCTAGGTGGTCAGGTCCATTTGAGATTATACAAGTTTTTCCACATGGAGCTGTTGAGCTGAAGAGTGGTGATAGGACCTTTAAGGTCAATGGGCAAAGGTTGAAGGAATACATAGATGGAGGATTTGAGCAACCAAAAATCTCCATATGACTGACATAATGCATTGGGATAGTCAAGCTAATGACTATAAACTAGCACTTCTTGGGAGGCAATCCAAGCAAAATTCTTTTTATTTTCTTTATTTTTTGAATCAATTTTAATCCTCACTATATTTTCAAAGTTTGAATGGATATTGTTCACTTTTTGTAGGCACATTGAAGAAGACAAGAGAGATGAAATGACAGAGGACGAATTGCAAACTCGCACAAGCCCATAGGCATGCTACAAAGGGGAGTACCCCTAACTTTTAAGAATGCCTTGCTATAATATGTATTGTGATGATGATCTTGTTATTGAGCACAATGTCCAATTCAGGTTTGGGGGTGCATTTGCATGAGCATTTCGTGTTAATAATATAGGATTGCCATTATGTTTGTATCTTTGTCTTTTTTTTTTTAATAAAATTTAATAAAAAAAAATTAGAATATTGATTCATTGATCACTTGTAAGGATATAGAGGGAGATAATTTTGCCTTTGTGTTATTGTTTGACTATCTTAGTTTTAAATTTGAAAGTCAAATTCAAGGATTGACTATTTTAAACTTGTAAATACTTAAATAAAATCTCATATAGGAGATAGTTACTTTGCTTCGCCAATCCTATTTGTGAGCTTTGTTGCATTTGTTAAAATATCATGTAGACAATTTACTTGAGAAAAATGATATAGGTATTCTTTTGGCATACCCTTTTTGATCCCTTGTATTTTCTTTTCATCCTATCTCATATCTACAGTTCATATTTTTTGAGAATAAATTGATTATAATGGTTAGAGCATACTGAATTTTTAATTTTCCTTTCATTCAAAAAAAAAAAAAAAGCACAATCTACTCCACTGTTTCAAGTTGCCTAGTAACTAGGAGCATTCATGAGCCCCATGTTTGCTTTTACGTCAAACAGTGACTTGAATTATGAGTATGCAAAGTACTTTGAGTATATGACTTGCTGAGTAACCGGGTGCCTTCATCGCTAATATCGGTATTCACATAAAAAGACAAATGATGACTTAAGGAAGAGTGCCAAAGTGTATAGGCTGTTCTAAAAGTATAAAATAAAATAAATAAAGGAAGGGATGTAAAGCATAAGTAATTGAGTATGCTCTGATTTATTGTGGTTAATTTATTTTCACTTATGTGACCATAACCATCATTCTTGTTGCTTGCTTTCTATTTTTTTTTTATCCGAAAAAGTCCTATTGATCTTTTGAGTACGTTGTTTGCACTAGTGGAGATGGACTGATAGGATTTTACATTCAGGATTGGATGTTTGAACTGAATTATTTTATTAAAATCTAAAGGAAGTAGGGTAGCTATTGATTGTGCATAATTTTATTTGAGTATGAATGAGTTTGGAATAGTTAGCTTGTGGGTTTGCCTTTCGGTTTTGGGTTGAGGTGGTTAAGCCATGGCATTTGGATATTACTCCTTCGTGTCTAGATGGATTTTGAGTATATTAATGTTAAATAAAGTTT
The DNA here is from genome assembly GCF_000442705.2 of Elaeis guineensis. Lineage (NCBI taxonomy): Eukaryota > Viridiplantae > Streptophyta > Magnoliopsida > Arecales > Arecaceae > Elaeis > Elaeis guineensis. Next base: position 73,272,769 of record NC_026002.2, on the reverse strand, counting down.
TTAGCATTAATTTTTATTTTAGATTCTCCATTTTTGATTTGGACTTTTCTTTTGCTTGGGGACAACCAAAAAATGGATGAAAAGATTTTCTGATAGTTAATACCCTCATGCTGACTATAATCTTTAGCCACAAGCCTAGCTTTATTGGTCTCTACCTTACCATGGGCACCTATCTTCCTTTTGTAGATCCATTTACACCCAATGGGTACAATACCCTCAGATGGATCCACTAAGGTTCAGACTTGTTTCAAGTGTATCGAGTCAATTTCTAACTTCATAGCATCTAACCATTTCTTAAAATCGATATCAGATATTACCTCGTCAAAGATATTAAGATCATCACCATGACCCCTATCTTCCATAAGAAATAATTTTTTTATTTCCTCTGTAAGCATACCCATGTACCTTTCAGGAGGTCGGAAGATCCTGCTAGATCTACGAGATGGTAGAGAAACTTCTATTACTGGCTCATGGACGATGGATTTCTGAGAATCTATAGCTCTTTACTCTTTAGAGACCTTCTCTTCGAGCTCAACTAACCTTCCACTGCCACCATCCTATATAAACTATTTTTCTAGAAATATGACATTTCGACTCATAATCACATTGTGATCTTGTAAAAAGTAGAAGTAGTATCCCATGAATTCTTTAGGATATCCTATAAAATGAGCTATAATAGATCTATCTAACTTATCTGCCATCTGTTTCTTGACATAGGTCGGATATCCCCAAGTCTTAAGATAACCTAGACTCGATTTTTTATCGAACCATATCTCATATGGTATGGTAAGAATGGACTTTGATAGAATCCTATTTAACAGGTGAATGGCGGTTAATAAAGCATGTCCCCAAAGATATAAGGATAGATCAGTGAAGCTCATCATGGACCTGACTATATCCAATAGGATCCTGTTCCTCCTTTCAGATATCCTGTTGAGCTAAGATGTTCCCGGAGGTATCCATTGAGAGACTATGCCGTTGTCCTTAAGATATTTCAGAAATTTCTGACTAAGATATTCACCTCCTCAATCAGATCGAAGAACTTTAATAGATTTGTCTGTTTATTTTTCTACTTCATGTCTGAATTTTTTGAATTTTTCAAAGGCCTCAGTCTTATGTTTCATCAGATATACATATCTATACCTAGACAGATCATCGGTAAAGATAATGAAGTAGGCATAACCATCCTTAGTCTATATATCAAATGGTCCACACATATCGATGTATACTAGAACAAGTAACTCAGTGGCCCTTTCTCCATATCCTACAAAGGATAACTTATCCATTTTTTTTAAGGCAAGATTCGCAAGCTGGATACGACTTTAGATTAAAAGAGCCAAGGATCCCATCCTTTTTCAGTGTATTTATCCTGTCCTCTCCAATATGACCTAGTCTATGGTGCCACAAGTACTTCTGGTTAATTTCATCTTTGGGTCTCTTTTGGTTTACGGTATTCACTATTTGTTCATTTAAGTTCACATTCGCATCAACATGCAAGTGATAAAAACTGTTAATTAAAAGACCTCATGCAACTAATTTATTTCATAAATAAATAGAATAAAAATTTTTATTGAAACTAATTTCAAAAGCTTCCTGTGCTAGCACAGACACGAAAATTAAATTCTGACTAGCTACAAAAAAATAATAATATTCTTTTAAATCTAATCTAACATCAGACGGTAATCGAAGAGGATAAGTGCCAATGGCCTCTGCAGTAATTTTTGCTTTATTGCCGACCTGAAGGATCATATCACCTTCCTTTAACTTCCTACTTTCTATCAGACCCTGCATTGAGGTACATATATGAGCACTCGAGCCAGAGTTTAATATCCAACTAGAAGTAGAAGAAATCATAAGATTAGATTCAATTACAAGCATACCTTCGGAAGGTTTATCATCCTTTTTGATCTTTAGACTCTCTAGGTATTTTGGATTGTTCCTCCTCCAATGGCCTTCAGCATGACAGTAAAAATATTTTTCCTTTGCTTCAGCCTTCTTAGAAACTTCTTTCTTTGGCCTGTTCTCTTTCTTCGGCTTCTTAGTGGATTTAACCTTCTTTTTCTCAGTAGACTTTTTCTTGAAAAAAATCTACTCCACAGTGAGAACAGTGTCCCTTGAACTCTTCAAGATTTTCTTCGTAGTGACCAACATATTGACTAGTTCAGATATAGTGCAGTCAAGTTTGTTCATATAAAAATTTATAATAAATTGACTATATGAACTTGTAAGAAATTGAAGGATCAAATTCATCTGCAATTTTTTTTGCATTTCAAGCCTGAGCTTTCCAAGTATGTCAATGTCCTTGATCACTGTCATACAGTGCTTGTGGATGACTGCCCTTCGCGCATCTTCAGATTGAAGAGTTTTTGGACACTTCAAAGTATGCAGTACGGCTTTACTCACCATACAACTTTTGCAGATGAGTGATCATAGCCCTGGCAGTACGCATATGCTCATGCTGGCTTTGCAACTCATTTGACATAGATGCCAGTACATAGCACTTGATCGAACTATCTTCATCCGTCTACTTCTCAAAAGCGGTCTTTTGCTCAGTAGTAGGATGGTCTGGTAATACTATGGATTTCTGGTCGAGTACCTGACCTAATTTTTTCAAGATCAGGACAATCCTGAGATTTCTGAGTTAGTCTTTGTAATTTGTACTAATCAAATGATTGGTTTCAAGGACACGGGCTAAAGGATTTGAGGCTGACATTGTTTAACTATGAGAGTACAGATTTAAGTTAGATTTTTATACTTAATTGTTATATTTACTTCTAGAGACTTTTAAGATACAAACAATGACTCCCACTAATTTATCGGATCCCTCCACTCTCCGAGAAGGAAACAAAAATTCTAATGCAACAAAAGATTCCTATGGATGCTGCGGTCCCACCGATGCTATGTACCTCACCTAACAGTTATTGATAACATGTACACCGATGCATAGATAACTCTTTGCACAGATGCTTTTTTAAGTATATTGTAGCGATTTGGTCTCTAAGTCATGTGGGCTCATCTAACGGTTATTGCCCACACTTTTTCGTTAAGCCTGACCCACCGTTCACAAGCAGGTGTAAGATCATTATTGGATCTCTCACCTAATAGTTATTAGGCCCAACCCCATCCTTACTGTGGAGCAACTCTTTGCTAATAGAGTGATTGCGTGTTTTCGATGCAACTGAACCACTGTGATCAGTCAAGAACAATCAATGCCGGTAGCACGCCACACATCTACAATGGTGGAAGACCTATGGACTTAATATTTGTGAAGAGATTTAAGTTTAGATCTCATCTAATCAGTCATCATATGATCGATCTAATTAATATGAAATAAATCAAACTGCTAAGTAACCCAATTTAAGATAATTGGTCAGATAAGTCGAGATCGATGGGGGTCCCTCCGTTGCTTTCTTTAGACACCAATAAATTGACCAGATAAGTGAATAAAATTAATTAAATAACCATATCTCAATTACTTATCTTAGACATCAGTAGGTTAATTGGTTCAAATAGATTAACTTAAGTGAATCAAGCTCAAACCGTCGAGCCAAATTAGGTCCTTAGATTAATTGATTCTATATATGGGACTCAATCAATTTGATCAACAATAATTGTATGATCATTTAACTTAATTGATCTGATCCTAATCAATACTTGACTTGGTTCAATTAATTACATAATTGAATGAGATCCATATGACTTAAATCAAAAATCTTAGATGCAATCCTATTACATGATTTAATTTATGATTTTTTTATAATCAAAATATTTATGCATAAATATAAATTTCAGATTCTAAAATTAAATTTTAGATCTAAATTCTTTATATGAAAGTAAGTTTTAAATCATAAAAATAATTTTTAAATTTAACATATAAATATATATCACATATATGCATGTAAAATTTAGATCTAAATAAAATTCAGATTTACTACATGATATCATATATCTTATATACAAATCATGAATCATATCAAAAGCAATTTTATGATCTTAAGCATGTAATTACATATCTTATATATGAATTATAAATGAGGTCATAAAAAATTTCAGATTTATGCATGCATCTACATATCATGTGAATATGAACTAGAAATAATTCTAGATCAAAATTCAGATCTATGCATGCTTTGACATATCAACTATATATTTTAAAATTAAATTTAAAATAAAATATCAGATTCAAAAATTCATCTATACATCTTATGTATTAAGAGAAAATCAGATTTTGAAATTTTTTTCAAAACATACATGTCAATTTCAGCAATATAAAATCTGTGGCTTTGATACCACTATTGGAATTAGAGGTTTAGGGCATGCATGCATGTTTCAAAATTTTATTTTGTAAATACCATAGTGGAATATAAGATTAAAATACTTTTAATCTGAATCATGCATGCATAAAAATATAAAATCATAAGGATCTAGTTCATGTGTTGAAATTGATATATACCAAAATTTAGATTGTGATCAAATTACATACCTATTTTATAATATTTTTCTTCAAATCTGGATCTGAAAGAGAAATTTTTTTTTTATAGCTGCATAAATATCCAACCTCTATAGATATCTAATCAGGATCAACCTGGAACAGTCCTCTTCAAGTTAAATTTTCTTCTCTAAAAAAATTCAGCCTGCTGAATCTGAACGAAGCCTGGATCGCGATCAACACTTAATCTCTTTTCTTGATCTTCTTCTTCTCTTCTTCTCTTACCTTTCTCTCCTTAGATTATGCTACTACCAGCAGGTAAAAACCAATAAGGAGGGATGCCCAACCAGCTTGGGCGTGAGGAAGATGGGACGTCCCAACTAAGTGGAACGTGTGGGACGCCAAGGGAGAAGGAGAAGAGAGAGGAAGAGAGGGCATGGGGGGACTTTTTAGGCATGGAGGGCTGTTGGTTTGGATGCTCTAGGGATCTTAGGGGAGGTCTCTTTAAATAGGCATGAGGATTGAATCCTATTCAATCTTATAATATAAGTCCTACTTGCATTAGGTTTCCTAATAACTTAAGTTATTTAACTTACATTAAGAATTCTATTAGGCACCAACTCTTGGAACCCTTGCACCCAATTAAACACACCCTCTTTTGCACCCAAGGGATGCCCCATATCAGATTAAAAGGCCCTCTAATCATAGGATACATCCAACTTGATTCAATCAAGGTGGCACCCCATAATAACTATCAAGAAAATTAATAAGGGACTTGCACCCTTAATTCATATGATCAAAAATCTTAGACACCCAATAATTAGAGTCAAATAAATCTTATTCATGTAGGTTATTAGTAGATAATTAAGTTTGAATTATCTTATCAAATAAAAAATCTAAATAGAAAGAAGAATTGGGTCCAACCATATGCTAGCAAGGTTATCTTAAACCCAATCAGGTTTTTCTAAACTCAATTGATACTTCATAAGCTCAATTGCTAATTTCAAGCCTAATTTCTTTATTGTGTGACCTCATAGGTTCAATTCTATCTAGTAATAAGATATACAATGATCTCTATCAAAGTATCATTGAAACTCTTTTCAATAAATCAAAATAATTCCACTCTAACTTATTAAGGATTATCGATCTAGAACAATCCTAGTGAGCTCTCACAATCCATCAGTGATATCTAGCAGTATGTAGTGGCAATCCAGTAGAGCTGAAATGAATCTCTAAGTATAGTTAACGTATAATTCAATCCCTCTATCGTGAGTCTCGACTTGATGGCAGATCATTGATCGGAAGCATTTAAAAATTAAATATATGTCTCTAATTCTCAACACCTTGAGAATATGTATTGAAAACTAATTCTATGGATGATTTAAGGTACATCATATTTGAATAAAAAATAAATTTATCTTTTTATTGATCAAATCAATATATTAAGTATAAAATTATGTCCTAGAGTTATTAAAATGTATCAGCCATATTGGCTTCTAGGACATACATCTAACATATTCCTCTTCAGCTTCTGTTCTTATTCTTTAGCAAGTTTCTTCCAAAGACTCGACTTTCTTGGTTTGGTGGGAAGAATGTTTGTTGGAGGCTCAGTCTTGCTTTGCTTTGGACTCTAAGAGATATTTATATTATAGTCATCAAGGTTCAAAGAAGATGGGTATGGCAGCCCAACCTGCGGTGCTTGCCCCCCAAGACTTTCTCCAGATTTTTCGGCTGATATGGGCCTATCTTATTCAAGGCTCGAAGCCTTCCACTTTTAAAGGTGAGGCAACTGAGGCTTTTAGGCATGGTTACTCGGCCTGAAGAGGTTTGGCTCGGTTTGAAGCTTCCAAGAGGTGCGGTGGCCTAGCTTGACTTAAGACTTTTCTTGAGTCTTCAGCTAGAGTGGGCTTGTTATTACCCGAGACTCGAAGCCTTCTACTTTTGAGGGTGAGACAACTGAGGCTTTAGGACATTATGGCCCGACTTGAGGAGGTTTGGCTTATTCTATGGCTTCCAAGAGGCATGGTGGCTTAGCTTGACTTCAGGCTATTCTCGAGGTTCTTCAGTCAATGGGGCCTTATTATTGCTCAGGGCTTGGAGCTTCTTGCTTTTGAGGGTGAGGCAATCAAGATAGTCGAGGCTTTCGAGCATGGTGGCCCGGCCTAGGGACGTTTGGCTCAATCTAAGGCTTCCAAGAGGTGTGATGGCCTAGCCTGACTTGAGGCTTTGTTACTTCGATATGCTTCACTCGATAATATTATTTTGGTCATAGAAAAATTGGAGTTTTATTGCAGAGTCAATTTTTACAAGATCTCCTTCGCAGGTAGTAGTTAAGGTTAGAGAATGGTGTTCCGTATCAGAAAAAGATGTTCCATCCAACTGTTCTAGATGATAGGTCCTAACATATGTTGCCTCTATGATGCAATATGGTCCTTTCCAATTGGACGAGAGCTTTTCTTGTTCTATGGGTTAGTTGATTTCAATCCTCCTAAGCATGAGATCCTTAAGTAAGAAATGCTTCTCTTTAACTCTGGAGTAATAGTAGCATGCATTGCATTGTTGGTACACCACCATCTGAATCTGTGCCTACTCCTGAACTTCCTTCAGAAGATCCAGGAACTTTCAGTATGGCCATTTTAAAGCGACTTATGTAGCTTTGGAGAGACTCTCCATCCTCCTACTTGATGGAGAAGAGGGCGTCAATGCCCTCTCTTGGCTTTTGGCTACTCTGAAACTGAGTAGCAAACTGGCGATCGAACTCTTTGAGGGACTGGATGGACTTCGATTGGAGCCAGATGTACCAGGCTCGAACAGTACCTTGGAGAGTGGTGTGGAAGGACTTGCACAGTAGCATATCCGAGGTCTCTTACATCATCATGAGGGTCTTGAAACTCTCCAAATGATCGTAAGGGTTGGTTGTGCCATCATCGACCCCCATGGATGGCCCCTTGAAGTGATGGGGCATCAGCTACTCCATGATATGCTCCGAGAAGGGAAGGTGAGTGGTGAACATGGGCTTTCCTTGTGGAGCCAGCTGATGCTGATGGAGGATCTTGAGATAGCAGTCAACATTTTAGATCTTTCAATCTAGCTCGTTGCACCGACTAGTCCTTCTAGATCGGTGGCTCGTAGACCTATTGCAGATGAGTCCTGTAAGGAAGAAGAAACTAAAAGAGAAGAGGGAGGATCAGTGTCACGCTCCTTACATTGCTCGCTAGCTAAGAAGTGAGAATGATGATGGAGTAAAACTTGCTCGAGGCTTCGATGGGTAGATTGGGCATCCTAGGGCACTCCTTACAGACTGACGGGGCATGACTGGTGATGTGCAAATCTTAAAATTTGTAAATAAAACCGCAAGTGCACGGTGTGCAGAGTAGCACGACCAGCGAGTACGGGTCGATCCCACAGAGACTTGGTTTTTAAAATGATTTTCAAATCTATGCTCAAGCGAGCTTTAACAAAAATCGAAAGTCGAAAGTTGTTTGCTAAAGACAATAAGACTAAGGATCTAGGGTTTTTTGAATCCACTAGATCTAGATTAGGGAATTCTACCTAGAATTTTTCTTATTGATCCTAACGACTACTCCTCTTGTCTTTCCCAAGCATAGATTATGAAGGGACTAAGACCCAACGATAACCCATCAAGATTCTTTACAGGGGAGTAGTAACTAGGGTCCCTTAGGGTTTTCTCCTCCTATGCACTGAATCAAGCATGAACTATGAAGGGACTCTGACCCAACTGTAGTTCATCAAAAATTCTTGGCAAAAGAGGAAGAAAAAGAAACCCTAAGAAAAAGAAAGAACCCTATGTAAAATCCCTACTCATGATCTAGCTTCATCGCAAACCCTAGAAGGGATGCTTAGCTAGACATGATCTAAATCTACTTGCAAAATTTAAATGCAGAAAAATAAACTACCCTAATTTCATAAATTAAACTAACCTAATTGCATAAAATTAAATTGCATAAATTAAACTATCCTAATTGCAAGAAAAATAAATTGCATAATGTAAAGAGATGAAATTGCATAAAAATAAGATTTTATATATAAAAAAAAATTATTACAAAAACCTCAAAGCTCAAGGCTTGAAAAGAGAGCTAAAAACCCCACTATCTAGGGTTACAAGCTTGATCGGAAGAAAGAATACATAAAACAAGGGCCTTTGGGGGCTTTTTATAGGCATTTGGGGGTTATAAGGTTTTCAAAACTTCCGATGTGGGACTAAGAGGTTTTAGGGGGTTTATGGTGCGCCGATGGGTCCATGGTCCATGCGCCTGTTGCTGTGGACCAGGCGGCTAACCAGATCACCAAATCAGTTGATTTTTGACCAATTTTGATCTGATTTGACTCGGGTTTGACCCAATTGAGTCTTCTTTCTTCATTCTTCAATTCCTGGGTCAATTTAACTCCGTTTTGCATAAAATTTGCGCCGTTGGAATCCTATTTCTTTGTTCTTTCTATTGATGATCTCTTCTTCTGCAAAATATAATAACAAGTATCAATTTCTTAATAAAGTTAGATAATTTAGATATTAATTGATACTTTTTATGTCAATTTGTGACATAAATCACACCCCCCAACTTAATCATTGCTAGTCCCTTAGCAATGTACCAAAATAAGATCATATTCCAAAAAGATCCTTCCTTTGCAAATTAATTTAAGATCGAAATTCAAGAAGTTTTCTAGTATTACTAAGTAATGAGCTTCGAATTAGAATCAGTAGTCAGTCTACTTAGAAGCTTTCTTAGAGTACACTTAAAGTTTTATAGCACTTGTGTGAGTGATAACTAACTTAGTATTTCAGTATTAACTTGTACAGGCCAATTGTATCATTTTTCATAACTTAGTTCGATTAATTTTTTATACACCCCAGATTAAACAAAGAACTAAGGTAGCTTTCACACTGTTTTTTTTTTTTTTTTTTTTTTTTTTTTTTTTTTTTTTTTTTTTTTTTTGCTGAGCATCCTTAAACAAATTGGGCCAATAAAAACTACATTGGAGAACCTTAGCAGCAGTTTTCTTAGACGCGAAGTGACCCCCACATGCTTGATCATGACAAAAAGATAAAATATTCATGACTTCGTTATCTGGGATACACCTTCTAATAATTTGATCAGGACATTGTTTAAAAAGATAAGGATCATCCCAAATGAAATACTTCACTTGGGCAAAGAATTTATATTTATCCTGCTTAGTCCAATGAGAAGGTATCTTGCCTATGGCTAAATAATTTACAATATCAGCAAACCAAGGTTCAGTAGACAAAGACATGAGTTGCTCATCTGGGAAAGATTCATTGATGGGTGGTTCACTAGATGGTGCAACTGGAATTCGGGACAAATGATCTGCTACAATGTTCTCAGTGCCTTTCTTGTCCCTAATTTCTAGGTCAAATTCTTGAAGGAGCAAAATCCATCTGATTAAATGTGCCTTGGCATCCTTCTTTGCTAGGAGATGTCTAATGGCTGAGTGATCGGTGTAAACAATGGTGTGGGTCCCAACCAAATAAGATCTAAATTTCTCTAAAGCAAAGACAACGGCAAGGAACTCCTTCTCAGTTGTGGTGTAGTTAAGCTGCGCATCATTTAAGGTTTTACTTGCATAATATATCACTCTAGGCAGCTTATTTATTCGTTGACCTAAGATTGCGCCCACAACATGATTGGACGCATCACACATTAATTCAAATGGTTCAGACCAGACAGGAGGATGAATGATTGGAGCTGATACAAGTGCATTTTTTAGAAATTCAAAGGATTCCAAGCACTCATGAGTAAATTCAAATTTAGTATCCTTTGCCAAAAGATTAGTCAGTGGACGTGCTACTTTGCTAAAGTTGGCAATAAACCTTCTATAGAATCCAGCATGACCTAAAAATGAACGTATTTCTTTCACAGATTTAGGTGGTGGAAGACTTGCAATTAGATCTATTTTGGCCTTGTCCACTTCAATCCCCTTTTTAGAAATGACATGGCCAAGAACTATTCCCTGTTTGACCATAAACTGACATTTTTCCCAGTTGAGAACTAGGTGCTTCTCCTTACATCGTTCTAGAACTAATTGCAGGTGATTCAGACACTCGGAGAAGGTTAGACCAAAAACAGAAAAGTCATCCATAAAAATTTCTAGAAATCATTCTATCATATCTGAAAATATGCTGATCATGCATCTCTGAAAGGTTGCTGGTGCATTACATAGTCCAAAGGGCATTCGTCTATAGGCAAAAGTACCAAATGGACAGGTGAATGTAGTCTTTTCTTGATCTTCAGCGGCTATGGGGATCTGGTTGTAACCGGAGTATCCATCAAGAAAACAGTAAAACTCTTGTCCGGCTAGTCTTTCCAACATTTGATCAATAAATGGCAAAGGAAAGTGATCTTTCCTTGTCGCAGCATTCAACTTTCTATAGTCTATACAGACCCTCCATCCCGTTTGGGTCCTAGTTGGGATAAGTTTGTTTGTATCATTTTGGACCACTGTTACCCCAGATTTCTTGGGTACTACTTGAACTGGGCTTACCCAAGAGCTATCAGAAATAGGATAAATTATTCCACTATCTAGGAGTTTCAGAATCTCCTTTTTAACTACATCCTTCATAACTGGATTAAGCCTTCTTTGGGCTTCTCTTGTTGGTTTAGCCTCTTCCTCTAAGTATATTCTATGTTGAACTATAGAAGGGCTTATTCCTTTGATATCTGCTATGGTCCAACCTATTGCCTCTTGATTTGCTTTTAGAACTGACAATAACTCCTCCTCTTGCTTGGGATCTAGGTCTGATGCAATAATTACAGGCAAAGTTTCTTTGGGTCCTAGATATGCATACTTGAGATGTTCTGGGAGGGGCTTCAGTTCTAAAATGGGTGCTTCCTCTATCGATGGTTTAGGTGATGAGTTCACCATCTCAATGATTGGTTCAGTAGGAAGTGTCGATTCCTGATTAATCTGATTTTCTTTAAGTATTTCATTGACATCCTCAGACTCATGGATTAACCAGGGGTTAGACTCTAGGTCGACTTCATCATCACTAATGTCAATGGATTCATAAATACCATCTTGGACTACATTGACATCAGCATGAGAAGAGGATTCCTGTTCTAAGTTAAAAACATTAAGCTCAATGGTCATATTCCCAAAGGATAACTTCATTAGACCATTTCGACAATTGATTTCAGCATTGGCCGTAGCTAAGAATGGTCTTCCTAAAATGACAGGTATATGTCCTTTAGGATTCGCAACTGGCTCAGTCTCTAAAACAATAAAATCTACAGAAAAAATAAAATTTTCAACCTTTATCAGAACATCCTCGACCATTTCCTTAGGGATCCTGAGAGATCTATCGGCTAACTGTAATGTGATCCCAGTAGGTTGAAGTTTTTCTAATCCTAGTTGTTCATACACCGAATATGGAAGGATATTCACACTAGCTCCTAGATCTAGCAAGGCCTTTTTTATATTGGTTTCTCTAATAACACAAGAAATTGTTGGAGCTCCAGGGTCCTTATATTTAATTGGCACATGGCTAGATAGGTATGAACTGACACTTGCAGCCAAAAATACTTTCTTTGGTACATTAGTGGTCCTTTTCCTAGTGCAGAGATCTTTTAAAAATTTGGCATAAGTTGGAACCTGATGGATTATATCTAAAAGAGGAATATTAATTTGGACTTATTTAAATACCTCTAAAATTTTGTCTAAATGTTCAGATTTATTGGATTTCAGTCTGTTTGGAAAAGGAGCTCTAGGACTTTTAAGTACTGGACTAGGTGAATTTTCAGTTTCTGGTGCTTGAGGTTGAAAGGTAGTAGTTTTAGAAGGTGACTCGACAGATGAGTCATCTATATCATCAAGTGCAACTACCTTATTGTCTATTTGTTTTCCTGATCTTAAGGTATGAATGGCATTTATACCATTAACTTGGTTTCCTTGTTGGGGTCGTGGACCATTTTGGTTTCTAGGATTTGGCTCATGTTGGCTAGGTAACCTACCATGTTCTCGTTCACTAATGGTCGAAGCCAGCTGACTTACTTGCATTTCCAGACGGGCTATAGCTTGGGTGTTATTATTTATGAGTTGACCCGTAGTTTGCATAAAGCTGGTATGTATTTTCATCATGGCTTCTAGGCTTTTCTCTAAAGAGGTAATTTTTTTGTCATTATCATGGAAGCCTGGCGGGTTGTTCATCACTGGGTTGGACCTTAGATTTTGCTGATTGAAATTTGGATTACCTACATTAGGATTCTGGGACCATGAGAAATTCGGGTGATTCCTCCAACCTGGGTTATATGTGGGTGCATAAGGATTGTTCAATGGTCCTTGATAGGTGGCATTCACCTGTGCACACTCATTCGAGTAGGAACATTCTTCTAAGACATGGTCTGGTGCATTGCACCCTTTACACATGGGTGCAGATATTTGATTTACATTGGCTGGTCTCTGTAATTCTAAGGCTTCCAATCTATGTGTTAAGGTTGCAATCTTGGCCTCTGATGCTAGGGTTGGTTGAATTTGATGCATTCCTCCTCTTGAAGGTGTAGCTTTATCAGGTTCCCTAGTTGTTTCCCACTGTAAATTTTTCTCGGCTAGGTCTTCTAAGAATTGCCAAGCTTCAGTAGTTTCTTTGTCCATAAATTGGCCTTGGCACATGGACTCTAGCATGGTTCTTGAGTTTGAATCTAACCCCTCATAAATGATCTGGCATAGTCTCCAAGTTTCTATTCCATGGTGTGGGCATTGGGTCAAAAGATTCTTGAAACGATCAAAGTACTTCCAAAATGATTCACCAGCTAGTTGGTAAAATTGATTTATTTCATTCCTAATCCTAGCTGTTTTATGATGGGAAAAATACTTTTTTAAAAATATTCTCACAAAGCCCTCCCAAGTAGTGACAGAATAGTTTGGCAGACTATAAAGCCACTTCTTAGCATTGTCCTTAAGGGCAAAGTTGATTAATCTAAGTTTGACCTCATCCTCTGTTAATTGCAGTTTTATGGTTGCACATACCTCCTCAAATTCTCTAATAAATATATAAGCATCTTCTAATCCTGTGAATTTTGGAAGCATATTTATGATTTGAGGTTTGATTTCAAAATTGTTAGCTGTGGGTTGTGGCAACCTGATACAAGATGGTTGGATGGAGCCAACTGGATAACACAAATCCTTAAGGGTCATGGGTTGGATTGGTTCAGCCATTGGAACAACAGGAATTGACTCAATTCTAACTAGACGACCCGACACTCTTCTCCACACACGAGGTGTACGGTTCTCGATGTTTATACAATTTTTTTTTTTTTTATAAAATTTTTATGTATAAGGAAAAGAAAGAAAAGAGAAAAAGTTCTAAAGAGAAGATCCTAAGGAGTCCTAAATCTAAAGAAAAGTAACCAAATTAATTTTAGTTTAATTTATGAAATTAGGGTAGTTTATTTTTCTGCATTTAAATTTTGCAAGTAGATTTAGATCATGTCTAGCTAAGCATCCCTTCTAGGGTTTGCGATGAAGCTAGATCATGAGTAGGTTAATTTCTTCTAACTTTGTTTGACTTGTATGTGTGACTCCATAAGTTCAAATACTAAACCGGTAGCACAGAAACTAATTTCTGCACTAATCGAGATACCATCTAGCAATGATTTTTGATGGCTAGATAGATCAAATTATCACAAAAAAAAATTTTAGAATCCATACACATAGTTACTGCATAATTCATCCTTTTGACCCTGAATGCTCTAGGATGGTCTCAGGTTAACTGTCAACCAAGATTGCTTCATCCGTATTATATTTCAACCTTTCAAATCCATCTTATGGATTACCCTGATCAAGGCTTTGCTCAATTAAAATACAGTGATACATCATCTCCAATAATCTGGAGGGGTCAATCCCATCTTGATCCATATACAGACTTCACAAGTATTTGACTGTACCCAATAATCTTCTGTCACTACATTAGAAATCTAGATGTCCGATACCAAAACATAGTGAGTTACTTGCAAGTCACTATGGTGACTAATGTCTGAAGGATATTTATACCCATGTGTTTCATGAGTAGCTCTTGATAGCAGAACACTCAGCAGGTGAGTCACTTGTTCAATAATGATATACCCCTATATCTCACCTGTATGCCATATAAGTGTCACCACACTCCTTGGTTAAGAGGATAACCAATCCATATGACACACAACGACCTCCGCTTGGTAAATATCATCATCGTATAATGATGTATCATTTGATCACGAACATGTTTAAGAACTATACAATAAATTCTCTCTTTATTGCATACTAGCATAGTTCTAAAGACTTCATCACAGTACAAGAGTTCAAGAAAGATGTAACTTTGTGATGAAAAATATCAGAATAATTTTTATTCAATAATCAATAATTCATATACAAGGGTGAACTCAATCATCACATGATTAATTTTAGGATATAATTTTCAACAACTATCACTTGGACTAAAGCTAATCGGGATAATATCTTATACCCATCTTTCATTTGAAATCATTGAACTCTTTGATCCTGAGAGCTTTAGTGAAGGGGTCGGCTAGGTTCTCCTTTTCATTGATCTTTTGAAGTTCGACATCACCATAGTTCACGATCTCTCACATCAGGTGATAGTGGCGCAGAACATGTTGCAGCATCTGATACAGCATTATATTTTACTTCGCATACAGAATCGACCACAGTATGTTGCTTAGAACTCTTTCAGCAAATAACTCCTCTATTTAGAGTAAATACGTAGCCCAACATGCTTCTACTATCATCACAATCTGACTGAAAATTAAAATCAGTATATCCCATAAGTTTCAGATCAGTATCTCCATAGATAAGTCATTAGTCTTTAGTATTTCTCAAATACTTAAGAATTACTTTCGTAATCTTCTAATACTTTTCATCCAGATCAGACTGGTACCTACTCACTATCCCTGATGAATAGGCCACATCCAATCTCGTACATGTCATAGCGTACATGATAAATCCCACTACCGAAGCATATGGTATTCTACTCATGCGCTCTCTCTCCTTAAGAGTTGTCGGACAATCTTTCTTGGAAAGAGTAATTCCATGGCTTATCGAAAAATAGTCTTTTTTGAAATTATCCATGTTGAACCGCTTCAACAAGGTATCGATGTACGTGGTTTGGGACAATCCAAACAACCTTCTAGATCTATTCCTATAAATTTTCATCTTAAGGATATAGAATGCTTCTCCCAAGTCCTTCAAGGTGAACTGTGATGATAATCACAGCTTCACATTCTATAAAATTGGGATGTCATTTCTGAGTAATAGTATATCATCCACATACAGCACAAGGAAGATGACTATACAATTGGAAGCCTACTTGTAGATGCAAGACTCTTCTCCGTTCCTAATGAAGTCATACGTTTTGATCATCTTATCAAAATGCATGTTCCAACTCCTAGATGTCTGCTTAAGTCTATAAATAGATCTTTTCAGTTTGCACACTTTCGACTCATCTATAGATGTGAACCCTTCAGATTGTATCATATACACCTCTTCTTCTAGCTCTCCATTAAAGAAAGCGATTTTGACATCCATCTGCCAGATCTCATAGTCTAGGTATGCAGTGATAGCAAGCATAATCCGAATGGACTTGAGCATTGCCACAGGAGAGAACATCTTATCATAGTCAATACCATAATACTGATGGTAACTATTGATAACTAGATGGGCTTTATAGATCTCTACTTTTCCGTCCGCTCCTCTTTTTTTTTTGAAAATTTATTTACACCCTATGAATTTTATCCCTTCACACAGATCAACTAGTGTCCATGCACCATCGGATTTTCATGGACTCCATCTCGGATTTCATGGCCTCAAGCTATTTTTGGGAGTCAGATCTTTGCATGGCCTCCATATAGGTGATTGGATCCTCATCATTCTTATCAAGTTCGATGAAATCATCATCTCGGATCAGAAAATCATAGTATCTGTTCGGCTGATGCGGTACTCTATCGGATTTTTTTAATGGCATCTCTACTAACTCCAGATTTGATTCACCAATCAAATTCAATTCTGTGTGTGTCGATCCTTCCACCTTATGAACTTCATCAAGTTTAATTTTACAGGCATTAGCTCCTTCACCAAAGAACTCTTTTTTCAAAAAGACTATTCGACTATTGACAAACATTTTTTATTCTGCAGCGAGGTAGAAGTAGTACCTTTAATTTTTTTTGGGTATCCTACGAACAAACATCTATCGGACTTCGGTCCAAGCTTATCTATCTTTAAATACTTGACATAAGCTGGACACCTCTAGACCCTAAGATGTGAGAGCACCAGCTTATGTCTAGTCTATATCTCATATGGAGTTTTATCGACAGACTTGCTGGACACCTTATTCAGAATGTAGCAGGCAGTTTCTAGGACATGTCTCCAAAAGAAGATTGGCAGACTCACAAAGCCCATCATGGATCTAACCATGTCTAACAAGATTCGATTTCTTCTCTCCGACACCCTGTCACGTTGTGGTATTCCAGGAGGAGTCCACCATGAGAGAATGCCATTCTCTTTCAGATATGTTAGAAACTCACTGGTGAGGTATTCACCTCCTCGATCTGATTGAAGGATCTTAATACTCTTCCCAATTTATTTTTCTACTTCAGTATGAAATCGTTTGAATATTTCAAATGATTCTGACTTATACTTCATAAGAAAGACATAGCCATACCTCGATAGGTCATCTGTAAACGTAATGAAGTAGTAGTATCCTCTTCTGGCACTTATGTTCATAAGCCCGCATACATCAGTATGTATTAGATCTAGGACATCGCTGGCTCTTTCATCTTTTTCTTTAAAAGGTGACTTAGTCAGCTTACCAAGTAGACAAGACTCATAGATAAGCAATGATTCGCAATCATCTATCTCAAGGACATATTCCTTGATCAATCTGTCAATCCTATTCTTATTCACATGACCAAGCCTACAATGCCAAAGATAGGATTCACTGACATTATCTAATTTAGGACGTTTACTGGGTGTGTACATTACACTAACAAGTCGTGATATTATGTATATATCATATTTTAATTATCCATGTATAATTATAGTATCATTCATAATGATATCACAAAAATCATCTTTTATTATAAATTTATAATCAAGTTTGGCCAAAAAGCCTACAGAGATGACATTCATCAAAAAAGAGGAACAATAATGATAATCATTTAACATGACACTACTGAACTCGAAGACAAGCTGCAAAGTTTTCAAGGCCAGAACTGGAACAAGACTTCTATCTCCAACGTTAAGAAATCACTCGTCCTCTCAAAACTTTCTACTTACCTGCAGTCCCTGTAACGAATTGCATATATTAATAAAACTTTTGGTATCCAATATCTAGGTAGTAGTATCACAAATAGAAAAATTATAAGTTGTTATCATATAAGTACCTTGTGAAGAAACCATTTACTTCTTTCTCTTATTTTTAGGTCTGTTTGGATCAAGGGTGGCTATGTAAGAAGGATAATTTCTTTTCCAATGATCTAGCTTCTTGTAGAAGAAGTACTCTGCCTGGCTCTTTGTAACTTTTGAAGGTTTGCTCTGCTTAAGATCGGTGGCACGAGATTTCTACACTTTTTTCTTCTTTTCTCTCTTAGAGGATCGATGCCTGCAGATGAACTTCCCACTAAATTTACTGGCTTCTTCTGGAGCTGATGATCCTTCTTAAAAGTCTGCAGTAATCTTAGCAAACTATAATAGTTTATCATAGTTTTTGTTATTCTATAATGACTGAGAAAGGATATATAGAATTTCGGTAGTGAATTGAGGATAGCATTCTTACCTAACTATTCATGCAATGAAAAGTCAAGTTTGCTAAGATGTTCAATCTGCTCAATCATGTACAATACATGATCGGTGACTGAAGCTCCTTTTTGCATACAGATATTGAACACTGCATAGGAGATTTTGTGTCTCTCCGCATCCTCAAGGGTGCCGAAGGACTCATTCAACATTTGAATGATCTTCTCTGACTGTGCATTCTCAAACTTACGACTAAGTTTGTCGTTCATGGCTGCCCTCATCATGCAACGCACAGTCATGCGATCATTGAGCCACTTTATGTAAGTATCTCCCGCGGTACGAGGAGCATTGGCTGTAGATT
This sequence comes from Elaeis guineensis, assembly GCF_000442705.2. Taxonomy (NCBI): domain Eukaryota; kingdom Viridiplantae; phylum Streptophyta; class Magnoliopsida; order Arecales; family Arecaceae; genus Elaeis; species Elaeis guineensis. The sequence continues at coordinate 73,254,224 of NC_026002.2, read as the reverse complement.
CTTTATGTGCCTGATTCGTAAGAACGTACAAAATTCTCTCATGCTCCAAGATGATCTTCAACTTTTGATACCAGCTATCGAAGTTGGATCCAGTGAGCTTGTCACTGTCCAACAGCATACGGAGAGATAGTGTGTTAACCATGACAAAAAAAAAAAATATTAGTCTATTAGTATATGAATTATTTTTGATCCTGAAGATATGAACTTTAGTTTAAAGGTCCTCCCACTATTTTTATGAATTGCTAGCCTCTACCTTTAACTCGATGAATTACACTAATTTCTTAGCGGATACTAGAATCCACACGAATTGCATTTGGGCCTGAGTGTGGCTCGACCAATCCTAGTGCATCCATGGGTAGGTTCATAACCAATTATTTCTTCAAACAACTTCTAGCAATAAGTTTTGCCTTAGGCTTCCCTTCAGCTGGCATGTGACACCTCCACTGAAAATTCCGATTAGGTCCAACCATTAACATGACACACCAAGTGCATCTAACAAATAAATATCCAGGTCTGAGTGTGGCTCGACCAATCTGAGCATTGATCTAAAGGTACATCATGATGGTTATATGATAAATGATAATTTCAATATGTAATAGACACCAGGCATATGGCGTCTCCAATGCCTATTTAAAAATTGGACTCATTATCACGCACCTTAATAGGAGGCAATGATCAAATTATCTCATAACTTTATCACTTTATAGACCTAATAATTTAGAAATTTTGATTTTATTGATCTGAGAATAAGAGAAGAAGTTGACCTGCAAGCTGCAAATCCTCACACTGACTTCACCAAGTCATGTAAAGGATTAGACATAAGCTGGTCTAAAGATACCTAAATCAGTCACATTGATTCACCTTAATGTTATGGGTCAGTACGAATCGACTAGTGACCTAATTAAAACATAATCTAATATGTTGGCTAGATAAGTGAGATCAGTGGGAGGGATATGCCCTTAATTCATAGTAGACGCATCTAGGTGAATAGTTTCCAATTAAAAATCAGTTGATCGAATCTACCAAAATTATCTTAGACACCAACTGGTTAATTAGTTTCGATTTGATTCACCAGAAGATTCGAGTTCAACCATGGAGCATGATTATGGTCTATTTATCAGGGTCAAACACATGGACTTGATCAAACTATAACTATTAAGATTGATTTAGAGAAATACTGACCTAATCTAATTCAATACTTGAATAGATTTAATTAATTTCTCTACATGGTCCATATGTATTTCTAACCCTAGATCTAACCCATTAGAAGAACATGATTCATACTAACTCTTTGCCCATCATTTTATGTGGTATCTTAATGATCTTTAATTTTTAAATCTAGATCATTCAAAAACTAAATTCATAATTAAGTGTATGAAATGTGTGTTTCAGTCTATAGAACTATTCTATAAGAATTTCAAGTGAAGCATACTATATATTTTAATATATGAAAATAAATTTTTATAATATATTTAACAATTAAACATACATAGATATGATCTAAACTTCATACATACATCTCATATATCATGACAATCTTTAGATCAATACTGATTACATCATATGTAACATGCAATTCAGATTTAAAATAATTTTATATCTGAATTTTATCTTATTATAATAAATTATAAATCATTTTAGATCTAATCTAAATATATTTATGATCAAAATAATATATAAAAATCTGTTCACTTTTTTTTGCATAAAATCGGATCACAATGACACCCCTACACGTCATAAGAGAATCCATCGAATAAATAAAAGAAAGATTAATCTCTTCAATCTCCTATGATCAGATGGTCTGATGATCTCATCAATTCGAGTACTACATTATTAAGATTTGAAATCTAATTTCATATATAATTACATCAACATGCAATTATTGACAAAACTATTTTATGTCATGAATATATCCTTGATCTTATCGATTATATTCTTTATCTAATCTAATTAGATTTAATATATCATATACATCATATCCAATCTAAAATACATCTTATACTGATTATAAAATATTAATTTTAGATTTGATATCATATAAAAAAATAATTAGATGCAAATATGAATGCATAAAGAATAAATTTCTGATAAAATTTATTTTCGTGCAGTGTTGAATTCTGATAGGATTTAGATTTAAATATCCATCAAAATAGATCTAATTCAGATCTAAAATAAACTTTACTTTATAAAAAAAATAATGACATTAAAATTATATTAAAATAAATTTAAAATAAATTTTAATTTATGTTGTTATTCTATTAGAAATTTAGCAACAGTAGAATTCTGTTATAACAGACTTATAACAACCTCAATCAACCATTGATTAGGTACCTCTAATCTAATCAAAAATTTTATATAAATAGATTTAAATTAGATTTAATATCTCACAAAAAATTTCAATTATATCTTATATAATTAATCTCAAAAAATTTTATTATGTATGTATATATTTCAGGCATGCTCTGATACCAATTAAAGAGAAAGAAACTGTTTCTCCTCGGAAGGCTCAGGTTGCATCTAAAATTTTTTTTATTCATCTACATAATTAAGGATCAAATTCTTACATGATTAGTAGTAAAATCAAAGATCAAATCTTAAATTATCTGATATAAATCTTCATGGAGGCCTGGATGTGCAGATCCTCTACTTCATATGCACGTCAGACGTCGCAGAAAAGCAGGATGAACTCCAATCTAATTACCTTCGCAATCCAATCAAACAAGAAAGAAGATATGCTGGTGTGACACCTTACACCAGTAGGTGAGATGCCCAAGAAGGATCCATGCCCAAGGAAAGAGGGGCAGCAATAAGAGGAGAGGGCAAGGGGGAAGAAGGGACCTCTCTCTCTTCTCACGCCTCTCTCTTTCTTTCCCTCTTCTCTTGATCTGATTTGTTTGCTATGCATCCATAGATAGAGATCCTCTTTATTTATAGATGATTATCATGACCTAATAAGTATAGGAGTTCTAACTCAAATTTGATTTGAATCAATCTAATACTCATGAAAGAAAGATTCCTACATGAGATAGAATTGCCATCACATATGACAACCAATTTGCACCCATTCCCTCACCTACATGGGACACCCCAAATGAATAAAGATCTAGGTGTTGGTTGGCCTATAATAGAGGAGAATCTCAGTGCAAGTGGGAATACGCATACCTCATAAAAAATAGATCCGATTCGAATCCAAATCGAAGCGGTTTGAAACAATTTCGAAAGGCTGTCAATCCCAAACTCTTTAGGACTTTTGTATCAAATCTAACTTGGATTTTAGATCCAATTAAGACTAATTAATTCAGATCAAATCTAAAATTAATCAGTACTTAAATCCAATCTTTCATATGCTCCATGGATTATGGATCAGAAACTGTTTATCTCCGGGATCGTGATAGAAACAGGGTAGGCAGCATGTGTAGATTTTAAAATTTTGAAAACATATAGTAAAAAATAAATCAGATTAAACCCTTTAACCCCATATGCAAGATACCAGATCTAAACCTACCCAAGCTTAGAAAAAAATATATATAATTAATCTAAAATTTAAAAAAAATATGAGATCATATCTCATTACTTTTGTGCGGGTAGAAATTCATCACTTCAGATGATCTCGGATTCATAGAAGATGGAGCCGCACACGTGTCCGACCTCTACGAGTATCCACCGAGATCAATCTCGAACTTTTCTTCTCGTAGAAGATTCTTCTTCTCAAGAAGAATCTTAACCTTGAGAACTCTGATCAACTCTTTTGATCTTAACTGAGAGATCAATGCCTTGATCAGCAGCCTTCTTCTTCTCCTCGATCCTTGATCTCTAAGTCACCAGAACTCATTCTAGGCATGTGGAAGAGAGAATACCTAACCTTGGGCTTGAAAAAGAAGAATATGAGAGAGAGGAGGCATAGAGATGGAGAGAGGAAAGATTTTTTTGATGAAAAATCAATACTAAGAAATCTTAGAGACCTCCCTTTAAATAGACATAAGCCCGATACATATTAAGAACCCTGTCATCTTAAAAAGGTAGATCCTTATCTCATAAGAATCCTCTACCTTTTAAATATGATTTATGCTAAATAAAATCAGATATAAAAAGTAATTAATCAATCCTTTTAAGCATGTACAATAGCCATCCATAGAATATATGTCAGGTGGTTGGGACGCCAACTCTTGGCACCCCACAAAGGGATCTCCAGCCATAAGAGATGGGGCATGGATACCACCCTCTCTCCTTCACACCATGACACATAAGAGGGGGTGGGCCCCTCTAGGATATGGCGCTCAATAATTTTTAAAAAAAAAATTATGCCACCCATTCTTTCATCTATTCCACATGCATACTTAGAGATAATTAGAAGCTATGGAAGAGATAATGTTAGGATAATTATGCTAACTAATTGACTTAATTAAATCCTCTTGGACTTGTAATTAAGAGCCTAATTAAACTCAAATAAATTTAGATTAGATTCAAGGCTATGGACTTGATCAAATCAAAGTTTCGAGAAGAATTAGGTTTAACCATATGCTAGCATGATTCTCATAAACCTAATAGAGTTTCAAATAAACCTTAATCCAATTGGAACTTCATAAGTCCAATTGGCAAAATTCGAGATTAAATTCCTTATTGTGTGACCCCATAGGTTCTATTCTATCTGGTAGTGAGATATATTATGATCTCTATCATAATATCATCGAAATATTTTTCGATGGATTGAAATATTTTCAATTCTACCCTTCGAGGGCCATCGATCATCAAGATGATACCCGATGAGTCTCACAATCCATCAGTGACACCTAGCAGTATGTAGTGACGATCCAGTAGAATGAAAATATAAACCCCTAGGTGCAGTTATCGTATGATTTAGTCCTTCTATCATGAGTTCTGATTTGACGGAGGTTAAGGAGAACTCGTCAAACCCCATCGTCAGTTTTATGTAAGATTGGCTCGACTCGAGTTCATTTGTGAATTCCATGAAAACTCTTTTTTAGTATTCATACTTGCTTTGACCAAAAACTTTCTAAACTCAATCTCGCAAATCACATAGAACATCTCCTTTTCTACCAAGATCGATAAATCTCATCTAAGTGCATCCTACTCCAAACAGTGAACCTGAATCTACTGAAGCCAACATACACAGCAAGGATCTGAATGGTTAGGGATCAAGAGAACGTGCAGTCAAACTCAGGAGCCTCACTGCAAATAGTCAATATCATCATAGGTCAAAGTACCACTCATACCACTGCAGCATTGAGAAGATCACTGACAAGTGAGTAGACATTCATGTGGTTCTCGTGTTGGTCATGCAGTGCAAGTTATTCTCTAACAACTACCTGCACCTTCACCCCAGTGTCTCTACACTGCAGATCCAAGACTCATCTGCCCACAAGGGAGGTGAACCGTACACCGATCTCAAATGGATTGATCACTGTCCTCCATGATGATCCCTTGATTGAGAGCATTTAGAAATTAATCACTAATTAATGTATGTCTCAAATTCTTAACTCTTTAAGAATATACAAAAATCATCTTTGTTAATTTTTAGGACAAATCATGGACATATAAGCATGATTGAAAAGAAAAAGCCCTCTATTTATAATGAAAGTATTACAAGTACAAATTTAGGTCCTAAAAATATATAATGTGTCAGCCAACAATTGATTTCTACGGCACAAATCCAACAAACTCCCACTTGACCTAAAGTCAATTGGCCATATACCTTAGACCCATCTTCTCAAGGTGAGCTTCGATCTTTTATTGACTGAGAGGCTTGATTAGCAGGTCCGCTACATTTAGCGCGGAGTCAACTCTCTGCATCTCGACGAACTTCTTCTCGAGGTATTCGCGTATGATGTGAAATCGTCGCTCTATGTGTTTGGACTTCTGATGAGATCTGGACTCCTTAGAAAGGGCTATGGCGTCGTTGTTGTCACAGTGCAGTGCAATGGCATCTAATGGCACCACACCCAGCTTTGTAATAAACTTTTTGAACCAAAAGACTTCCTTAGCAGCTTCAGAGGTGGTGATGTACTTGGCTTTCATGGTCGAATATGCAATGATTGACTGCTTGAAACTCTTCCAGCTGATCGTACCATCATTACACAAGAAGATACACCCCGATGTAGACTTTCTATTATCGACATCAGCCATAAAGTCTGAATCGATGTATCCCTCAACTTTCAGCTTCGATCCTCCATCAAAGACCAACATTAAACCTTAGCCCTTCTCAAGTACTTAAAGATGTTTTTAACAACAATCTAGTGTTCTTCATCTGGATTTGCCTGATATCTGCTCGTGACACTTATGGCAAGTGCTATATCAGGACGTGTATATAACATAGCATACATAAGGCTCCTTATTGTCGAAGCATAAGGGATCTTGCTCATGCACTGGATCTCCTCAGGTGTATCTGGACACATCTTCTTGGAGAGATGAATGCCAAATCTAAGGGACAAAAGATCCCTCTTGGAGTTTTTCATACTAAATCTCTTCAGCACCTCCTCTATGTACATATGCTGTGAAAGTCCTATCATTCTCTTAGATCTATCTCTATAGACTTTTATACCAAGAATGTAGGAAGCTTCTCCTAGATCTTTTATGGCGAACTCTTTCGACAATCATATTTTGACCGATGTCAGCATGAGAATATCATTCTTAATTAGGAGGATGTTATCCATGTACAATACGAGGAATGTGACAGCGCTTCCATTGATCTTTTTATATACACATGGCTCCTCTTCATTTTTTATGAAATCAAATATTTTGATCACATCATTGAAGCGAGTGTTCCAACTCTGAGATGCTTGCTTGAGTCCATATATGGACCTTTACAGCTTACAGACCTTGTGATCACTATCACTGGACATAAAATCCAGAGATTGCTCCATATAGATATCTTCTTCAAGATATCCATTTAGGAAAGCAGTTTTCACATCCATCTATCAAATTTCATAATCATGAAATGCTGCTATAGCAAGTAGAGTACGGATGGATTTCAGCATAGCTACGGGAGAAAAGATTTCATGATAGTCAGTGCCTTCGCGTTAACTATAACCTTTCACAACTAGCCTTGCCTTATAGGTCTCTACCTTACCATTCAACCCAATCTTTCTTTTGTAAATCTATTTACACCTAATAGGTACAATACCTTCAGATAGATCTACTAAAGACCAAACCTGATTGGAATGCATGGAGTCAATTTCTAACTTCATTGCTTCCATCCATTTCTTAGAGTCTACATCTAATATTACCTCATCGTAGGTTTTGGGATCATTTCTAATGTTTCTATCTCCCACAATGAATGATTCCTCTAAATTCTATGTAAGAATACCTAAGTATCTTTCAGTAGGATGGAAGACCCTACTTGATCTACGAGGTGGAGGAGGTATCACATTTACTGGCTCGTTATTGGGTTCAAGTTCTCGAACTTGATGCTCTTCAGAGACTTTCTCTTCGAGCTCAATCTTCCTCCCACTACCTCCATCTTGGATAAACTCTTTTTTCGAAAATACGGCATGATGACTCACAATCACATTGTGATCCTCAGGAATATAGAAGTAGTATCCCATGGTTTCCTTAGAATACCCTATAAAATGAGCCCTAAAGGATCTAGTCTGTAACTTGTCTGCCTGCTGTCTCTTGACATAGGTCGGACATCCCCAAATCTTGAGGTACCCAAGAGTTAGTTTTTTACCATACCATAACTCATATGGTGTGGTAGGAACAAATTTAGAGAGAACCCAATTCAAGAGATGAATCGTAGACAGCAAAGCATGTCTCCAAAGAAAGTCAGAAAGATCTGTGAAGCTCATCATGGACCGAACCATATCCAATAGGGTTCGATTTCTCCTCTCGGATACCCCATTGAGTTGAGGTATCCCTAAAGGTGTCCATTATGAGACTATACCATTTTTCTTGAGATAGGCCCGAAATTTTCCACTAAGATATTCTCCTCTTCGATCTGATCGAAGAACCTTTATGATTTTTTCGATATATTTTTTTGCTTCATGTCTGAATACTATGAACTTTTCAAAGGCTTCAGACTTTCGGTGTATTAGATATGCAAAATCATATCATGAATAATCATTGGTAAAGGTTATGAAGTAGATATAGCCACCCCTGACTTCTACATCAAATGGACCACATATGTCAGTGTGTACTAGGACTAATATCTCAGTGGCCCTTTCTCCTTATCCCATAAAAGGTAGCTTGGCCATTTTTTCTTGAAAACATGATTCACTGACTGGATAAGACTCGAAAGTCAATAGTCCAAGAAGAATATTTTTCTTCAGTTTGTTGAGTCTGTCCTCTCTAATATGGCCTAGCCTAAGGTGCCACAGATACTTTTGACTGATCCTATCTCTAGATCTCTTAGACTCTATGACATTCACAATTTGCTCATTAATGTTTACACTTGCATCGGTATGCAAATGGTAAAGACCGTCAATCAAGAAAGTACGTGTCATAAATTTATTTTCAAAATAAATAAAATACATATCTTTATTAAAATAGAAATTATAATTATCCTATACCAGCACAGAGATAGAAATCAAATTTCTACTGGCTATAAGTACAAAGTAATAGTCTTTCAAAAATAAACTAAATCCTAACAGTAGACGCAGAGGGTAGGTTCCAACGGCCATAGCAGCAACTCTTGCTCCATTACTGACTCGGAGAGTGATCTCGCCTTCCCTCAGTCCCTTAACATCTTCAAGACCCTGTATTGAAGTGCACAAATGAGCACTTGAATCAGAATCAAGAATCCAACTAGAAGAAGAGGAAACTGTTAGGTTAGTTTCTATAACAAGCAACTCAGACGTAGCTTCAGAAGGCCCATCCTTCTTTCTGTTCTTGATAGTTGCCAGGTAGACTGGATAGTTTCTTCTCCAGTGGCCTTCGACATTGCAATAGAAATATTTTCTTTTATCGTCGGCCTTCTTTAGAACCTATTTCTTGGGCTTGGCTTCATTCTTTTGCTTCTTTGTAGGCTTTTTTTTCTTCTTGAAAGAAAACTTCCTTTTGGAGGAAGCCCGTCCCACAGTCAGAACTGTACCCCTTGAACTTTTCAAGGTGTCCTCTGCAGTCACTAGCATATTCAATAACTCTAGCAAAGTAGCATCAATCTTATTCATATGGTAGTTCATAATAAACTGTCCATATGAGTCAGGTAGAGACTGGAGGATCAGATCCACCTACAGTTCCTTGTCCATGTTCATACCGAGCTTCTGAAGCTACTCTATATCTTTGATCATTGTCAAACAATGATCATTGATGGCCTGCCCATCACGTATCTTTGCTCTGAAAAGTCTCCGAGAGACTTCAAAACGAGCTGTGCAACTCTGTTCACCATACAACTCTTATAGGTGAACTAGTATTTCTTTGGCAATCCTCATGTCTTCGTGCTGTTGCTGAAGATCATTGGACATGGATGCTAAGATGTAGCACTTTGCTTTGTTACTTCGTCCATCCACTTCTCAAGTGTAGCTCATTGATTAGCGGATGGGTGAGCAGATAACTCAGGCACTTCTTAATCGAGGGCATGGGTGAGCTTTTCGAAATTGAGAACGATTCTCAAATTTCGAAGCCAATCTTTGTAATTGGTGTCGATCAACCTATTTGTATTGAGGATTTGGGCTAAAGGGTTTGAACTCGACATGATTATCTGTAGAGAGAATAGTTTCTAATTAAATTTTATACTTATAATATTCTTTATTTTAGAAACTTTAAAAATAAATAAAAAACTTTCACTATTTCTTCGAATCTCCCACACTCTTCAGGTGGAGAAATGAAAATCTATACTCGATCGATTTCAAGTAGGTACTGCAATCTCATTAATCTATACACACCTCACCTAACAGTTATTGGTGAGTACAGATCGATGAGTGGACAACACTTTATCCATTGCTTCACTAAGCAAGATGTAGCGGGCTAGGTCTCTAAGTCCAATGGCCTCACCTAACACTTATTGGCACATTCCTTAATTAAGTCAAATCCATCATTCACTAACGGGTGTAAAACCATCATTGAGATCCTCACCTAACAGTTATTGGGCCCAACCCATCTCTACCCCGAGACATCACATGTCAATAGAGTGGTTATACCTTTTCGATCAACCGAACCACTCTAACCAGCCGAGAACGATCAACATCAGGAAGATACCCGCATCTCTACAATGATGGAAGACCTCTAGACTTAATATTTAATGAGAAGATTTGGGTTTAGATCTCTTCTAAATCAGTAGATCTGACATCCGACTGATTAAATTAGATTAGCACAAAAATATGTCTAACCAGCCTAGCTGGCATGGGTGAACTCGAGTTAACAACCTAATACGAAACTAAATCTCCCAATATGGCCAAGTTAAGATGCGTGGGGGTTCCCCCGTTGCTTTCCTTAGACACCAATCAAAATTGATCAGGTCAGACAATGAAATCAATTAAATAACCACCATCTAAATACTTGCTTTAGACACCAAATTGATCGATTAAAATTGATTAGATTAATCTATTGAAACGAGTCCGAGCCACTGAGCCAAATTTTGGTCTTGAGTCAATCAACTCACATCCAAATGTGAATCGATGCGACCAACTATAACTAAAGTCAACTTTGAACCCCTTTGATCTAATCTCAATTATCCATCGATTAGGTTCAATCAACTGCTCAAAATCAAAAAATAAGTTTTAGCCTAATCTAATCAATTAGACTCTAATTATAGTTTGATCACTTAGATCTAATTTGTTCAACCCATACCCACATGTAACAACTTAATTTTAGATCTAAAAATGATTTTAGATTATATTTCATTGTATGCTATTAATAGCTTATGATCTTGAAACTATTTCAGATCTAAACCTAGTTTCATATATCGAATATATGTAGTTTCAGATCTAAATTAAATATGCATCGCAAATACATTAATTTCAGATCTAAAACTAAATTTACACATATCAAATATGTATAAAATCAGATCTAAAATAATGATTAAAATATTTTGAAAGTACTTTTTCAAAAATTGATTTGCATCAAACTAGGACAACCTTTACAATATAGGGAGTAAATCCTATATCAGGACAACCTTATGCCAGTTTGATGTGAACTTTTAATCATTCTAATTTTAGATCTAAATTAAAAATAAATATATCATATATATTAATTTTTAGATCTAAAATATTTGATTTAATTATTTTAAAAATAATTTTCAAAATTAATCAATCTCATGCTAGGACAACCTTTGCAGTATGGGGGGTAAATCCTATATCAGGACAACCTTATATCAGTGCAAAATTGATTTTAAATCATTAAAACTTTTAGATTTAATCTAAAAATTAGATCATATATATTTTTAAAAAATCTGATACCACTGATAGAATACATGGTAGGCAGCATGTGTAGATTTTAAAATTTTGAAAATATGCAGCAAAAAATAAATCGAGTTAAACCCTTTAACCCCACATGCAAGATACCAGAGCTAAACCTACCTAAGCTCAGAAGAAAGCACATATAATTAATATAAAATTTAAAAAAAATATGAGATCATATCTTATTACTTTTGCATGGATAAAAATTCACCGCTTCAGATGATCTCGAATTCATAGAAGATGGAGCTGTACACGTGTTCGGCCATTACAGGTATCCACCAGGATCAATCTCGAATTTTTTTTTCTGTAGAAGATTCTTCTTCTCTAGAAGAACCTTGGCTTTGAGGACTCTGATCAATTCTTTTAATCTTAACTGAGAGATCAACTCCTTGATCTGCAGCCTTCTTCTTCTTCTCCTCGATCTTTGATCTCTAAGTCACCAGAACTTCTTTTAAGCATATGGAAGAGAGAATACCCAACCTTTGGGTATGGAAAGGAAGAATTTGAGAGAGAAGAGGTGTGGAGATAGAGAGAAGAAAGATTTTCTTGATGAAAAATCAATTCTAAGAAACCCTTGAGACCTCCCTTTAAATAGACATAAGCCCTGACACATATTAGGAACCCTGTCATCTTAAAAAGGTAGATCCTTATCTCATAAGAATTCTCTACCTTTTAAATATGATTATACTAAATAAAATCAGATATAAAAGATAATTAATCAGCCCTTTTAAGCATGTACAATAGCCATCTATGGAATACATGTCAGATGGTTGGGATGCCAACTCTTGACGCCCCATAAAGGGATCTCCAGCCATAAGAGATAGGGCATGGATCCCATCCTCTCTCCTTCACATCATGACACATAAGGGGGGGTGGGCCCCTCTAGGATATGGCGCTCAATAATTTTCAAAAAAAAAAATTACGCCATCCATTCTTCCGTCTATTCCACATGCATACTTAGAGATAATTAGGAGATATGAAAGAGATAATGTTAGGATAATTATATCAATTAATTGACTTAATTAAATCTTCTTGGATTTATAATTAAGAGCTCAATTAAATCCAAATGAATTTAGGTTAGATTCAAGGCTATGGACTTGATCAAATTAAAATTTTGAGAAGAATTAGGTTTAATCATGTGCTAGCATGATTTTCATAAACCTAATAGAGTTTCAAATAAACCTTAACCTAATTGGAACTTCATAAGTCCAATTGGAAAAATTCAAGATTAAATCCCTTAATGTGTGATCCCATAGGTTCCATTCTATCAGATAGTGAGATATATTATAATCTCTATCATAATATCATCGAAACTCCTTTCGCTGGATTGAAATATTTTTAATTCTACCCTTCGAGGGCCATCGATTATCAAGATGACATCCAATGAGTCTCACAATCTACCAGTGACATCTAGCAATACGTAGTGGTGGTCCAGTAGAATGAAAATACGGATCCCTAGGTGCAGTTATCGTATGATTTAGTCCTTCTATCGTGAGCCCCGACTCGTCAAACTCCATCGTCAGTCTTATGTAAGATTGGCTCGACTCGAGTTCATTTGTGAATCCCATGGAAACTCTTTTTCAGTATTCATACTTGCTTTGGTCAAAGATTTTCTAAACTCCATCTTGCAAATCACATAGGACTTCTCTTTTTCTTTCGAGATCGATAAATTTTATCTAGGTGCATCCTACTCCAAACAGCGAATCTGAACCTACTGAAGCCAACATACACAGTAAGGATCCGAATGGCTAGGGACTAAGAGAATATGCAGTCAAACTCAGTAGTCTCACTGTGAATAGCAAATATCACTGCAGGTCAAAGGATCACTCATACCACTACAGTATCAAGAAAATCACTGACGAGTGAGTAGACATCCATGTGGTTCTCGTGTTGGTCACGCTCAGTATAAGTTATTTTCTAACAACCACTTGCACCTTCATCCCAGTGTCTCTACACTGCAGATCCAAGACTCATTTGCCCACAAGGGAGGTAAACCATGCACCGATCTTAAATGGATTGATCACTGTCCTCCGTGATGATCCCTTGATCGGGAGTATTTAAAAATTAACCACTAATTAATGTATGTCTCAAATTCTTAACTCTTTAAGAATATACAAAAATCATCTTTGTTAATTCTAGGACAAATCATGGACACATAGCATGATTGGAAAGAAAAAATCCTCTATTTATAATGAAAGTATTACAAGTATAAATTTAGATCCTGAAAATACATAATGTGTCAGCCAACAATTGACTTCTAGGACACAAATCCAACAGATCGAATCTAATCCTCATGTGTAGTGCTAGCTAGATATAGTCAACTCTTTAATCTCGTTTGACCCATAACTTAATTCTCAATCAAGCTAGCTTATATGTTCAATCAAGTCAAGTACTTCCAAATTGGACATATAAATATAGACTAATTTTTTTCTACTTTGTCTGACTTGGGTGCGTGACTCGATAAGTTCAAACACTAAGCTGGTAGCACAGAAACTAATTTCTGCACTAATCGAGATATCATCTAGCAATAGTTTTCAACGTCCAAATAGGTCAAATTATCACAAAAAAATATTTTAGAATCTATACATATGGTTACCGCATAATTCATCCTTTTGACCCTAAATGCTCTAAGATGGTCTCAGATTAACTATCAATCGAGATTGCTTCATCTGCATTGTATTTTAATCTTTCAAATCCATCTCATGGATTACTTTGGTCAAGGCTTTGCTAAATTGAAATACAGCGATACATCATCTTCAATAATCTGAAGGGGTCAATCCCATCTTGATCTACACACAGACTTCGCAAGTACTTGACTGTACCCAATAATCTTCCGTCACTATATTAAAAATCTAGATAGTCCGATACCAAAGCACAGTGAGTTGCTTGCAAGTCATTATGGTGATCTCAGGTTTGAAGGACACTTATACTCATGTATTTCATGAGCAGCTCTTGATAGCAGAACGCTCAGTAGGTGAGTCACTTGTTCAGTGACGATGTACCTCTATATCTTACCTGTATGCCATATTAGTGTCACCACACTCTTTGATTAAGAGGACAACCAACCCATATGGCACAACGACCTCCACTCGATAAACATCGTCGTTTTGTAATGACGTATCATTTGATTGCGACCATGTTTAAGAACTATACGATAAATTTTTTTATCGCACACTAGCATAGTTCTAAAGACTTCATTATATTACAAGAGTTTAAAGAAGATGTAACTTTATGATGAAAAATGTCAGAATAATTTTTATTCAATAATTAATAATTCATATATAAAGATGAACTCAATCGTCATGCGATTGATTTTAGGACACAATTTCCAACACTTTTTGATGCCTAAGTCAGTCACCTGCATAAGCAAACAGAATAGATCTGAGCTTTCGAGTTGGATTTGTGGTGATCGAGATTGAGTATGAGGTGAAATGGAGAGATGGAGTGTGGAGGTCCAGTAGACTCTGGGTGATACTTGGAGTGTTGTACTATTAGGTTGTGAGTTGAGCTCAAAGTTTATGGGAGAGACAAATCTAGTAAGTATGGAGTCCATTTCTGGGAGATGGCATGCAGAGCAAGTGTTCACTTACCTGAAAGATCCGGAGAACTTGGAGTTTATGGATGAAATTTGATATATGTTGCCTGGAGGGTGCATGCCCTTTCTTCCCCCTAGGATTTGCGGAGGTATATTTAGGTTGCTAAGAAATAACAGCTTGCACGTCTGAGTTTGTTGAGGTTGCATAGTAGGAGAGCAAGGCTGGTAGTTTGTCGCCTAGCAAATGGAAGGTTCCCAAATTTCTTTGGTGCAGTTGTGAGAATCCACGTGGTAGTAATTTGTTGGCCATTCTGGCACCCACCAACAGGGACACATGTAGAACTGCTAATGAGGTGGTGGATGGAGTATTCTGGATGTATCATATAAAATGTAACTTTCCTTTTATGTTGAAAAACTAATGTGGGAACTAATGGAAAACTTAGAACTACATTCCAAATATCTTTGAATATTTAACTGAAGATTTCCGGCAAAAAATATCTTTGAATCTACTCATTTTTATAATTCAAGATGATATAATGCAGGATCATTGAAGAAATTATGTTTATTTTTTTGTTAGATTAGATATGATTTCATGATCACTTTGTATGATCTCAACATGAATGAATTAGTGCCACGATCATTGCAAAGTTCACCATCCGGTAGAGATAAGTATTCGTACTTCATGCATGTGTTGTATGACATTTTTTATTGATGCATTTTTCTCCTGCTTATGTATCATATTTGCCCTTGTGCTTCGTTTAAACTTCAAAGTAACCATACATGTCAAATCTGATTCTCAAAGACGATAAAAAAGCCAGAACCAGAATTTTGCTACACTGATTTTTTTTTTTTGGTAAAAGCTACACAGCTTTTTGGACTTGGACATTGAAATAAAGAAACCGGATTATATTCATAGATTATGATACAGGGGTTTTTGAGTTTTGCTTTTAGGTGCAACAGAATGAATGTTTGTTTGAGCCGTCTTTTGTATATTAATAGTCAAGTGCGGCTTGGTGAACAAATGAATGCATATTGTTGCTGCTGCTCTTCTGGCCTGAGTCGGCTTGATTGGAAAAGGATGATGGCTGTTCCTGTGCGGCGATGGTAGAATCTATAAAATAAATTTCTAATTGGAATTGATTCTAATGGAGATTCTTCGACGTTCAAATCAGAAAAACGAAAAATAGATGGAAAGGAGTGCGCGAGGAAGAGTTCAGAGGGCTGTTATGAGCCTCTGTTTACAGAGGCTGACGTGCCATGGGGAGGAAAGAGGATATCTTATCGGGTGCCATATTTTTGTTTTCTCCTACTTTATTTGGTGAGATATGTTTGTTACCTTCTACTCCGTGGTAGATTGTTAGCGGTACCCACAGGATTCTTCTACCCACACAATTTAGGTAGCAGTTCGAAATTAAAACTTACCAAGAATGCTGGCTTGGGTAGGTTGGAAGAGTACCTCGGATTGGTCAGGACTGAAGGTCGGCCACATCCGAGGCATCCATACACCGGCGGAACCGAGGTGATTTTTCCTCCCCATATCACATATAATGATGCTTTGAGCGGTATTCTGCTGCAGGACAGGACAGGACAGTGACGAGGAAATGTAGAAGACCATATGGAAAATCTTTGGACTTCTTCCAACGAGAAGTTCTGAATACTCTGGGGACACATTGCTTTTAGACATCCCCTCTTGCCTGATAGCATCCGACAAATATATTTTTTGGATTTGTTGCATGTATCTAGTAATTTACAGGAAACTTCCAGAAGCAGTTATACAACAATTTGAGTTCGATCTGCAGTTTAGGATCAAACAGTCTGCTGCTCATTTAACGACTGATATGAAAGACAGCATAAGAGAACTGATGAAATTTACTGTGGATGAGATGACATCACATATTGCTGAAAACTCTCAAGAAAGAGATCAACCTGCTCTTAAAGCATTGCACTTCCTTGCTGTTAACCACAATAGATGTGTAGCGGCACTTGATGGCTTACATTGTTCTGCTGCTTTGTTGATCAAATACATGAAATTATACCCCACCTGCATTGAACTAGATCTGATGTCAGTTCAGAAGGCATGAAAATTGTACAGCAGATATGGTTCCGGGGAGTCTGAGGAGGAAGTCTCTAGTTGGCCGAAAGAAGTGCCGGGCATTCCCTGGAATCAATATGTGGAACATGCTATAGATCATGGAAGAGAGTTTGCACAACAGCTGATGACCTGCTGGTTTCAGGGTTTTTAGGAGGTTAAAGAACTGCAATGTAGAAATTGAGAAAGTGGAGATGATGGCTTATGTAGTTCTGTTTCTGTTGGAATTCTGGGTTTGGCGCAAGCATATGTATTTCAAAATTTTTATTTTCTAAATATCGCAGCGGAGAATAAGATTAAAACACTTTTAATTTGAATTTTACATACATAAAAATATAAAACCACATAAATCTATTTCATATGCTGAAATTGATATATGCTGAAATTCAGATTGTGATCAATTCACATATCTGTTTCGCAATCTCTTTCTTCAAAACTGGATTTGGAAGAGACAAGGCTCTTTGTTAGCTGCATAAGTATCTGACCTCTATGAGTATCCACTCAAAATTAGCCTGAAACAATCCTCTATAATCTGAATTTTGATTCTCCAAAATTTAGCCTATTGAATCTGAACGAAGCTTGGATCACAATCAACATTTGATCTTTCTCTTTGATCTTCTTCTTCTCCTCTTCTCTAGAGTTTCTTCTTGCTATGTGCTGCTACCAGATACTAGAAACCAGCAAGGAAGAGGCACTCAAACTCCTTTGGGCATGGAACTCCTTGAGACACGCATCCCAAGTAAGGAGTATATAGAATACTCAAGAGAAGAGAAAGGGAGAGGAAGAGGAGGGCCTTTGGGTGTCAGGGGCTGCTGGTTTTGATGCTCTAGGGACCTTAGGAGAGGTCCCTTTAAATAGGCATAAGGATTGAATCCTATTCAATCATATAATACAAGTCCTACTTGCATTAGGATTCCTATTAACTTAAGTTATCCAACTTACCGTAGGAAACTCATTAAGCACCAACTATTGGAGCCCTTGCATCCATAATTAGACACCCTCTTTTACACCCAAGGGACACTTCATATGAAAACTAAAGGTCCTCTAATTAATGGACATATCCAAATTGATCAAATCAAAATGGCGTCCCATAATAACTATCAAGGAGATTCATAAAGGACTTGCACCCTTAATTTATATGATCTATAACCTTAGACACCCGACAATTGGAGCCTCATAAATCTTATTCATGTAGGTTATTAGCAGATAATTAAATTAGAATTAACTTATCAAATAAGTAATCCTAATGAAAAGAAGAATTGGGTCCAACCATGTGCTAGCAAGGTTACCATGAACCCAATTGACACTTCATAAGCTTAATTACTTATTCCAGGCCTAATCTCTTTGTTGTGTGACCTCATAGGTTCAATTCTATTTGGTAGTGAGATAATGATCTCTATCATCATATCATTGAAACTCTTTACAATGGGTCAGAACAATTCTATTCTAGCTCAACAAGGATTGTCGATCCAGAACAACTCTAGTGAGCTCTCACAATCTACCAATGACACCTAGCAGTATGTAGTGGCAACTCAGTAGAACTGAAATGAACCTCTAGATGTAGTTAACGTGTGATTTAGTCCTTCTATCATAAGTTCCGACTAGATGATAAGTCATGGATAAATCGTCAAACCTCAACATCAGTCATATGATAGATTTGATTGGCTCAAGTCCAGATATGATGTCCATGAAAACTCCTTTCCATCAATCACTCTACAGTGGCCACAGATTCTTGAACTTAGCCTCTCAAATCCCATAGGACTACTCTCTATCAAAGTCGATAGATCCTATCTTGATGTGTATCTCACTCCTACAGTGGACTAACTATTGCCAACATCCACTACAAGGGCTCATTGAGATCCATGTTTATGTGCCAGTCAAACTTCAGTAGCCTTACTACGAGTAAAAGTACCATCTCAAGTCAAAGAATCAGTCACACAACTACAGTATCGAGACAATCACTGACGATTAAATAGAAATTCAAGTGATCTCTCGTATGGTCACGCTCAGTGCTAGTTATTCTCTAACAACCATCCGCGCTTGTCATCCTGTGTCTTTACACAATAGATTAGAGACCCATCTATTTTGAAGGAAGTGATTTGTACGTCAGTCTATCCGGATCTATGATAAACACTTAATTTAAGTATTTTAAATTAAGAAATTATATTTAATTTATCTTATTTATTCAGAATTTGATGTTTCTTTCTATGTTTTACAGGAAAGGTGATCGCCGATACAAAGAGTCCGATTCATAGTTCAAAAAGATTCAAGTTTGAAGAAAATTGGACTTAAAATAAAATTAAAATAAAAGAAAGACGCATCCGGTATTATAGAAAATGAAGATACTATGCAAGGAATCCAAAAAGGATATAGATGTCATTATGAAGGAATTTTTGTTTCTTTTTGGAATATACAAAAAATTGTTCACGGGAATTCAAGAAATTTGATGCTCTCCGCGCGCGTGAACAGCAGTGCGTGAACAGCAGCGCGTGAACTCACGCGCAGGACGCGGCGTGGGCGCGCAGGACGCGGCGTGGGCGCGCGGGATGCGGCGTGGACGTGCGGGATGCGGCGTGGACGCGCAGGGACGGGCGCTGATGCGGGACGGGCACTGATGCGGGCACGGGTGCAGCATCTTGCGGGTGTGGGCGCACTGCAGACAAGTTCAAAATAAGGAAAAAAATAATATTTAGAAATGTTTTGAAAGATTTGTATTTTTTTTGTCCCACATCGGAAAATCATGTAAAACTCCTCCCTCCTAACACCTATAAAAATACTTTTGTACTCCCATTAGAGGGGGAGCCCAGAAATTCTTCTAAAGCCTTGCATAGAGGAATAGAAAGGGACTACTTCATGAGCAGCTAGGCTAGCAGTCTCGGAGTGGAGAAGAAATTTTGTAACGACACAGAGATGGTTTATTGTTCTAAACTTTTCTGTATTTCTTTATATGCAATAAAGATTATGCTTTTTTATTTAAATTGTCATGAGTTCTTTATTTGCTCCCTATCATATGCTTTTATTTATGCTTTCTTGTTAGATTAATATTAAGAACAACTTTTACTTTCCGGAGACGCGTCGTGATCTACGGATACGGGGCGTGCCGAGGAAAGAAGAGTTGTGTACCTAGTCTTTCCGGAGACGCGCCGTGATCTACGGGTACGGAGCGTGCCGAGGAAAGACAGGTATTTTTCCTAAGATTAATCACATCTATTTAGTTAAAAAAGAGATACAACTCTGCTAGTGCAAATTAATTCAAAACTCTCGAGCTCTTTATTTTTAATTACCTCAATTTTACGATAATTTATTTTCTAAATCAAAAACAACGCTTCTTTCTTTTACCTTGCAATCTCAACTTAGCCCAAGGTCCCTGAGGATATGATCTCGACTCATCCTACCTACGTAGTGAGTAGAGTTATTTTTGGTGCTATCAACGACTACGCATCAAATTTTGGCGCCGTTGCCGGGGATCTTGGCACGGTTGAATTACAAAAAATTAAAAAAAAAAATTAAAAAAAAAATTAAAAAAAAATTTTTAAAAAAAAAAATAATAATAATACTTTTCAGTTTTTATTTCTCGTTTTAAATTTTTTTTTTTCGTGCTTTCTAGCTAGATAATCTTATTTGCATAATTAATAATTACCTTGCATAACTAATTTAATACTTTTTAATCTTAGAAATTTTTTGCTTAGAATAATTTGCTACTTTTTATAGCCTAGTGATTTATTGCTTTTTAGACTTAATCACTTAAATTTATTTTCTTGCAAAACTAAAAAAAAAAAATTTAAAAAAATAAAATAAAAAAATATATAAAAAAAAGATAAAACTAAAAAAAAAAAAAGCCACTGACATTTCATAACACTTAACTAAAATAGCGTAACCTCAAATATAAAAATTTCTAACTTGATTGGACACCTTGTTTATTTGCATTGCATCTCCATAATTAATCTTAAGGGCAATAACCCATTAACCAGATAAGGTGGGGATTTGATCACCCTTCCTTGGCCCACAAATCACTCCCTTGCATTTGCATAACCTAGACCTTAATTTAAAATCAATTAGACGTCAGTCCTAGGAATTTCGAGCTCAATAGGATAAGAAAGCTCTAGAGTTGAACCGAGTGCGGATTGGTTAATTGCTCGGTGTCTAAGGCAAGTGGTTAAAGAAAGTGATTTTCAATTGGTTCCGTTGACTGACCTGGCCAACTTAGTTGGTGTCTAAGAAAAGCAACGAGCAGAGAACCTCCCACATCTTACGCTTACCTGGCCGAGTCAGTTAGTCAATCTTGAGCTTGGAGTGCTCAAAAGCAATCTTGAAAGTTAGGAGCTGTCTAGATCTAAGTTAACCTTAGGATAGAGAGTCTATGATTGTTTAAGTTGATTGTAATTAACATCTAAACATTAATTAATTTCTCCCTTTTCATAGATTTAAGGTTCTTAGGTTCTTCTCTTTAGATTTTCTTCATTCTTTTCTCACTTTATTATAAAAATATATATTTAAAAAAAAAAAAAAAAATTTTCTGTGTGTGCTCTACAGTATAATTGTAAGGTGTATGCTTGGCCGTAGATCGTTACGACCAGAAATCCAACCTTTTGATCCAGAAATAGAAAGAACCTTTAGAGCCTACAGACATAAAAAGATGGACCGAAATCAGGAGAATGATCCACCCAAGCAATTGAAGGAGTACTTTACTCCTTCCACATATACCTACTCTCCTTGTATTCAAGTACCCCCTGTGGAGGCCACTCAATATGAAATTAAGTCCAGTATCATCCAAATGTTACCTTCATTTTATGGACTTAGTAATGAAGACCCTTATAAACATCTTGAAGAATTTCTTGAAATATGCTCAACTGTCAAAATTCACAACTTCTCCGATGATGCTCTTAGGTTGAAATTATTCTCTTTTTCACTTAAGGACAAAGCCAAATACTGGCTACATACTTTGGATTCCATGACTATATCAACCTGGGACCAGCTGCAAGGAGAGTTTCTCAAGAAATATTTTCCATAGGAAAAACTAATCAAATAAGGAAAGCCATAACTAGTTTTTCCAATTAGATGGAGAAATGTTTCATGAAACATGGGAGAGATTAAAAGACCTTATTAGAAAATGTCCCCACCATGCTGTACCCAAGTGGCAGTTAATCCAATGTTTTTATGATGGGCTCTCTGAAAGACATCGACAAATGGTCGATGCATCATGCGGTGGGACATTTATGCTGAAAAGTGAGGATGAGGCATGGCAACTGTTTGAAATTTTAAGTGAAAATTCATTACATCATATGTCTGCCTCTATTAGAGATAAACCCATGTTAAACTCAAAAAGAGGTGGAATATATGAAGTAGGAAATGCCATAGATATCCATCAAAAGGTAGATGAACTGTCCCAAAAATTAGATCGTCTTCTAAACACTGGACAATCCCCGATTCCACCTAATCCAATCCAAGAAGTTTGTGCATTGTGTGCAAGTCCAAACCATTTTGTTAGTGAATGCCCAGCCGCACCCCAATTTCCTGAGTTTGTGCACGAGCAGGTTCAGCAAGTCCAACAAGCTCGCAGACCAGGAAACGATCCATATTCGAACACTTATAACCCCGGCTGGAGAAATCATCCAAATTTTTCCTGGAGACCACAACCAGTGGTTGGTCCTGCCACATCTCGACCTCAATATCAGGATCCAACATATAGGCATGGACCATACCAGCAATTTCAAAATGTTCCTCAACCGTCTACTACTGGTCACAGTTCAGCTTTTGAGGAAAAAGTCCTGAAAGCACTAGAAAGATTAGAAGTCAACACTCAGACCCTTAACTCCCACACACAATCCATTGCTAAGCTAGAGACCCAAATAGGTCAACTAGCAACTGCATTCAGTAGGAGGGAAGGAGGAAAATTACCTAGCCAACCAGAGAACAACCCAAGAGGGCAATTTGTGATTGAGAGTTCTAATACCCCAGAAGCTTTTTCTGAACATGCCAAATCAATCATGACTCTGAGAAGTGGGAAGGTCATTGAACACACTAGCAAAACCAAAGAGACTGACCCTAAATCTCTAACCGAATCCAAATCACCCAAGAACAAGGAGGATCTGAAAATAGAGAAGGAACCAACTGCACCGGAATCATCTTACTTGCCTAAAGCCCCATTTTCGGATGCCCTGAAAGCCCCTATTCCTGCAGATAAGAAGGGAGGAAAACTCGATGAGATGTTGGAATTGTTTAAGCAAGTCCAAATTAATCTTCCCCTTCTAGATGCAATCAAACAGGTCCCTGCTTATGCCAAATTTTTGAAGGATTTGTGTACCCAAAAACATAAATCTAGATCACAAATCCCAAAGAAAGTACGTCTCACTGAACAGGCTAGTTCTGTCTTTCAGCATGCCACTCCTCCAAAGCTTAAGGACCCAGGAGCCCCCATCATTTCCTGTGTTATAGGAGATTATCACATTGAAAAAGCTCTTCTGGATTTAGGGGCAAGTGTGAATCTTTTACCTAGTTCGGTGTATGAACTTTTTGGATTTGGAGAACTGAAACCCACATCAGTCACACTGCAGTTAGCCGACAGATCAATTAAGGAACCACGAGGAATGCTTGAGGATGTCTTGGTCAAGGTAGATGAGTTTTACTTTCCAGTTGATTTTCTGGTTCTCGATATGGAATTAAGTGGCAACCCCAGACAAATTCCCATTATCTTAGGACGACCCTTCCTAGCTACGGCAAATGCATGCATTAATTGTAGGACAGGAGTCATGGACGTATCGTTTGGGAATAAGAAACTAAGACTGAATGTGTTTGGTGCTTCCCAAGGACCATCAATGGATAGTTGCTTCGAAGTAGATACACTAGAAGATATTATAGAAGATGCAACACCCATAATTCTAGCACCAGACCCCTCAGATACTTGCTTGGCTCACTCTGGAGTGTGTGACTTTGAGGAATATAGGAAAGAAGTTAACATCTTGTTAGATACACCACATGATAAAACCACTCCTCCATGGACAATCAAGTATGAGCCATTGCCCACATTAGCCAGTACACCAATAGTCCCATCTTTAGAATCACCACCTACGTTAGAATTGAAACATCTTCCTGCCACGCTTAAGTATGTATTTCTAGGACTCAATGACACCCTCCCGGCAATCATTGCATCAGACTTGACCCCTAATCAGGAAGCACAATTGGTTGGTATTCTGAAGGAACATAAAGAGGCTATCGGTTGGTCCATTGCCGATTTAAAAGGAATTGACCCCTCCATTTGCATGCATCATATTCATTTTGAGGAAAATGCCAAACCCCATCGAGATATGCAGAGGAGATTGAACCCAAACATGCGTGAAGTAGTAAAGAAAGAGGTGGTAAAGTGGTTAGATGCTGGAATCATCTACCCCATATCCGATAGTAAATGGGTCAGTCCCACTCAAGTAGTACCTAAGAAATCTGGTATTACTGTGGTGGAGAATGAAGAAGGTGAACTACTTCCAACTCGCATATCATCTGGATGGCGAGTATGCATAGATTATAGAAAACTGAATGCCGTTACTAGGAAGGATCATTTTCCATTGCCCTTCATCGATCAAATCCTAGAACGGTTAGCAGGACAAAGTTTCTACTGTTTTCTTGATGGTTATTCAGGGTACAATCAAGTACCTGTATTTCCAGATGATCAAGAAAAGACGACCTTCACTTGCCCCTATGGCACCTTCGCTTTTCGGCGTATGCCATTTGGGCTTTGCAATGCACCTGCTACATTTCAACGTTGCATACTGGCCATTTTTTCGGATATGGTGGACAAATATCTTGAAGTTTTTATGGATGATTTTTCTGTGTTTGGAACCACCTTTGAGGATTGTCTCCATAATCTTTCAAAAGTTCTTAAACGGTGTATGGAGACAAATCTTGTCCTAAGTTGGGAAAAGAGCCATTTCATGGTGCGGAAAGGAATTGTATTAGGACATATTATTTCTGAAAAAGGGATCGAGGTAGATAAAGCCAAAGTTGAGGTCATTTCAAAACTACCACCCCCTACTTCGGTCCGACAAATACGATCCTTCTTAGGTCATGCCGGATTTTATAGACGCTTCATCAAAGATTTTAGTAAGATTTCAAGACCTTTGTGCAATCTGTTGGCCAAGGATACACCATTTGTCTTTGATGAAGACTGTTTGAAAGCGTTCAACATATTACGAACAGCCCTGACAACAGCACCCATAATAAAACCCCCTGATTGGTCCATTCCATTTGAGATTATGTGTGATGCCTCTGACTTTGCAATAGGTGCCGTCTTAGGCCAAAAAATCAATAAGGAGCCACATGTGATCTATTATGCTAGCAAGACTCTTTCCGATGCCCAATTAAACTACACCACAACAGAAAAAGAGCTACTAGCAGTAGTGTTTGTCCTTGAAAATTTTCGTTCATATCTGTTAGGGTCTAAGGTTCTAGTTTACTCTGATCATGCGGCTCTGAAACATCTCCTCTCAAAGAAAGATACTAAACCGCGTTTAATCAGATGGATCCTTCTTTTACAAGAATTTGATCTGGAAATCCGAGATAAGAAGGGTTCTGAGAATGTGGTAGCTGATCACATCTCCAGGATCTTAGTTGAACACACGATAGGCATAGATGAGGTTAAAGAAAAATTTTCTGACGAACAACTTTTCGCAATCTCTTCTAGCCGTCCTCCATGGTTTGCCCATATTGTCAATTACTTATCAACAGGACAAGTACCTTCTCACTGGACAAAACAAGAAAAGGATCGATTTTTCTCGCAAATTAAACATTATTTCTGGGAAGACCCTGAACTATTCAAATACTGTCCTGACCAAGTTATTCGCCGTTGTGTCCCCGAGAGTGAATTCCAAAGCATTCTCACTTTTTGCCATTCTTCGGCATGTGGGGGACATTTTAGTGGAAGAAAAACTGCAGCAAAAGTACTGCAGAGTGGGTTTTATTGGCCAACGCTTTTCAAGGATGCACATGAATTTGGCCGAAGTTGTCTGCGATGTCAGCAAACAGGAAATTTATCCAAGAAGGATATGATGCCGCTGACCCCCATTTTAGTAGTAGAAATCTTCGATGTTTGGGGGATTGATTTCATGGGACCTTTTCCAGCCTCATTTGGATTTGAATATATTCTAGTGGCAGTGGATTACGTATCAAAATGGGTGGAGGCAATAGCTACACGGACTAATGATAATAAAATTATAATTAATTTTATCCAACGAAACATCATTAGTCGATTTGGCTTCCCAAGGGTGATCATTAGTGATGGGGGGACTCATTTTACGAATAAACATTTTGAAGCACTTATGAAAAAATATAATATTTCACACAAAGTGGCCACACCATATCACCCTCAAACTAATGGTCAGGTAGAGGTGTCAAATAGGGAGATTAAATATATCCTAGAAAAGACGGTTAGGCCCGATAGAAAGGATTGGTCTCTTCGCTTAGACGATGCATTATGGGCTTACCGTACTGCTTTTAAAACACCCATAGGAATGTCTCCCTATCGACTTGTATTCGGAAAAGCTTGTCATTTGCCGGTGGAATTGGAACATCGTGCATTTTGGGCCATACGGCAATTTAACTTTGATATGAAAAATGCAGGTTCCAATAGGAGACTCCAATTAAATGAACTTGAAGAGCTACGCAATGAAGCATATGAGAGTGTCAAAATTTATAAGGCTCGAACTAAAGCATATCATGATAAATTTATTGCACGAAAAATGTTCGAGCCTAATCAAAAAGTTTGGCTCTTCAATTCTAGGTTGCGTCTGTTTCCTGGAAAACTTCGCTCACGTTGGGACGGACCTTTCATTGTAACTCAGGTATTTCCTCATGGAGCTATAGAACTCAAAAATCCTAAACAGGGGAACACTTTTAAAGTGAACGGTCAACGATTGAAACCTTACATAGATAGAATTAATGATAGAGAATTAATTGAATCTGTTGAATTAGTAGATCCAAAACTGCCATAATACTCAATTCAGTCTGGCTGAAGACGTAAAACTTAGCGCTTGTTGGGAGGCAACCCAACGATTTCATATTTTTTTTTTACTTTATCGCAGCTGCAGGAATTTAGAACAAGAGCCTATTAATCAATGAAGCTATCTTCAACTGCCGAAGTAAAATTATCCCAGATGCACTCTCTCCTTTTATTTTCTTTGCTTTCTTACTCCATTGAGGACAATGTAGATTAAGTTGGGGGGGGAAGGAAATTAATCAAATCCTCGAGTATGGTCAGAAATAATTAGTTTTGTGTATTCAAATTTTATTTTGATTAAGAGTCAAATAGGCATCCTAATAAATGAATGATTAACGGTCAAGATAATTTTAGAGATACTGAGGAATAAATTATTAAGAAAACCCAATGAATGGTAGGGTTTAAACTAGACCAAATTTTAGGAGTGATTCTACAACCTTCTTCTTACTGATCTTAATAAAGAATCTGCTTCATGAGAAATTGGGTAAAGATCGAGGTATGTAAAAAAAAAAAAAAAAAAAAAAAAAAAACATTGGTCTCCTACTGAGTAACCGGGCCCTTTCGCCTAAGTAAGCGTTGTGGTTCGCGTAAAAAGGTAGGCAATGTTATATATATATATATATATATATATATAAAAAAGGGACGAAATTGCAAGAAGATAAAAAAAAAATAAAAAAAAAAAATCTCTTTCCCATTAAGTTAGAGAATTTAAAGAGTAAAGTGGGGAATTGGTGAAGGAAAAGCTCTGAAATTTTTTTAGTTAATACTCAGCCACTAATTGGGTCAAATTGATAATCCAATGAAATATCTCTTTAATGGTCTGACCAAGTATCATCTACCTTTTGGGATGCCTAAACTAATTTTTGATTCAAAATCGAATCGGTACACAATGCTGATATATCTATTTTACTCGAGGACGAGCAAAATTCAAGTTGGGGGGTGTGATAAACACTTAATTTAAGTATTTTAAATTAAAAAATTATATTTAATTTATCTTATTTATTAAGAATTTGATGTTTCTTTCTATGTTTTACAGGAAAGGTGATCGCTGATACAAAGAGTCCGATTCATAGTTCAAAAAGATTCAAGTTTGAAGAAAATTGGACTTAAAATAAAATTAAAATAAAAGAAAGATGCATCCGGTATTATAGAAAATGAAGATACTATGCAAGGAATCCAAAAAGGATATAGATGTCATTATGAAGGAATTTTTGTTTCTTTTTGGAATATACAAAAAATTGTTCACGAGAATTCAAGAAATTTGATGCTCTCCGCGCGCGTGAACAGCAGCGCGTGAACTCACGCGCAGGACGCGGCGTGGGCGCGCAGGACGCGGCGTGGGCGCGCGGGATGCGGCGTGGACGCGCAGGGACGGGCGCTGATGCGGGACGGGCACTGATGCGGGCACGGGTGCAGCATCTCGCGGGTGTGGGCGCACTGCAGACAAGTTCAAAATAAGGAAAAAAATAATATTTAGAAATGTTTTGAAAGATTTGTATTTTTTTTGTCCCACATCGGAAAATCATGTAAAACTCCTCCCTCCTAACACCTATAAAAATACTTTTGTACTCCCATTAGAGGGGGAGCCCAGAAATTCTTCTAAAGCCTTGCATAGAGGAATAGAAAGGGACTACTTCATGAGCAGCTAGGCTAGCAGTCTCGGGAGTGGAGAAGAAATTTTGTAACGACACAGAGATGGTTTATTGTTCTAAACTTTTCTGTATTTCTTTATATGCAATAAAGATTATGCTTTTTTATTTAAATTGTCATGAGTTCTTTATTTGCTCCCTATCATATGCTTTTATTTATGCTTTCTTGTTAGATTAATATTAGGAACAACTTTTACTTTCCGGAGACGCGTCGTGATCTACGGATACGGGGCGTGCCGAGGAAAGAAGAGTTGTGTACCTAGTCTTTCCGGAGACGCGCCGTGATCTACGGGTACGGAGCGTGCTGAGGAAAGACAGGTATTTTTTCTAAGATTAATCACATCTATTTAGTTAAAAAAGAGATACAACTCTGCTAGTGCAAATTAATTCAAAACTCCCGAGCTCTTTATTTTTAATTACCTCAATTTTACGATAATTTATTTTCTAAATAAAAAACAACGCTTCTTTCTTTTACCTTGCAATCTCAACTTAGCCCAAGGTCCCTGAGGATACGATCTCGACTCATCCTACCTACGTAGTGAGTAGAGTTATTTTTGGTGCTATCAACGACTATGCATCAATCTATCATCGCCCTCACGATGATCCTATGATCAGAAGCCTTTAAGAATTAAATACATGTCTCTAATTTTCAACACTTTGAGAATATGTATCGAAACTAATTCCATGGACGATTCAAGAACACATTACACTTGAATGAAAAAGAACTTATCCTTTTTATTGATCATATCAATATATTAAGTACAAAATTAGTTCTAAATATATTACAATGTGTCAGCCATATTGACTTCTAGGACATACATCTAATAATCTTCCACTTGGACTAAAGCCAATTGGCCACAAATCTAAGTCCCATCTTTTCAAGGTGGACTTTTATTTTTGGATTGGCTTAACTGCTTAGTCAGCAGATCTACCATATTTTTCATGGAGTCTACTCTTCGCACCTTGACATGAGGTAGTCGCGTATATCGGTGCTCTATGTGTTTAGACTTCTGGTGAGATCTTGGCTCTTTAGCAAAGGCTATGGTGCCATTGTCTTTGTAGTACTATGTCATGGCATGACATCTAGTTCTATAACTAACATTAAAATCAAAATTCATCCTACACATCTATAGCACACTTAGCCTCCATTGATTGATTACTCAAAATTTTTCTAATAAATCGAACAAGAATACACCCTCGAATCGCAACTCAGAATCACCTCCAAAGATCAAGAACAGATTCTTAGTCTTTCTTAAGTACTTAAGGATGTTCTTCACCGCTATCCAGTGCTCCTCATCTAGATTCAACTGATACTTGCTCGTGACACTCACAGTAAGAGCAATATCAGGTCAAGTATATAGTATGACATACATGAAGCTTTCCATTGCCGAAGCATAAGAAATCCTACTCATGCGCTAAATCTCCTTAGATGTGGTCGGACACATCATCTTGGAGAGATGAATACCATACCTAAGAGGTAAAAGATCTCTCTTGGAGTTTTTCATGCTGAACCTCTTCAGCACCTTCTCTATGTATAGCTTTTGTGATAGGCCAAGCATCCGTTTAGATTATCCTTATATACTTTTATTTTGAGAATATAGGATGCTTCCCCTTGGTCTTTCATGGAGAATTTCTTGTACAACAATCTTTTATCCATGGTCAGCATGGGAATATCATTTTCAATGAGGAGAATATCATCTACATACAGTACGAGGAGGGTGATTGTACTCTCACTGACTCTCTTGTATATACAAGGTTCCTCTTCATTTTTGATGAAATCAAACAATTTGATTGCCTCATCAAAACGATAGTTCCAACTCTGAGAAGTCTGCTTTAATCCGTATATGGATCTTTACAGCTTGCAGACTCTGTGATCACCATCACCGGATATGAAACCTATAGGCTACTCTATATAGATATCTTCCTCAAGATATCTATTCAGGAAGATAGTTGTTACATCCATCTATCAGATTTCATAATCATAGTAAGCTGCAACAGCAAGCAAAGTGTGAATAGATTTCAGCATGGCTACAGGCAAGAGAGTTTTTTGATAGTCAATATCCTTACGCTGGCTATAACCTTTAGCCACAAGCCTAGCTTTATAGATCTCTACCTTATCATTGGCACCTATCTTTCTTTTATAGATCCATTTACATCCAATAGGTACAATACTTTCAGATGGATCCACTAAAGTTCAGACTTGGTTCGAGTGCATCGAGTCAATTTCTAACTTCATAGTATCTAATCATTTTTCGAAATTGATGTCAGACATCGTCTCGTCAAAGGTATTGGGATCATCACCATAACCCTTATCTCCCATAAGAAATATTTTCTTTACTTCCTCCGTAAGCATACCCATGTACCTATCAGGAGATCGGAAGATCCTGCTAGATCTACGAGGTGGTAGAGGAACATCAACTACTAACTCATGGAATACGAGTTCCTAATGATCTATAGCTTTAGACTCTTTAGAGACCTTCTCTTTGAGTTTCACAACCTCCCACTGCCGCCATCCTAGATAAACTATTTTTTTAGGAACACAGTATTTCGACTCACAATCACATTGTGATTTTATGAAAAGTAGAAGTAGTATCCCATGGATTCTTTTGGATACCCTATAAAGTGAGCTATAATAGATCTATCCTCCAATTTTTTCGTCATCTATCTCTTGACATAGGCTGAACATCCTCAAGTCTTAAGATAACCCAGACTTGGCTTCTTACAGAACCGTATCTCATATGATATGGTAGAAACGAACTTTGAAGGAATCTTATTCAACAAGTGAATGGCAGTTAACAAGGCATGTCCCCAAAGAAATAAGGATGGATCAGTGAAGCTCATCATGGACCTGACCATATCCAATAGGGTCCTATTTTTCTTTTCGAATACCCCATTGAGCTGAGGTGTTCCAAGAGGGGTCTACTGAGAGACTATGCTATTGTCCTTAAAATATCTTAAAAATTTTTGACTAAGATATTCACCTCCTTGATCAGATCGAAGAACCTTAACGGGTTTACCTATCTTCTTTTCTACTTCATACCTGAATTCTTTAAACTTTTCAAAAGCCTCAGACTTATGTTTCATGAGATATACATATCCGTACCTAAACAAATTATCAATAAAGATAATGAAGTAGGTGTAACCACTCCTGACCTGCATATCAAATGGCCCACATATGTCGGTGTGTACCAGGGCAAGTAACTCTATGGCCCTTTTTCCATGTCCTACAAAGGGTAACTTAGCTATCTTTCCTTGAAGGCAGGATTCGCAAGCTGGATACGGCTTTGGGTTAAGAGAGCCAAGGATCCCATCCTTCTCCAGTCTTTTTATCCTATCCTCTCCAATATGACTTAGTCTATGGTGCCATAAGTACTTCTGGTTAATTTCATTTTTGTGTCTCTTTTGGCCTACGGTACTTACTAATTGCTCATTTAGGTTTACATTCACATCAACATACAAGTGATAAAGACTGTTAATTAAAAGACTTCGTGCAACCAATTTATTTCATAAATAAATAGAACAAAAGTCTTTATTGAAAATAATTTCAAAATCTTCCTGTACTAGCACAGACATGAAAATTAAATTTTGACTAGCTACAAGAACATAAAAACAGTCTTGTAAATCTAATCTAATGTCAGACGATAATTGAAGAGGATAAGTGCCAATGGCCTCTACAGCAATCTTTGCTCCATTGTCGATCCGAATGATCATGTCACCTTCTTTCAACCTTCTACTTTCTATCAGATCCTTTATAGAGGTGCATATATGAGCACTTGAGTCAGAGTCTAATACCCAACTAGAAGTAGAAGAAATCGTAAGGTTAGATTCTATTACGAGCATACCTTCGGAAGGTTTGTCATTCTTTTTGATCTTTAGGCTCTCTAGGTATTTCGGATAGTTCCTCCTCTAGTGGCTTCAGCATGACAGTGGAAACACTTTCCCTTTACCTCAACCACCTTTGGATCATCCTTCTTTGGCTTGCTCTCTCTCTTCTACTTTTTTACAGATTTAACCTTCTTCCTTCCAGTAGACTTTCTCTTGGAAGAAGAAGTCTGCTCTACAGTGAGAATAGTACCCCTTGAACTCTTCAAAGTACCCTCTGTTGTGACCAACATATTGACAAGTTCGAAAATAGTGCGGTCAAATTTGTTCATATGAAAATTTATGATGAATTGACTATATGAACTGGTAAGAGATTGAAGGATCAGATCCATCTGCAATTCTTTTTGCATATCAAGCCCGAGCTTTTCAAGCTCCTCATTATCCTTGATCACTGTCATACAGTGCTCATGGGCAGACTGTCCCTCACGCATCTTGAGGTTGAAGAGTCTCTTGGATACTTCGAAGCGCACAGTATGCCTTTGCTCATTATACAACTCTTGCAGGTGAGTGATCATAGCTCGGGCAATGGGTATATACTCATGCTGGCTTTACAACTCGTTTGACATGGACGCTAGCATATAACACTTGACCCAACTGTCTTCATCCGTCCACTTCTCAAAAGCAGCTCTCTACCCAGCAGTAGGACAGTTTGGTAACACAACAAGATCTTGATTAAGAACATGGCTTAACTTTTCTGAGGTCAGGATAATTCTGAGATTTCTGAGCTAGTTTTTATAATTATTACCAGTCAAACGATTGATTTCAAGGATGTGAGTTAGAGGATTTGAGGCTGACATGATGGTTTAATTGTAAGAGTAGAGATTCAAGTTAGACTTTAGTACTTAATATTTTAATTTACTTCTAAAGACTTTTAGATGCAAATAATGACTCTCACTAATTTTTTGGATCCCTCCACTCTTCGAGAAGGAAACGAAAATCCTGACGTGACAAAAGATTCCTAGTGGGTGCTGCAATTCCATCGATGACATGCATCTCACCTAACAATTATTGGTAACAGCACATCGATGCGTAGGCAACTCCTTGCCCAGATGCTTTACTAAGCATGTTACAGCCACTTGGTCTCTAAGTCATGTGGGCTCACTTAATAGTTATTGCCCATACTTCTTAGTTAATCCCGATCCACCGTTCACAAGCAGATGCAAGGCCGTCATTGGGTCCCTCACCTAACAGTTATTGAGCCCAACTCCATCCCTATCCTGGAGCAACTCTTTGCTAATAGAGTGGTTGCGTGTTTCCAATGCAACTGAACCACTGTAACCAGTCGAGAATAATCAATGTCGGTAATATACCCGCACATCTACAAAGGTAGAAGACCTACAGACTTAATATTTATGGAGAGATTTGGGTTTAAATCTCATCTAATCAGTCATCATATGATCGATCTAACTGGCATGGACTAAATTAGATTGCTAAGCAACCTAATTCAAGATGCAATCTTCCAAATTGACCATATAAGTGGAGATTGGTTTGGATCCCCCATTGACTTCCTAAGATACCAATAAATTGATCAGGTCGGCTAACGAAATCAATTAAATAAATATGTTTCATTAACTTGCCTTAGACACCAATAGGTCGATTGATCATAATCAGTTAGCTCAAGCGAATCAGGCTCAAACCAATGAGCCAAATTAGGTTCTTAGGTTAATCGATTCTACATGTGAAACTCAATCAATTTGATCAACAATAATTGTATGATCATTAACTTAATTAATTTAACTAAATTCAACACTTAACTCACTTTGACCAATTACTTAATCGAATTAGACCCATATGACTCAAATCAAAAATCTTAGATGTAATCCTATTACATGACCTAATTTTTGATTTTTTCATAACAAAAATTTTCATACATAAACATAAATTTTAGATTCTAAAATCATATTTCAGATCTAAATTCATTGTATAAAAGTAAGTTTTAGAACATGAAAATAATTTTTAGATTTTAGCATACAAACATATTCATATATATGCATGTAAAATCAGATCTAAACAAAATTTCAGATTTTAGCATGATGTCATATATCTCATATATTAATCATGGATCAGATTAAAGGTAAATATATGATCTAAAAATACAATCATATATCATATATATGCATCAAAATTCAGATCATAAAAAATTTCAGATTTTATGCATACATCTATGTATCACATGAATATGGACTAAAACTCTTTCTAAATCAAAATTTAGATCTATACATGTAATTACATATCATCTATATGTTGTAATATTAAACTCAAAATCAAATTCTAGATTAGTTAATCCATCTATACATCTCATGTATTAAAAAAAATTAATTTTATTTTTTTTTTTAAAATATATATGTCAAAATTCAGCATATGAAAATCTGTGGCTCTGATATTACTGTTGGAATTCTAAGTTTGGTGCATGCATATGTATTTCAAAATTTTTATTTTCTAAATATCACAGTAGAAAATAAGATTAAAATATATTTAATCTGAATTTTGCATGCATAAAAATATAAAACCACATAGATCTATTTCATATGCTGAAATTGATATATGCTGAAATTCAGATGGTGATCAAATCACATACTTGTTTCGCAATCTCTTTCTTCAAAACTGGATTTAGAAGGGATGAGGCTCTTTGTTAGCCGCATAAGTATATGGCCTCTACGAGTATCCACTCAGGATCCACCTGAAATAGTTCTCTATAATCTAAATTTCGATTCTCCAAAATTCAACCTACTGAATCTGAACGAAGTTTGGATCGCGATCAATGTTTGATCTTTCTCCTTGATTTTCTTCTTCTCTTCTTCTCTAGAGTTTCTTCTTTCTATGTGCTACTACCAGATGCTAGAAACCAGCAAGGAAGAGGCATCTAAACTCTTTTGGACATGGAACTCCTTGGGACGAACACCAAGAGAGAGAAAAGGAGAAGAAGAGAGGGCGTGGGGAGGGCTTTTAGATGTCAGGGGCTGCTGGTTTTGATGCTCTAGGGACCTTAGGGGAGGTCTCTTTAAATAGGCATAAGGATTAAATCCTATTCAATCATATATTACAAGTCCTACTTGCATTAGGATTCCTATTAACTTAAGTTATCCAACTTATATTAGGAAGCCCATTAGGCGCCAACTATTAGAGCCCTTGCACCCATAATTAGACACCCTCTTTTGCACCCAAGAGACACCCCATATGAAAATCAAAGGCCCTCTAACTAATGAACACGTCCAAATTGATCAAATTAAAGTGGCACCCCATAATAACTATTAAGGAGATTCATAAAGGACTTGCACCCTTAATTTATGTGATCCATAACCTTAAATACCTAATAATTGGAGTCTCATAAATCTTATTCATATAGGTTATTAGCAGGTAGTTAAGTTAGAATTAACTTATCAAATAAGTAATCCTAAAGGAAAGAGAAATTGGTGCAACTATGTGCTAGCAAGGTTACCATGAACCCAATGGATTTCTCTAAACTCAATTAATACTTCATAAGCTCAATTACTTATTCCAAGCCGAATCTCTTTGTTGTATAACCTCATAGGTTCAATTCTATCTGGTAGTGAGACATACAATGATCTCTATCATCGTATCAATGAAATTTTTTTCAATGGATCGAAATAATTTCACTCTAACTCAACAAGGATTGTCGATCCGGAACAATCCTAATGAGCTCTCACAATCCACCAATGATATCTAGCAGTATGTAGTGGCAACCCAGTAGAACTGAAATGAACCTCTAGGTGTAGTTAATGTGTGATTATCCCTCTATCATGAGTCCCGACTAGATAGTAGGTCATAGATAAATCGTCAAACATCAACATCAATCATATGATAGATTTGATTGGCTCAAGTCCAGATATGATGTTTATGAAAACTCCTTTCCATCAATCATTCTACTGTGGCCACAAATTCTTGGACTTAGCCTCTCAAATTTCATAAAACTACTCCTCTCTATCGAGGTCGATAGATCCTATCATGATGCGCACTCCACTCCTATAGTGGATCAACTGTTGCCAACATTTACTATAAGAGCTTATTGAGCCTTATATTTATGTATCAGTCAAACTCCAGTAGTCTTACTGCGAGTAGCAGTACCATCTCAAGTCAAAGGATTAGTCATACAACTACAGCATCGAGACAATCACTGATGATTGAATAGAAATTCAAGTGATCTCTCGAATTGTCACGCTCAGTGTCAGTTATTCTCTAACAACCACCCACGCTTATTGTCCTGTATCTCTACACAATAGATTAGAGACTCATCTATCCTGAAGGAAGCGATTTGTGTGTTAGTCTAATCGGATCTATCATCGCTCTCATGATGATCCTATGATCGGGAGTCTTTAGGAATTAAATATATGTCTCTAATTCTCAACACTTTGAGAATATGTATCGAAACTAATTCCATGAACGATTCAAGGACACATTACATTTGAATGAAAAAGAACTTGCCCCTTGTATTGATCATATCAATATATTAAGTACAAAATTATGTCCTACATATATTACAATGTATCAGCCATATTGGCTTCTAGGACATACATCTAACACTGCCATCACATGTAGAGTTTGATGGTGGCAGCCATACAACTTGGAAGATGATATATTTTGGCTAACTAAAGCTCTCTCAATATAAAATGCTCCAAAAATATCGAGGAGCTCGCCTTGCTATTGATAAATCATTAAAGCTGGCTTCTCCTGAATGTTTTAAACACTATAAGAGAGCATGCTGTATTATATATGGTGATTGAGTCAGAGTTCATAAAGAGGTTCAAGTGAAGTTATATTGGATCTTCTAAGTGGTTAGTAGAAGACTCATGCTAATGTGCACATGTGGAATCATTGTTAAGCACGCACAACCGAGACATAACGAAACCTAGAATTCAACAGTTGATAGATGGCATTTTCGGTCCAGTTTCTCTTGATTTTTCTCTGGAGAATTCTGTTCTTGAAGTGTGTTATGGCCCATCACTTCTTCCAGAAAGCATTGATGAACCCTAGTATCTCATTGAATTACTAATGGAAATTACACCAGCAAACTATCAATTAGCTTTGGCGGTGCAAAACTTTACAGCTAGAAATTTCAGTAGCACTGATGGTGCCTCAGATGACAATATATTTTGGGCAAGCACCGTTTGGTTAATTCAGTGGCACCGGAAACAGCATGGCTAGAAGAAGCTATTCTCTTACAAAATTCGGAAAGTTGGGGAATTTCCAAAAGGTTCCACAAGCATGCTACATCAGTCTATCCTTTCTATACTAAATTGTGTCAATCCTATCTTAATCTATCTAAGAAATGTGTGAATGCAGATGCAATAGTAGAAGCTGCAAGAGAAAGAGGTGTTGAACTAAGCCAAATTCCAGGCTAGTTAAGGTGCATGTGTTTCATGATCAGCCCTTTTTTTTTCTGCCCTGACCGCATCTCCGCGTATTCATGCGTTGAAGTAGATGATACAATTCCATTCTGTAAAAAGCATGCAAGTTTTGTTACAAAAGTTACAGTTCCAGTTTTCTTTCGGTTTTAGAGTGACAATGTACGTGTCAAATGTTATACTTGTGTCCTTCTTTTGGGGGAACTTTGTTCCATTTAATTACTGGAAAATGTGAATATAGATAAGAATGTTTCTTTCAGAGCCGTATACTTGATTTCATGCATTGATGGATGCATTTGTCTTGGTTTCCTCCAATGTTTGGTGAAAGCTGCTTATTTTTAGTCCAATTTGACCATGGCTTCTCTCATATGCACATTTTTCCTAGCTTTTCTCAATTTGGATGGCATAACTACCACAAACATGGTGACTCTTCAATGATGTAATGAAGTTTTTCAAGATATTAATCAGCAAATTATTTGAAGTAGAGTCCTGTGGTAATGAGTACCTTACTAATGAATGATGGAAAGACGAAGTTCTTTGCACATGATATAAGCTTATGCCTTCTATTACTTCATCCTGACAGCCTTCCTCTGTTCTCTGATTGGAGTCATTGCCCGTGTCACCATAAAGTCTTGCTTGATAACTTTGTCTAGCTTTATTTACCAGTTCACGTACCGAGTATCAAGATTTCTTCATGTAGCTGTTGGACTCGCAACTTGTGTTGCTAAGCGGTGCAAATACATTAGGGATCGATTTATCATGATCTCACTTTCAGTATGTAGCTTAGCCAGCGATGGCATGTCAAACAGTGAGATTTTCAAGTAACCTATAATAGTTGGTTATCTGGTAGCAGAATCATATATTATGCTCCACAATTGGGCTTTATTTTTTTTACATATTGTCTTGCCATGCTACTGAATTCATTTGCAAGTGGTGTTAGGCTTATGATTCATTAAATCAGTGGATGCAGATGGCTTATGCTTCAGTAGAAGCGGTAGATAGAGCCTTCGCCAGTATGCAATTGTTTCATGGAATTATGGAAGTCCAAAAATGGTGTGGTCAGCCTCAGCAGCCGTGTTGATGGTAGTTACCATGTGAAATAGCATAAACATGAACTGACTGAAAACTGTTTCTGGTTTTAGAATCATCTGAGGAAACAAAAGAAAAAAAAAATAAAAGATTCCCAAGAAGTGGGGGAAGATCCGTTGTCCATGGTTAGGAAAGCTCTGGTGATACAAGATCGTTTGTCAACTATTTGACTTCTTTTTTCTAACCATTGGCAATCTTTGTACCCAAGCTGATATTTTTTCTAACAAGTTGATTCATGTAAGTTTTTTTTGTTTCTGTTGGTTTTACTTCTTTTCTCCTTTCTGCATTTACTTGTGAAGCTTGTCTACAACTGTGCAATTTTTTGGCATTGTAAGTTGAGCTATCTCGGAGAAAAGATGAAGGTAACATTTGGATCTTTATCATGGCTTGTCAGGACCATGAAGCTGCAGCTGCCTCTGCTGCTTCATTTTTTTGTTCTCAGCTGATGTCCACATTTGTTGGGCATTGAACGAGAGAATAAGCATGGAAATGGCAAGAAAGCGGATTCCCTGAAAAAGAATAAGAGAGGGCCATCTGCTTCAGATTCATTCTAATCCCTCCTGAAGTAGCTATAATTTGAAAACCAACCCCCACTAAAATGTGAAAACTGAAGAAAGTAGAGAAGTGGTGGATGCCTGGTGCTTGGTAATATATCAGCATCATGGAAGAACCCTCCCTATTTGAGGAAAAATGGCCTGGATCAGGTTCTGCTGAGATTGTACCATTCGAGACGTAATTCCTTTGGTTTCTTTGAGCTCTCCATTCGAAAGACATCCGTCTGAAAATTGCGACCCTAGAAAGGTTCAGTATATTGCAGGGTCACAGGTTATACACCTGTGCCTTGTTTTTGCTCAGAGGCATTTCCAAATGCTTTTGCTAGTTTCGTTCGAATAACAACCGAAAGCAATATTTGGATGGATATGTTAGAGGACGTGGGATCTAAATGCAAGTGCAACACCTTTGCAGAGCTAGCTGTTACTGAGTTATCCATGTAGCACACCAAATCAGAAAACCTATTCCGAAGTAGCTGATTATCTAAAGAGTTTCATCCCGAGCTATTGAGCTGCATCCAGATAAGTCCTAGGGCTTGAAGTTATATTGGACTAGATAAATATTTATAAGAATTTTGATATGATTTGGAACTCAGTGCTTGCATGTCCAAGCAAAGCATATGTTGCGGCAGGCAGGGAGAATAATGAAATAAAAAGAAAAATAAAAAAACAATAAAAGCACATAACATCCTAGCCCTCAATATTAGAAATCACAAAGTATAAGATTTTCTCATAAACCCTAGCCCTCAATATACTTGATATCTAGAATACTTAATTGCTCTCATTTTGAGTTACAAGAGATATATCTAGTAGAGTAAGTTGATTTGGATTCGAATTGTCATCCTACAATAAGGCCACAGCACCGTAGGGTACGGTGTATCCATGGATGTCATCCATCATAGGATGGATGGCCATCAAACAATATGCGCATCGTGCATTGCATGACCTGCGCTCATGCACAGCATGGCATCTTGTGGTGTTGTACATGCATCGGAGAAGATCCATGCTCTTACAATAATCAAGTTATCCTGATCCACAGGGCTCCAGCTCAACATCCCTGTCTAACTATTTATGTGGCCTAAATGGGACAAGTATGCCGGCCGAGAGGACCTTTTCCCTTGCACTCTGCTCACTTCACTCGTTGGGCTGCATTCTGATTTGTTTACTTGCTCGGCTCCAAGAAAAGATTTTTTTTTTTTTTTTTTTTAATTTAGAGTTGGTAAACTTAAAACATACTAACAGCATATGATCGCAAATAAAGAATTCAGAAATTTAGAAATCCTGAAAGAATACCCATGCCGTGGTCCCAGGTAATCGAAAGGAAAATCCACACCAGAGAAACGTGGCACTCACTGCACCTTATACACGGCAGCAGTGGAACGGTTAGCATGGTGGTTGCGTGAGTATTTTCAGAAAGGCTGAAGTATTAATTCCTTAACATTTTTTAGGTTAACAGGAGCATCCTCTTTGCTGACCGATAAAACCTTTCAAGTGACTAGAAAAAAAGGAGAAAACTCCACTTAGTTTCATGGAATATGCATCAAGATAAGCCACTAGCGTTTGCAAGATAGATGCGCTGCTCTTGTGAACCAGATAGGGGGAATAAATTGAGAAGCTAGCATTTCAAGTTTTATTGTGCGACAAGCCAGACTAGCGTTGTTGATGTTGTTCTTGTTATTCCACCTTTATTTCGACGTAGAGTTAATACAGAAGGCTAATCCACAGCACAAGTTGACAGGCCTTGGGGTACTAGAATGTTACAAACTCTGCTAGGGACCACGCACTCTACCCATTAGAGTGAGAGATTTCACTTGGGATAGAAAGGGAATGACCTAGTAGCATCCGCGATACGTTTGTTGGATGGGCACACGATGATTTTGACAAGCAATTCTGTACCATTCAAAAAAAGAATGTAAAAATTGTTTGTCTTCTAGCGAAACATTTCATGCATCTATGCAACAGGGATCTTGCAGATTTAGTGGTTCAGGCCAACGCCAAGGCATGACCCGCGTCTGGACCACTTTTGAAAGGACAAGTCATCGCTGGATGACAAAGATGGAGACCACCTTGCATCACTCACCTTCTTGAGAAGCACATTTTTTGTCTCAACTTGGTTTCCGCCACGCCTACGAGAAATTACTGATTCAACCAATTCACTGCTGAGCTAATGGACCAGCTCAATCGTGAAGCAATTAACACACATGAAGATGGATTTATTTATTTATTTTTTTTAAAAAAAAGAGTCTGTTTCTGCATATTGCTTCATGATTGGATTGGTCCACCAGCTCAATGGTGGATCTGATCTAACTAAAAATGTCATCATGCCTACAGAGTTGAATCTGATGTATGCAATTTAGAATGAGCAATGAGCACATCTATAGAGGCATTTGCCTGCCATCTGAGATGGTATTTTTCAAAATCAAATAACAACAAGTTGTAAGTTAAAAGAATTAATAATGATTTGATTCAATTGAAGAATAAAATGAACTGTAAAATGGGCTCAGTTAATATTACTTAAAGTGAGCTTGTTGGACTGCTGGGAAGTTGCACCATTGTGAAGCCGACATACCACAGATTTCCAGCAAGACATTTCCTTCACTCATCATATCAAATCATCGGGATTGTAGGAAGTTGACAGGCAACAGAATCAAACTGACTTCGGATCCACAACCCATGAGGCCATGACACAAGCAGACTATATTCCTTCAACTTTTTCTCCAAAGTTTTATGCTAATGTTTGCTTCCATGTCTATATAACAAGCCCCAGTCTTTCCTCTTTGAGGCACATAAGCTATCTCAGACTTCCTGCATCATTACCAAACGATGGCCACGGTAATTAACATGACGACTGTCAAAATCTCATCAGACGGTGCATGGCAGGGTGAGAATCCGCTCAAGTATGCTCTTCCACTGCTTATCATACAGACTACGTTGATCCTCGTCCTCAGCCGCACTCTTGCCTTCCTCTTCAAGCCTTTACGCCAGCCAAAGGTGGTAGCCGAGATTGTGGTATGTAGTCTTCTCTCCTTTCTTTCAGAAGTAGCCCTGGTTGCATATGTGGCTCTCTGCCGTGCCGTATGGCTGCCAGGCATGGAGGATGCGCCTGGAGGAGTCAATAAGCCTGGTCGAGCATGACACTGGCCCCGACATATGTGAATTAATGCACATAGGGACCGCCCAACTTACTCGCCCAGTAGGTTGAGTTCTAACTTATTTCTACTCAATTTAGCCAATCATAGCCATTAGTTCCTATAATGGTGCATTGAGATACATGCTTATGCTTGATGAATAGAATCCCTAAGAATTAGTGATTGTGATTGGCTGCATGTATATATGGCCACGTGATGCATGCTGTATGGGCAATAATTTTTTCTTTAAAAGGGCCCTCTGTTTGTTTATTTTCAAGGGCAGACTCTCTTACCAATTTGGGCGGACAAGCCCTTTTGACACCTTCATTCTAATCCATCTTTAGCATAACCCAGATTAAGCTTAAATAGGTTCTTTAGTCTGATTTCCGGACTGGATCAAATTCTGCATTTAGACTAATTGATTGAACCCATACTTAACTAATTGCTCACATGCTTGTTGATCTATGGTCATTTGTCTCTAATATAATATGAGCTACCTGGCTTTTCTCAAAGCGATAATAAAAATCAATTATGTGAACCAATAATCTAAAAATGTTGTAACACCTCTCATTCTCCTCTGACTCCATTATGGTAAATTGCAGTGACCCCATGATAGCATGCGTGCATGACCAAATGTGCTATGTGAATAACTGGAGTTCTAGTATCATGGACAACCCAAGAGTCTGTTTAAATATTTTTGTAGAGTTGGATTGAAAATCCTATAGAAATTGAATATGTTAGGGATCATATTTAAATAGATAGTTCGGTTCATAAATTTTATAGAATTTTCGATCCAATTTTATAGGAATAATCAAACCAGCCCTGATTGCGGCTGTAACCCTTGCCATCTATCCCTGACAAAACAAAATAATTTTAAGGAAAACAGAAACAAAATCTTTACCTTTCGTTGTCTCCTCTCTCGATGTGAAGGCCGGGATCGTTCTAGGACCCTCTGCATTCGGCCGTTGGAAAGCCTACTTGCAAGCCATCTTTCCGTCGTGGAGCTCCCCGATCCTGGACACCATCTCCAGCGTTGGCCTCCTCTTCTTCCTCTTCCTCGTTGGCCTCGAGCTCGACCTCCACTCCATCTGCCGTAGCGGCCGCCGTGCCTTTGCAATCGCCACCGCCGGCATCCTCCTCCCCTTCCTCTCCAGCGTTGGCGTCGTCTTCCTCCTCCGCCGCACCCCCCTTTCCTCCTCCTCCAATGATATCGACTTCTACCCCTTCCTCGTCTTCATCGGTGTTGCCCTCTCCATCACCGCGTTCCCCGTCCTCGCCCGCATCCTCGCAGAGTTGAAGCTCCTGACCACAGGCATCGGCGAGACCGCCATGGCCGCTGCCGCCTTCAACGACGTCGTCGCCTGGGTCCTCCTTGCCCTAGCCGTGGCCCTCTCCGGCGGTGGTGGCAGCGGCGGCCACGCCACCACCCCTCTCGCCGCCCTCTGGATCATCCTCTCCGGCTCCCTTTTCGTTGTCTTCATGATGACCGCGGTCCGGCCGGTCATGGCCTGGATCGCCCGCCGGTCGAACCGGGCGGTCGAGGAGGTCTGTATCTGTTTGACGCTCGCCGGGGTTCTGGTGTCGGGTTTCGCTACCGATCTAATCGGCATCCACTCCATCTTCGGAGCGTTCGTTTTCGGGCTGACGATACCCAAGGAGGGGGAGTTCGCGGGAAGGCTGTTGGAAAGGATCGAGGACTTCGTATCGGGGCTGCTGCTGCCGCTCTACTTCGCATCTAGCGGGCTC
Organism: Elaeis guineensis; assembly: GCF_000442705.2. Lineage (NCBI taxonomy): Eukaryota > Viridiplantae > Streptophyta > Magnoliopsida > Arecales > Arecaceae > Elaeis > Elaeis guineensis. The sequence continues at coordinate 73,209,856 of NC_026002.2, read as the reverse complement.
AAGACGGACGTGGCCAAGATCAGAGGAGCGCAGGCATGGGGGCTCCTCGCGCTCGTCATCACCGTCGCATGTGTCGGGAAGATCGTGGGGACCTTCGTGGTGGCGGTGTCGAGCAAGATCCCCGCGAGGGAGGCGGCGACCCTCGGGGTGTTGATGGGGACCAAGGGACTGGTGGAGCTCATCGTTTTGAACATCGGCAAGGAGAAGAAGGTACATAAAGACATTTCCCTTTCCAGTATTTGCCACGCTAACATTGCGTCTCCCTGCATATATTGTTGATATATTTTCTAGCAATTCAAGGTTTTGAGTCTGGTAGTGTGTCTTCACATATCAGAGATAACTTGCTTTGGTGATGCCCTTTTCCAATGTCTTGCAAGCTCATGGTGTATCTTAATCTCTTGAATTTCTCTCCCCTCCATTCTTCACTAAGATAGACAATCAAATTACCAATATATGTCAGCCTTTATAAATCTTGATGTTGATTTCTTTTTCCCGGTGGTGTTGCTTTTGCCCTAGGTACTGAACGACGAGATGTTTACGATTATGGTTCTGATGGCGCTCTTCACGACCTTCATCACCACCCCGACCGTCATGGCTATCTACAAGCCCACGGCCCGCTATAACAGCAGGTTCCAATCCGAGTCGCCATCCTTCTCCTCCTCCTCATCATCAAGCAAACGCAACAAGTACCTCCGGATCCTGGCCTGCCTCCATAGCCCAGCCAACGTGCCTTCCATCATAAACCTCATCGAGACGATTCGAGGGGCCGAGAAGGCTCGCCTCAAGCTCTACGTCATGCACCTCGTCGAGCTCACCGAGCGCCCCTCCTCCATCTTCACGGCTCTTCGTGCGCGCAAGAACGGGCGGCCGGCCCACCACCCGCCTCCGATGCAGCCCTGCAGCGATCTGGACCGGGTCATGATCTTGGGTGCCTTCCAAGTTTATGACAAATTGGGCCATGTTAAGATCCGGCGAATGACGGCCATCTCTCCATTGGCCACCATGCATGAGGATGTGTGCCATGTGGCGGAGGACAGGAAGGTGGGACTGGTGATCTTGCCCTTCCACAAGCGTGGGGGAGGGGAGGGAGGAGTGGCGATAGAGGACATGGGGGAGGTCTGGGGAGAGGTCAACCAAAGAGTGTTGTCCCATGCGCCCTGCTCGGTGGGCCTGCTTGTGGACCGCGGCTTTGGTGGACCGACGAAGACGGTTCGTGGGATTTGTGTGGTGTTCTTCGGTGGGCCGGACGACAGGGAGGCACTCCAGGTAGGGACCATGATGATAGGCAGCCCTGGTGTCAATCTTACAGTCATCAGATTCTTGAAGTGGGGAGACATTGACGGGCAACAGCAATCAGCAGCAAGATCCGTTCCTTCCGAGGAGGAAGATGAGGTAATCTTCTTTGGTTCCACTTCCCGGTTGTTAAACCCCGTTATGTTGAATAGTTTAATTGTTCGAACTCCTGGGAGGTGTTGAAACAGAACGACAGCACTCTCCAAAATAACATCGGGGGAAAATATGGGCAGTTTCTTATTAGATATGTGTACGCTTTGATGAGTAGGAATTGGACGAGGAAGCTGTGGCAGAGATCCGGAAGAGCGACGGTTATGCAGCATATGAGGAGAGGAGAGCAGAGGATGTGATTGAAAGCGTGTTGAACATTGGGAGAAGTGGGGACTACGAGCTGGTTGTCGTGGGGAGGGGCCGGTGTTCTTCCAAGGTGGCAGCTACAGGGCTCAGAGGCTGGTGGGGCGAGCACGCCGAGTTGGGGCCAGTTGGGAATGTCCTGGCATTGCAAGGGCATGGCCTGGTCTCCTCTGTGCTTGTGGTTCAACAACACAGCATCCTCCACTCGCTTCCGATGCCACCTCCCCGCACCATGGATGGAGAAAGGAGGAGCCCTCCAGGTCTGGCCGTTTGCACCAGTGTGTGACGTTATGTTAGTACAACATTGTTGTTTGGTCCTCTCAGTTGACTGTTGTAACATATGGGGAAAACAATGAGAGCATGTTTAAAAGCTACGTCTATACGCTTTTAGCCTATATATACGATAAATATTGAAAAATAGAAGACCCCTCTCCCTTTGTCTCTCTCTATATACATATATATGGTGGTCACAGCCTGGGGTTCACTCCAACGATGGCCACAAAAAGTTATATTCCCCATGAAACCAGTCTCTATGGGCGATAATTTACTCTGCCCCATCAGATACCCCAATCCGGCTCTAATAAAACAGGTGGTGTTTTAGCAAAAAAAAAACAGGTTTTGTGCAACTCGCAGCAAATCTAAGACAGATACGGTTAATGGTAAAATCCAACCTTGATAAATATACATCACAAATTCCCTCTCCAAGGCCCAAACTAATGATTTGTATGCAACTATATGTATATGTATGTATAGTATTATTAAATCCAATCTATTCAACCTGCTCTGTTTAACCCTAACCTCCACAAATAAAAATATATATTAAAAAATCACCCTTTTTCGTTGAACCCAATTTTCACCGTATTAAAAAAAAAAAAAAAAAAAGCATATGGAAAACTGGAACATAAATTAAATATTGTTATGTTACAAACATGAAAAAATAAAATAATACAGAAATCTTCGGATCATTGTTTGCCATAGAGATATACTTGATAATGGGTAGTCTTCCTGCGGTCAAAAAAAGTTGACTGCATTAAGAACATGATATACCAAGATAAAAGAAACCAAGAAACAAATGACCCTTTTATTAGAGGAAGCCACCCTCTGTCCATGTAGACGTAGAATTAGATTTTAAATTCTGATTAGTGGCCTTTTTTGACGAGCTGTGGTGATAATTCTCGTAGCAATCATCTTTTACATCGTGCCAACCACCCCAGCCATGTCGATCTTGGGCCCCCTTCCCATGCTCTTCCTTCTTGTCTTTTGCATCCCAATCATCCCACGAGCCTCTACCAGAAGAATGAGCTCCAGGAGAATCCCAACCCTGCCAAGCTTTCTCCTCTCCAAACTCTTTATAATATCCGTTTCTCTCATTCTCATTTCGCTGCCAGTCATCTCCATTCCAGCCCATCCCTTCCTTTGTGTATTCCTCAACCTTCTGCGATGCCATTGCCATGACTCCTTTCATAATTCCCCATGTTCTCTGTCCAATTTCAGTAGTTTTTGTGGCAACCACATTCACTGTTTCATTCATCCTATAATCATAGCGCCCCTCCCGCACCTGTAGCAGAGGATCTTCATTTATATTTACATACTGGAAAGGTTTTACTGATAATTGTACAGAATTTACTCAAATCCCAATGTTTCAAAAGGTAGCTGCAGACCTGCGGTATGCATGAAGCAAGAGATGCATAGTGCAGATATGGAATGCAGGCTACATATATGGATACATATATATTTATCGATTATTAACTAATTACAAATAAATTAAATATATTAATATAATAAAAACAATAATAAACATAATGTTTTTTTGGATAATTAATCTCAATATTAATAATAATAAAAACTAACAATTAGTGCTTCCTATTTAGTACTTAATATCTAATAACAATAGTCATAACATAACTACTAACATGTCAAGTGCCCATATCAAGCCAACCTGAAAACCTTAACAAACCTAACGATGCTCCACCCTCTTCATCCACAGGGACTTGGACTTATGTAAGAGTGAGCTGTACATGTGGCTCCAAAATGCTGAGAAGGCAACATAGACAGCAGAATCATGCCAATAAAACCACATATATGGATGCATAATGCTGATGAACCAGCTTTTAAGTTAACATGTAATATGGCCAGAAATAATAGCCATATAAAGACCATACAGTGTGGTCAAGGGACCGAATCAGCATATGTGGTAACACGCACCGCAATTTAAAACACTACCTGATCCTTAGCATGTCAAACTTGTGTAGCCAAATTATGAGGTTGGGCAAAAGGTGGGTCAGTATGCACGGGAGCAGCTACATGGCTTGTAGCTACACATAACATGGAGTCAGATATATGTTCATGTTTGCGTGCACGCGCATGTATATTGTCAAAAAGTATCATGGGCTTGTAAGCAACGTTAGGGATGCAAGTATGCACTTCATACATCAATTTTTTATACAAAGAAGTATATAAATTAAATTTGACCATGCCTTGCGGCATATAGGTTAATTTAAATAAATAATCACCAACATGCATGGGCACGAGCATAGAGGCATGATGTATACAAGTTAGATTACATGTTAAATTCTTCATTATGGAACAAAAATTTTGCATTTTTAACTCAAAATACACAAAGATTGGTTTCAACAAGGCAGTTCCCTCATAACATGACAAAGAGTGTCATTAAATTGTTGGCACTAAGTTAGAAGTTAATGCAGACACCAATCTTGATGTGCATCTATCGCTATAGATTTTTTATGACAAAATAACATTTGACAGGTGCTAGTCCAAGGCTAATATGTAAATTATTTACCAATATGGTTAAGATTGCATGTAATAAGATGAAAGCCAGGCTTACCCAGGTGACAGTCAAACTTGAACACCTAAATGGACACCACAAGACTAGATGTACCACATTCACAGCATTGTGATATATATTATGCAAGCCACTGACGAAATCATAAAAGTGCAAACTGCAGAACATCTTGCCAGTGTAATATTAGATTTGTCCCTATCAACAAATTTTTCTTGAAGTACAAAGAAACAATAGGCACCAAAAACCTATGATTATCTTCCCATAATTCCTTCATTTTATCTTCTTGATAAGAGAAGCACGTTGCCAGCTGGAATTGGTTCTTGACTAGAGAAGACAATGCAGAGACTGAAGGATGATCATGAAACTCCTAATATTACCTCTTTGTTCAGATTATTTCTGATTTAAAGAGTTATCGCATATTGTATAGATAACAGAAAATAGTAGAATTTAACTAAACATGGTCATTTAAGTCATTCTTATATGACTGGTCTGCCAAATAATGCCCATCAACATGGAAAATAAAACTAAAAGCCTAAAAAATTAAAGTTAACCAATTTAGAATTATTTTAGAACTATTTACTTATGGAAAAATATTTAGTAAACAAAAAACAAGAAGTACCTTGGAAGTCAGCTCCTTTGTGCCAGCTTGGACAACATTAGCCGCAGACTGAGCGGCAGAAGCTGCAACCAGGGAAAGTTGACCAAGACCCTATTAAAGCAAACAATAGGGAAAATTATCTCACTGAAAATAAGTAATCACATAATTCACTGGTTCAAGCATGCCAACTAGAATGCTTACTAATGTTTATAAAGGAAGAAATCCAGAAAGTTTCATAAATGAAAATCGGCAGTGTGACAAATATAGCATTACTTTTCTCCCACATGAAGACATGTTAATGAAGAATAAAGCAATCAGATTTTCTTATAAAATGATAAGATTAATATAAAATGAAATGCAAAATGATCACATTAAGAGTACATAACAACTCTGTCACAGGTTCATGCTCAACTGAAATAGTCAAATGGTTCAGAAAGTTTAATGAAGAATAAAGCAATCAGCTTTTCCTATAAAATGATAAAACTAATATAAAATGAAATGCAAAATGATCACATTAAGAGTACATAACAACTCTATCACAGGATCCATGCTCAGCTGAAAGAGTCAAATGGTTCAGAAAGGTGATCAAAGTCCTGAAAAAGATTTATATGGTGACCGTAAATTCTGATGAGGGATCCAAGAACAGGACTGCCGATGAACAATTATACCTAGAAACAACAGAACTACCAAAAAGCAACCACTCCTGGGCAAAAATGGCACCAACAAGCTCTAGCCAACCATTTGCTTTTCTTCCTACAACCATAAATTGATTACCAAAGACCCCACCACCAAAAGCAATTAGAGACTGACATGATATTTTCCATTTCTTTGCTTTTATTCACCATAGTCATTCAAGGAACCATAATCCATGACAAACAAGCCATGATACTAATTAAGAAGTGAAAAACCAGACCCTGAAGAAATGATACAATTACAGAATCATTATATCTTGGTCTAAATGGCAAGAAATACTTTTATATGTCCAAAAGATCTGAGTCAAACATCACTGATATCTCAACAAAGAATCAAGAAACACAATAGACTATAAATAGATCCCACATCACTTGTTCTGTGAGTCCAATTTTGCATTTAAGGCATCTGTGAGAGAAAAACTGCCCAACCATCAAAAAACACCAGTTGCTCTGTGCATATGCATTTTTTTATCGCACCCTGGTTACGTGAACTCTCTTTTTGTGAAGCACTTGCCAAATCATCTAGGATGGCATCTAAACAAGATAAGGGAAAGGATAATTTACAATTACCGTGTTCTTTGCTGGATCATCAACAAACATATTCCAAAAATTCTCTTTTGTTTAAGTTGAATATAGCCTCTTACTAGTTGCTTGTTTCACTTGTTATTCAAAGAATTTATGCATGCTATAGTACAACATTGTACTGGGGCCAGACTAAGGTCTAAGGTCCACATGATGCTGATTACACAATGGGTGGCAATCAGAGGGCTGATTCTACATGCAGCTCATGTAAAATTGCTTTGCTAACAGCTCTAGTGTTTTCAGAATCAAATGGCCCACCTCTGTTACGCATCATAAAGAAAACTGCCAACTTGACATATAGAAGTTTGTTTGCCTCAACAATAGATGCACTAAAGGAGAAACCTGAGAAGAATTAAACAAAAGATGTGCTTATTTCCTCATTGTCTTCTTTGGGTCAAGCAAGTCAATGTGTGTGGGGGTTACACTTTAGTTGGGTAGCATTTTTTGTTTTGATTACACCCTTGTGACATGATGTTCAACTTTCAGAATCATCAATCCTCATGTGACACATACTATGGTGACAGGATACACCTTAGAATGATTAGTGTAACTGCTGTTGACAAAACTCCTACACCATCTCTTCTGGATTAGTTACATAGACTGGATCCTCACCTAAAACTCATCCTCCTTGTTGACTCTAAATTAAGCATCTCCCTCTAGTATTATATAAGTTTTATTAGATATATTATTCATGGGTAAGGTCAGCACATCAAAACATTGAGTTGTAGAATTGCTGCGAGGCTCAAAATCTCATGTGGAGAGATCAGAAAAAATCATGCTGGAGTGGCCGCAGCGATCCGTTCTTGATCTCCTTCGAAGAAACCTACAAAATAAGTCAAGGAACCGGATGGGGATCCTCCAGTTTTTGACTCTTCGATGCTTAAGTCTGTTCGAGCCTCGAGAATAGGAGGTGAAAAAATAGAAGAATAGAGAGCAGGAGGGTTTGTATGGGCTAGAGGGTTTGTGATTTTGTGGAAGCTAGTCCCAGCGGCAGATTCTCCGAGTTCTAGTTTAAGCTTGGGAGTCAGAACCTACCTGACGGATCCTTTGGTCTTCTATTTATGGAGGGGCTGATGAGGCCGTTATGGAGTTTGTTAGATTGTTGGAGGAGTTTGTTAGACCGTTAGGGGTCAGCTGTAGGTGAGCTAGAGCATAACTATAAGTATTAGCTGGAAATGAGATCATACTTAGCTGTATGTGCCAGTTGGGGATGAGTTGTAGAGACTACGGCGGACTTTGAAATGTGACCGTCGATGTAATAGTTTATCTCAATAAAATACAGGGTGAAATCAAGTATCATATGAGACTAGACGTCTCTGATATAAGAAATACTCTACTTCAGATCTTCAGATCGATTTTTATATGAGCTGAAAAGAGTCAGATCAGCATTCAGCTTTCAGATTGGCTTCATGATAGACATCTTCCAATTTAGGTCGGATTCATGATAGACAGCTTCCAATTCAGATCGGCTTCATGATAGACAGCCTCCAATTCAGATCGATTTTCTAGTGACCTCGACCTTCTGGTTAGATTGGATTTCTGGTGACCTCAAGTTGAAATCAGTTTTATGATGAGCTGAGGTGGGATAACCCCCATAACACTTGCACCCCCACTTCTGAGTTCGAAGAATTCATTTTGGATGAAAGAAGTAGCCCAAAAAATAAGTTCTCAGTTTGATCGAGGTGGCGAATTTGTACCATTTGGTTTTTCAAGGAAACTGCTTGGATTCTTTATCCGATGTAACTTTGAATAGATCGAAAGATATCCTCGATCCGGAGATTGATATTTAGTAGAACTTCAAGATAACTTAGATCCGTAGATCAATAATAGAATTCTACGAAAACTTTGATCTAGAGATTTGTATCAAAATAACTCCAACCCTGAGGTCGGTATTTTATAGAGCTGAAAGATATTTTCGACCGTAAAGTCAATAATTCATAGAGCTAAAAGATATCCTCGACCGTGAGATCAGTATTTCATAGAGCAGAAGATAACCTGGACACTTAGGTCGATATTTTATGGAGCTGAAGATAATCTCGACCTTCAGCTCGGTATTTGATAGAAATCCAAGATAACCTCGACTTTCATATCGATATTTTATAGCTAGTCTCGACCTTCAGATTGATATTTGATAGAAATCCAAAATAACTTCGATCTTAAGGTCAGTATTTGTATGAGCTGAAATATAACCTCAACCCTCAAGTCGGTATTTGATAGAAATCCAAAATAACCTTGACCTTCAGGTCAAAATTCTATAGATAGCCTCGACCTTCAATTCGGTATCTGATAGAAATCCAAGATAACTTCGATTTTGAGATCGGTATTTGTATGAGCTGAAAGATAATCCCGACCCTTAGATTCATATTTGATAGAAATCCAAGATAATCTCGACCTTCAGATCAGTATTTTGTAAATAACCTCAACCTTCAGATCGTTATCTGATAGAAATTCAAGATAACTTCGATCTTGAGATCGGTATTTATATGAGTTGAAAGATAACCCCAACCCTCAAATTGGTATTTGATAAAAATTCAAGATAATCTCGACTTTTAGATCGATATTTTATAGATAGCCTTGACCTTCAGGTCGGTATCTGATAGAAATCCTAGATAACTTCGATCTTGAAGTCGGTATTTATATGAGCTGAAAGATAACCCCGATCCTTAGGTCGGTATTTGATAGAAATCCAAAATAACCTCGATCTTCAGGTCGGTATTTGACAGAAATCTAAGATAACTTCGACCTTGAAGACGATATTTGTATGAGCTGAAATATAACCCCGATCCTCAGATCCGTATTTGATAGAAATCCAAGATAATCTTGACCTTCAGATTGGTATTTTATAGATAGCCTCGACCTTCAGGTTAGTATCTGATAGAAATTCAAGAAAATTTTGACCTTGAGGTCAGTATTTGTATGAGCTGAAAGATAACCTTGATCCTTAGGTCGGTATTTCATTGAACTAAAAGATAACCTCGATCTTCAGGTTGGTATTTCATTGAACTAAAAGATAACCTCGACTTTCAGATTGGTATGTTATAGAGCTAAAGATAACCTCGATCTTGAAATCGATATTTGATAGAATATTAAGATAACTTCGACCCGTAGGTCGATATTTGATAGAGCTAAAGATAACTTCGACCCTGAGGTCGGTATTTTATAGAGCTGAAGACAACCTCGACCCTGAAGTCGGTATTTGGGAAATCTCATCTCTATTTGTGCCTCTCGGAGCTCTACCAATCTGAAGATTAAATTTGAGGAGATCTTATCTCCATTTGTGCCTCTCGAAGCTCTATTTTGATCCTTCGGAGTTTTACCAATTCGAAGATTGAATTTGGAGAGATCTTATCTCCATATGGACCTCTTGGGACTTTACCAATTCGGAGATCGGATTTGAGAAGATCTTATCTTCATTTTGACCCTTCGTAGCTTTACCGATTTGAAGGTCAGATTTGGGGAGATCTTCTTCATTTTGGCCCTTCAGGATTTTATCGATTCGAAGATCAGATTTGGACCCTTTAGGGCTTTACCAATTCGGAGATTGAATTTTTGTTGAGATCTAATTTGGAGATCGGATGTCTCACCTTCTGATAAGTCTCTGTTGAACTTTTCTGTTGAGATCGGTATTTTCATGAGCTTAGCCTTCACTCTTCTAATGAGATTGGCTTTTTGATGAGCTAGACTTCCTGATGAGCCACTGTTGATCTTTCTGTTGAGGTCGATATTTTCATGAGCTCAGATTTCACCCTTCTAATGAGGTCAATTTTTTGGTAAGCTAGGCTTCTTGATGAGCCGCTGTTGATCTTTCTATTAAGGTCAGTATTTTTATGAGCTCAACTTCATCCTTATAATGAGATCGGCTTTTTGATAAGCTAGGCTTCCTGATGAGTCGCTGTTGACCTTTCTGTTGAGGTCGGTATTTTCATGAGCTCAGTCTTCATCCTTTTAATGAGGTCGACTTTTTGATGAGTTAGGCTTCCTGATGAGCCCCTATTTTCTCAACTTAGTCTTTGCCTTATCTTTGGGCTTAACATTTATCATGGTTTTGTTTAATTTTTACTTTAGCTCATGTGCTCAAGAATCTATGATCCTGAAAAAAAAAATAGAATAGTAAATGGAGCTTAAGAGTCTATGACCATAGAGGTTATGTATTTTGTTTGAGAGCCTTTGGATTTTGTTGACTTCTTATTCTCTGTCTCAGCTGGGATTTGTTTTTGCTTTATGTTGGCTTGATTTTGACCCCGGTTTGGCCGTAACTTTGACTTCGGCTTGGCCCTATTTTTCTTCTTAGATCTTGTAAGAAAGAAAAGAGAAAGAATAACCAATGGAAGTTTAAGAGTCTTTTACTAGAAGTTTTTATTTGAGAACTCGTGAGTCCTGCTTGACTCCTTATTGTTCGGCTTGGACTTGATCTGTGATTTGGATCATTTATTTGGATTTGAGCCTTGGAGATGCCCACAGATCTCCTCGACGTTGTCCAAGGTCAGATGCACATGGAGGCCTGAGGCAAAGGAGAAATAACCAGCACGTTTGAGTTGGCCGAAGTCCTTGTGTGCACACGAAAGTGCTGGGGACCTTCATAGGGCCAGATTTCAACTCTTCCTCCAAATGCATTAACTTAATGTCGTACTTTGACCTGGCATTAATCCTAGCAACAACTCCCCGATACCAGCCATTTCTGTAGAATGCTTCAACCACATCATGTAGGTCAGAATTTCCATCTTTTGACGAATACGGAGGGCAAGGTGGCCAGTCGATCCCGATCCCACGAGCAACGGAGAAATCTTTGGTCGCCAATCTAGCAGGGCTTGGGGATAGGAGGCGTAAAGCAACGCAGGAGGTCTTGGTTCCACGGAGCTTACATCGGAAGCTGTGCAAAGTTGCGGGAGATCGGGAGAGTACCGATCTGACGGTGCTTGACGTCAGAGGGAGGCGAGGTGCCCAAGAGCCTGAAGATTATCGGCTTGGTTTGAGGGAGTTTTGAGGTCGGAAAACTACCGACTTGAAATATTTTCACCGAGAGGCACATGGGCACGCAGCGAATTGTGATGGCCGATCGGGGAAGTCCGAGAAATTAACAATCAGAGTGGTTTGGCACTAGGCTTGCGTGAGTGGTCTCAATTGTTGTCGACGGAAGCTGAGCATGGGTGCGGAAGTGCCTGGGATCTCCGGCCATTCGACCTTGATCTCAATGCATGATGGAGAAGCCTGGGCCGCCAACCCGACGGGGTTCAACGCCGGGAGGCATACAAGAGTGCGGGGCTCCCAATCTGGCAGTGCTTGACGTCGAGCAGGCACGCAGGCATGCAGGAGATTGGTGACCACTGACTTGACGGAACTCGACGATGGGAGGCATATGGCAGCACAGGGCCACCAATCTGGCCGGTTTGATGCCGAAGTGGCGCCAAGAACACATGCGACGGAGGGAGCTGACTCTCCTTTCTCTCTTTAGGTGGTGCACGAGAGCTCGGGAGAGTACCAATCTGCCGAGGTTGATGCCGGAGGGCGCACGGGAGCTCGGTGAACCCCCGATCTGTCGGGGTTGACGTCGGAAGGCACATGGGAGCTCGGGCCACCAACGCGAAGAGCTTTGACGTCGGAAAAATACTGACCTGGCAGTGCTCAACGCTAGGAGACCGCTGATCTCTCGATGTTTTGATGCCGGGAGTCGCACGGGCATGCGGGAGGTCTCGGGCAAAGTAGACCGATTCTCCTCTGTCCTCTTTCTTCCTTTCATCTTTTCTTTTCTTTTCTGTTCTTTTGTGTTCTTTTCTTTATTTTTTTTTCTTCTTATTTTTTTTTGTTGTTGTCTTGCCATGTCACCTGTAAGGTGACATCGATCGTGCTCGAGGCCAGATGCACGAGGATTTTCTCCTCTTTTCTCTTTTTTTCTGTTATGTTATCTACAGGATAATGTGACGGGCATCATTGCATCCATTTAATGCAGGAGAACCAAATCAAGTCTTGAAGTGGCCACTCATGGAAGACTGCTTGCAGGTGGCTTCGGCCGTGTTCAAGGCCAGGTGCATAAAAATTTTCTTCTTTTTTTTCAGATGCCATGATCTTCTAGTTTCCTCAAACAGATATATCGTTTGGACAGATTTTTTTGTCCTTGTTTCGATTTCTTCTTTAGATCACGTGCCCAAGAAGTTGTTGCCCTGCAAGAGAGGAATAAAATAAAAGATGGGGTTTGAGAGTTTATTACCATAGAGATCAAGAGTTCTCTTTGAGGGTCTTGGGAAAAGAGGAAGCTGAAAAGGATGTTTTTGGCCCCTCATAATATTCTTAATCACTGAGCCTGGTCCTTTAGTTTTCAGAATTAATAAATATTATCATTTCACAGTACGTGGGGGCCGCCTACATTAATGTCATGAGTTGACAACTTAAGGCGTGGCATGGTAAAGTACTATGACCTGACAAGGCTGGATAGAGGGTTCTGACCTCCTGTGGAAAAGAATTCAAACGTTAAAGAAAACTTTACTAAGGGATCTATTATCAGTGTACTTCTCTTTCAAAAAAGAAAAACTTTCATCTGCCCCCCAATCTCCATTGAAATGGAGGTGAGACGGCTACCAACATATCTCCAGAGGGAGACGATCAAGGTATAAAGTTGCTTTGTGCTCTCTGATCCATCATTTGTCCATAAAAGTTTCAAGCAGATGCCTTTCCTCTAGCGCCAATCTGTTGCTGCGAGGCTCATCATGTAGAGAGATCAGAAGAGACCATGCCGGAGTGACCGCAGCGATCCGTTCTTGATCTCCTTCGAAAAAATCTGCAAAACAAGTCAAGGAACCAGATGGAGATCCTCCGGTTCTTAATCCTCTGATGCTTAAGTTCGAACCTTGAGAACAGAAGATGAAAAATGGAAGAATAGAGAGCAGGAGGGTTTGTATGGGACTAGAGGGTTTGTGACTTTGTGGAAGCTAAAGTCCTAGCAATAGAGTCTCCCTCTATTTTGAGTTCTAATTTAAGCTTGAGAGTCAGAACCTACCAGAGAATCCCTTGGCCCTCTATTTATGGAGGGGCTAATGAGGCCATTATGGAGTTTGTTAGATTGTTGGAGGAGTTTGTTGGGCTATTAGAGGCCAGCTGTGGGTGAGCTAGAACATAGCTGTAAGTATTAGCTGGAAATGAGGTCATACTTAACTGTATGTGCCAGTTGAAAATGAGTTGTAAAGACCACGGTGGGCTTTGAACTGTGACCGTCGATGTAATAGTTTACTTCAATAAAATACAGGGGTGAAATCAAGCATCATATGAGACTGGATGCCTCTGATATAGGGAATACTTTGCTTCAAGTCTTCAGGTCGGTATTTATATGAGCTAAAATGAGTCTGATCGATATTTATATGAGCTGAAATAAGTCAGATCGGCATTCTGCCTTCAGGTTGGTTTCATGATAGACATCTTCCAATTCAGGTCGGATTTATGATAGACAACCTCCAATTTAGATCGGCTTCATGATAGACAACCTCTAATTCAGGTCGGCTTTATGATAGACAACCTTCAATTCAGGTTGGCTTCATGATAGACAGCCTTTAATTCAGATCAGCTTCATGATAGACAGCCTCCAATTCAGATCAGCTTTATGATAGACAGCCTTCAATTTAGGTCGATTTTTTAGTGACCTCGGCCTTCTGGTCACGTCGGATTTTTGGTGACCTCAAGTTGAGGTTGGTTTTATGATGAATTGAGGTGGGATAACCCCTAAAACATACACAAACATTTCTTGAGTGCCCTTCATTCTCTAGTCGTATTGAATTTTGAGGAACCACAATGCAGCTATTCAATTGGAGTCATATACTCAAGAACCTCTTTGTACTGTTGTTCTTGGTCATAGGGTGACATGATGAAATGTTTTCTAAAATAATTTATAGCATAATAATAATTCTACCTAATAGCAATTCAGAGCACAAAGAAAGTCTCTATAATGCACAAAAGCAACTGGAAGAACAAAAGGAAAGAAAGGCATGCAAACTGTCACCTGAGAAACAAGGGAGAACATGTCTCCCTGGGAATTGCTCCGTGGTGGCGGGGTTGACCCGAATCCCACGTACTTCCCTCCCTGAGACGGCGGGATCCCCTCAGGCCGAGCCTCATTCTCCACAACCTTCCTTGCGAAGAAGCTCTGCCTGTTCGCCGCTGAGGCCTCCAGCTGGGACCTCGTGTACATATCCTCCGTGGACCTGGACCTCGAAGGAAAACCTCTCCCCTCTCTGCCGCCGTCGCTCCCTCCCCTGAGATCGCCAACCGACTGGTGCCGCCTGATATCGGACGACGATCGGAAGTCGTCATTATCCCATCTATCCCAGCCCCCATTAATCACCGAGTTGCCGGTCTTGCCACCGGTCTGCCCCAGCGGTGGTTTTCTGGCCCCAGTGGCACAGCGGGCGGTTGAGCGGGGGAGGGTTTCTTTGACAACAGGAGGGTCCTGCCAGGGGCGGCCCTCGGCAAGGGCCTGGATGCGATCGCGGTAGACGGCGGCAGCCTTAATGTTGTACTTAACGACGATGTCGGTGTCCTTGGGAACGCCGTACTGGGAGAGAAAGGCGTTGAGGCGGTCGTTGCCGCCGGCCTCCATCTTCTTTAGCTGGATGTCGGTCCAGGAGTCCATGGTGACGGAGCGGACGAAGCTGATGTGGACGCCGAGGCCGCGGTGCTTGCCGGAGCACTCGAGGCACATGAAGACGCCGTAGGAGACGGAGGCCCACTGCGGATTCTTCTGGGCGCAATCCACGCACGTCTTGTTCCCTGCCTGGTACTGGAGCTCGCGGAGCCGCCGCGAGGCCGTGGCCGCTGCCATCTCCGGCCAAGATCGATCGATCGATCGATCTAAAGAAAGAAATCTAAATGAGTATCGAATCGAATAGAGAAAAAGAAAGGGAAGAAACCTAGATGGAGAGATTTGGGGGTCGTTCTGGATGGAGGTGAGGGAATCCGGTAGAGGATGGAGCGGGCGGCCTCTGCTTGGTTTCCTCTTTCTCGGAGGGTTGAATGGCTGGGGCGTTTCTTGTGAGCCAGGGGGAATGCGATCGGTTTTTTGCACCCAGGAGTCGGAGGACGGGTGGAGGCTGGACGCATGTAACCGACGGCCACCTCATCATCGTCACTGGTGGGTGAAAAGGACTTTGGAGATCCAACGTGGTGTTTGGTCGGAACCGCCGCAAGCATGGCTGGAAACGAATTTTGCCGGGCGGGGCTTAATGCATACACGAGATAGTGCGTGCATTCTACTCTGTTAGGCCACCAGGCTACAACAGAGAGGACAAATTTTGCTTTTATAGGTTAAACTAGTTTTGAGCCCACACACACAACGTGCGGATTCTAGATCACATCATTAGTTATTTTAAAAATTATAACATTAGTTATTTTTTAAAATTAATTATTTTTTAAATTAATAAATTAATATGATAAAATAATATTTATTTAAATTTTTTATATCAATCCATATTTTGGATTACATATACGAGTGGATTTTAATTACAAAAATATAATAATATCATGCTTTAATCATATTATTTAATTCACATATATAGACTTCAATTCAGTCATTTAAGACTATAATATTTTTTTTCATTTAATTTAATAATATTTTATAGATTTCTTTTGATCCACATGGTATTCATAGGTGATAAGTTGATGCTTATGCGAACAGCTTAACTTGCTAACATACTTTCTCTCAATTTATGCTTTCATATATATATATATTAGATCATAAAAGTATGATTAGAATTGAACTTTAGAACATAATACAGAGACATGGATTTAAGGTTGCATTTGGTGCATCGCTAGATAATCTTGGAAGGTGTTGGTGTAAAAATCATCCGGTGTTGGGGCACTGGAGTTGATGACAAAATGGGTCTCCTAGGCATGCGGCCTATAAAAAAGTCCAAATTGGAGGTTGCTTCGGCAAAGATCTTTCGATGTTTAAAGCCAAAATTTTATTCAACAGAAGAAGAAGCGTGAGAGGCAGAGTTGTTGCGTAACTTTCTTGGACGTCCTCTTTTGATTTCATTTATAGCAAAGAGTTGGAGCTTCAGTTTATAAGTTGGTTGGCATGATCCCGCACGATCAGGGCGCGATTCGTTGGGTATGAGATTGTCGCTTGATATTTTTGAAATGTGATGATTGTGGTTGCCCTATCGGTCCAGCAATAACTGTTGCCTGACGCATGCTGTGTTGTGAATGGAGTTACCAACCTGGATGCTGTAGGGATGAGGACTAGTCGACGATGACTAGGGGTCGGTTGCTTTGTTCTATCGTCAAGATCTGCTCCGTAATGTATGAGTGGTTGGTCGATGAGAAGCCATCGATGATGATGTGCAGGGGTCATCAAATCGCTGTCGATGAGTAAGACTCTAGTTGGACGATCTCGAGGACTAATCAGTGAAAGTAGTTGCCGACCTTGAATCGTCAGAAAAAGTGGTGGCCGACCTTGGGTCGTCAGAGACCTCTGTTGATGGGTCCGCTAGACATAGTCATTTTAGGCTCTGGATCTTTTCATAAATTCGGCCCATACAAAAAAAAATTTATTGGTGCGAGAAATCTCCCGGCATTAGAACTATGGAGTTGATCACAAGGTGAGCCTCTTAGGCACGCGACCTACAAAAAAGTTCAAACCGAAGGTGGCTCCAGTAAGAATCCTCCGATGCTCAAGTCAAAATCTCGTTCAACAGGAGGAGGAGCTTGAGAGACAGAGTTGTTGGGTACCTTTCTTAGGGGTTTTCTTTTGATCTCTTTTATGGTGGAGAGTTGGAGCTTCAGTTGCTAAGTTGGTTGGTACGATCCTGTATGATCAGGGCACGATTCATTAGGTATGAGATTGTCACTCGATATTTTTGGAATGTGATGATTGTGGTTGTCTTATTGGCCAAGCGACAGCTATTGCCTCGCGAGTGCCGTATTTTAAATGGAGTTGCCAACATGGATGCTGTAGGGACAAGGACTAGTCGGCGACAATTAGGGGTCGGTCGTCTTATGCCATCATCAAGATCTGCTCCGTAATGCATAAGTGGTTGGTTGATGAGGAGCCATCGATGATGACATGTAGAGGTTAGCAAGTTGCTGTCGATGAGCAAGACTCTAGTTGAATGGCCTCAGAGGACTAATTGGCGAAAGTAGTTGCTGACCTTGAATCGTCAGAGAAGGTGGTGGTCGACTTTAGATCGTTAGAGATCCCTGTTGATAGGCCTGCTAGACACAATCATTTTGGGCTCTGGATCTTTTCATAAAATCGGCACGTACGAAATTTTTTCAATAGAAGATAATCTGGATTACTTTCAAGATAAATTACCACTATTAAATTACCAGTAATATTGATTACTGTGTTTGGTACATATAGATAATATTGCAGTAAAATTACTGAAAATCTTGATTGACATATTTGTCATGACAATTAAATTATCGATAATATGAAATCAAATTTCTAAAATACCTCTTTAATCTTAAAATAATAATAATATAATATAATATATTATTATATATAATGATACTTATATAATTATTATAATATATAATATATTTTAATATAATAATTATGATATTATAATAAACTATAATAATATAATATAATATATTATACTATATTATTATATATAATAATATTATATTATATATTATGTTATATTAATAATAGATATTATTATAATATATTATAATATTAATATATTACAATATATTGATATGATATATAATATTATATGATAATATAATAATAAATTAATATAATATAATATATTATTATATATAATAATATTATATTATATACTATATTATATTAATATAAGATATTAATATAATATAATATATATTATTATAATATATAGTAATATAATGTTGTAATAATATAATATAATAATAATATAATATAATATGACAATATAATATAATTTATTGTTATATATAATAGGATTTATATAATATATATTATAATATTATTGTATACTTATTATTGTAATATAATATAATTACCATAAAAATATAATAATAATATGTTATATTATAATATATTATATTATATTATTATATATAATAAGGGGAGGGTAAGAGCTACTAGGGAAGGGGTGGAGAGATGGATTTTGTGTGATTTTTTTTGAGAGATAATTTTGTCTCAATTTTTTTTGTAATATTACCAAATAAATGATAATTTGAATAGCCATCTCTCCCTAAGATAATCCAAATTACCTCTTGAGAGGTAATATGGATTACCATGGTAATCTGGATTGCCATCTAAAAAGCATATCAAATATAGTAATCTAATGGCTCCATTTTAAATTATCCGTAATCTGGATAGATTGCTATGCAACTTAAAGCATAAGATGTTGTGGTTTAAACCACTGTTATCACTCATCACTCCGAATAGACTTCGTCTAGAATTAAGCAAACAATGATTTTTTAGCTGAAATATAGCCCAACTAATTGAACATGTGCAAGCCCAGGATAGGCCCATCAGCCTAACTTGTGAATCGAGCCAACAAAGTCTTGCATCAAGGCTTCTGGCCAACTACCAATTTGACTGTAATATAATTCTCTCTCAATCACATCTTCTGTATTACACTCTTGATTTGTGGTCCAGGATTTTTTTCTGCTGTTGCTGAAATTATAACCTAAAAGTACAATAATCTGGATTTTACTAACCTCATGGTTTACATCGGCTATAATTCAATGACAAGGCTTAACACATTTCAAGCCTTGTCCATGCAAGTGCAGATCAACTAGAACACGCAAAAACCGATCGAGCACTAAAACCGGACAGGAACGCATGATCAACATCAAGACGTGCATATGGTAAGCACGTGCCTATAAAGAGCCAATTTGGCTATTGGACATGCGGGTACAGTTCAAAGACAGTGCTTCAAAAGTGATTCTTTATGGTTATCAAGTTTAAAAGAAAGATCCTATTATTGCTGAACTCCAGCAAGGTATTCAGACTATCGTGAAGGAGAATACGCTTAACCAATGGATGAAGAAGTGATCTGCATAGAAAATCCACTTGTTAGAGATTATTCGATGGGGACATTCGGATGTCAAAGTTAGCCGGAGAAAGAAAATAGTAAAAAAATTGAGGCACAAAATGAAGGCTAGAATCAGATAAAATTTGCTTATCCTGATCCCCTTCTTACCTCTCTTTTATAGGGCGAAATCATCGTCAACTATTACTCCGGAACATGAGAGTTATGGGCTATTAATGGACGGTTATTCTCATCCACAACCTGATAATTATGGGCAATTAATTCCCACATTGAGTAACCGTCTTCTAATCCCTACTTTTTCAAGGTCGAGAATTACGGTTGTAGATATTCAATCATTTATCGAAAAGGTGTCCTAACCGAATACTAAACAAGATAGTCGATAGAGTGCCGAACTATAGAATAGTCGCACTGAATGAGTTATCTTCTGACTTAGTCGGCTACACTCCAAGTAGAATTGTCGGTTGATATCTTTGTCGACATGACTATCCTAGTCGGTCATTCGAATATTCATCCCAACACTTGTCTCTTACTCCCAAGTTTGACTTTATTTTAACAAAGTTTGGCAAAGAGAGTAATTCGAGATTTCAGCCTTTAAATGTGGCCTTTGGGATGCATGCTTGTCGCACCGTATTCTTTGCCGCGTGAATTAATTATCATAGTGATTGTTGCCTCAAAAAATCGCACCAATCATTGTGTTGTTTCGCAGTCCGCACTATAATTATTGCTGTATGCCACTCGAAAAAATCTTCCATAATGATTACAGAAGATCGGTCCATCGAAGTAATGATCTTCAAATCGTTCATTTGTGGCCACATGTCGGTCAGCCATTGGCATAATTATTTTCCTCATGATTTAGCTAACATGGTCAGATTGTAGCAGTGGTGCTTCGAACAGCCGAAGAAATGATTCACCGAGATCTCTACCACACATCGGCGTCAGTAGTAGTGGTGAGACTCCCAGTGTTAATCTAAGCCATTGAGCATCTCTATAAATAGGAGGTTCCTCTTCTCTCGTAGTTTCCACCTTTTACGGTCGCATTTGTCTCTACTCCTATGCCACAATCAAGAGAAAGGGCCCCTTTATTGCTGTTGCTTCTACTTCCGTCGTCATTCTTCATTCTTGTCGTCACAGTCATTTTCCAGATCAAGATTTCTGTTCTTTGTTCTTCATCTTTTTGATCCAATTCGGAGGTTTCCCCCATGGTTCTCAAGTTCTTGATTAGAATGTCTACTTCTAGGGGAGAATTTGGAGCCGAGAACATTGTAGGAGATTAAGGTTCATTACCATGCTTCCATCTTTTGTCAATGGATGGAAGAATAAATTTTTCTATATTACTGCTGACCATTTTTGGGGTTTCAATTGGATTTGGACCACCCCAAATCTTTCTCTGAACAAGAATGAAGTAGTACTCGAGGAGGATAAGTGGTGCTACCATCTTCCATTTGGTGTTAAGGTTTCACCACAATGGGAACTACTGGTGGAGCAAATGTTATATATATGATGCTAGATTAAGTCCGATTAACTCTTTAAGTAGGGCTTCACTTCCTCTTTGGATTTTCGAGTTACTTTTGTTGCTTTCATTTGTTTTTGAAACTTTCTTTGTCAGCATTGCAGCCATGAGGGTGACCGCGGAGTCCATCCGACGAGTGGTCAAAAAGAAACTGACCTCCAATCAAAGAAAATCTTCTTAGGAGCCGATAAAGAGGCTCTGGGTGTTGGAGATGTCTGGCCAGGATACCACCTCTATAAGACCTTTTTGATACCATGTGTCACAGCAGGAAGAAAAAAGAAATAAAATAGAAACAATCAAATACGTGGATCTACCAAAAGACTCGCCTCGACGGGGTATGCAAGCTTCACTATGAAAAAAAAATTACAACAGGAGATCACACCCTCAATTCTCGTACATCCAATCTCTTCCTTACAAGAAGCTCTGCCTCATAAAAATTCTCTCTTTAGGAAGACCTCCTGAACTCCTAAAGTGACCATTGTTCGCTATCTAATAGTCTGCCTGAAGCACCCTGCTCCTGCTCTCTATCGGCACCCCTCGGTCTGCTACTGCTCTGGGTCTTCTGTCGAACAACCAAAGCCACCTGTCTGCTCTCTGTCTTACCATAGGATCTTTTAAAGACCTCAGATTGATCCAATTCCAACTCCAATGCAAATTAGGACTCGTCAGATCACCCAAACATGCCTTTGAAGTGTTTGATCTTGATCGCAAGCCCTGCAGACCGTCCGATCATGCATCGATCCAAGAGAACCCATCGTGGACCATGAGAAACCAGCCAGAAAAACCCATCAGTCCATTGTAAATCGTGCAAAACCAAGAAAAAAAGCCCGCCCGATCCACACGGGTCCCCATGGATCGTTGGTCCATGTACCACATGTGGACCACATGGGACAACCGTGCGGGCTGTGCTTGCACACGCCCGTCCGAGCTTGGGACGTGCTGTGGGAAAATTCAGTGCAGGGGTAAAATGATAATTTTAAAATTTTTTCAAAATCACTATTTTACAGTAGAAATTATTAATTAATCTAATTAATTAACATAAATTTATCCTACACTAGGATCTAAATATGATATATAGCATGCATTCATTTAAATTTGAAATTCAAATTCGAACAGTAAATACTTTATTGTACTGTGTTCAGAACACAATACCTTTGTGCGAATAGTAGATCACTGCAATTTGATCACCGTCAGGAGAGTCTGATCATCGCGATACAGCCACACAGCATGTCTGACCTCTGCAGATCATCCACATGAAGCTTTCAGTCTGATCGACTCCTTACGAGTGCTACCTCATTGTAGAGCCCTTTTGACGGCCGATGTTGATCGAACTCCTTCGATCGATGTCTGTCGATTCTTCGGACACTCTGGATCGTCAACAAATATACTTGAGAGGATGTTGAAGATCTCTCTGAGATTTTGTGGGCTCACGACACTCGTAGCTCACTTTCTCACTTCCCGAACCCTAGGTTAAAACTCTAGGGAACTCACCAGAAACCTTGCACCCACTTTTCTTTCTTTTTTTTCTTTTTCTCTTGGAAGGATATGGACTTCCTTCTTATGCACAAGACTTCCTCACGCCTCAAAATTTTTTTCTAAAAATCTTCTTACACACGCCCCACTCTTCTCCTCCTTTTATAACAACGTCAAACGTCTTATCCAAATGAAGGGATAAAGATGAGTAATTACACATTTGAATTCGAATCAAATTTTGAATTCAAATGGACACCAACTCATCCCTTATCCACTAAAGACGTGAGGCGTGGCTTAAATTGAGCATGGAGTGATTTCATGAGAAATATTTTCTCATGTAATAAATGGGGTGTTAAAAAAGGGATAAGGCGCAAAGATTGATTGCCCATTCAAATTCAAACTTTATTTTGAATTTGAATGGCCAACCAATCATCCTTATCCATTCATTTGACACATTAAAGTGGGGCATGGAGAGGGCTTGGCATGAGAAAAAAATTTATGAGAAGTTCCTTCTCATGAATTCAAATGGGTGCAATGGAAGTGAGGTGGCGCATGGAGATTGGGTCAAGGTGGTTTCATTATTTAAACCAACCTAATTGAACCAAATAAGTTAGATCCAATTAGACTAATTTAAACTCAACTTAATTAGACTTAATTAGGCTCAATAAATCCTAATCAAATCAAAAATTGACTAAGCCCAACTCCTGATCAAATCAGGGACCAAACCATCTCGACGATTAGGTCAACTCATAACCTAATCGGGTCAAACCCAACTGAATCCAATTCAATTGGACTTGATCCAAAAATAATTACTCAATCAATTTGAATTAATTAGCGATCAAATCACTAATTAAACCTCTCATAAATACTGAGTCCAAATTCGATGGGCAATCGGGCATCAGAATTCATCGATATGTAACCCTGATCGAAAAGTCCCAACTAGTGGGACTCTTGACCCCGGTACCCATAATGTGTGGGACTCGTGATCAGAGAATCTTGATTCTCGATCACAGAGTCCCAGACACGTAGGACTCATAGTCCATGAGCATTAAGACTCTTCATCAGCCATCAGATCAGATAGGAACCTCTAATGTGTGTGACCCCGCAGGTTCGAACCTAAGCCAGTAACACAGGAACCAATTCCTGTACTAATCGAAGTGACCATTTAGCAATGGTACCCGATGATCGGATAGGTCGAATAGTCGCAATCGCAACACTCAGAACCTACGTGAATATGGTTACTGTATAATTCATCCTTTTGATCTCTGTGTTTAGGACGACTCAGGGTTAAACTGTCAACTCTGATTAGATCATTCGAATCGTGCTCAACTCAAACAGTCCTGTGACTCCTCACAAGGACTACCCTGACCAAGATTTTGCTAAATTGAAACATGACTGTACACAGCTCCTAAACTGGAGTGATCAATCCCATCTTGACACACGCACTGACAAGTCAAGTACTTGACTACACCCAGCAACCTTCCGTCACTGAATTAAAAATTTAGGTAGTCCAGTGCCTAAGTGCAGTGAGTTGCTTGCAAGTTACCGTGGCGGTCTCAGATTGGAGGGACATTTATACCCATATTCTATCGGAGTAAATCTTGACAGCAGAAATAGCTCCGGAGTCGGTCACGTTCAGTACAGATGTATCCTTACATCTCACCTGTATGCCATACCAGTGTCTCCACACTCATTGGTTAAGAGGATAACCAACTTATATGGCATACAATGACCTATGTTTGATAAATATTATCGTCCTTGGTAACAATGTATCATTTGGTCGCGAACAGATTTAAGAACTAAACGACAAATCCTCCTTTATCGAGTCTAAATAGTCCTAAGGACTTCACCACATCATAGGAGTTCATTAGAAGATGAAATATTTTATGATTAAAAATACCAAAATAATTTTTATTAATTCATAATTCATGTACATATACAAAAATGAGCACAACTGTCAACAGATTGACGATTGGCTTTGGGACACTATTCCCAACAATCTCCCACTTGGCCTAAAGCCAATCAGTGCAGTATTTAATACCCATCTTCGACTTGTAGTTGTCGAACTCTTTCACCGCAATGGCTTTAGTGAATGGGTCAGCCAAGTTCTCCTTCCCGTCAATCTTCTGAAGATCGACGTCACCTCGATCCATAATTTTTCGGATGAGATGGTAGCGGCACAGAATATGCTTCGTCCGCTGGTGTGCTTTTGGTTCCTTCGCCTGAGCAATGGCTCCAGAGCTGTCACAGTAGAGCAGAACTGGACCAACAAGGGAGGGTGCTACTCCAAGCTCGGTGATGAATTTTCTCAGCCACACCACTTCTTTGGCAGCATCTGATGCAGCGACATACTCCACCTTGCAAACTGAATCAGCCACTGTGTGCTGCTTGGAACTTTTCCAGCAGATAGCCCCACCATTAAGGGTAAAAATAAATTTCGACACACTTTTGCTATCATCGTGTTCAGACTGAAAACTAGAGTCCGTAAACCCTATAAGTCTCAAGTCCGATTCACCATAAACAAGCCACTGGTCATTAGTATTTCTTAAATACTTCAGGATGGTTTTAACAACTTTTCAGTGATTCTCCCCTGGATCAGATTGGTATCTAGTCACTACCCCTAGTGAGTATGCCACATCTGGTCGTATACATGTTATGGCGTACATGATAGATCCCACTGTCGAAGTATATGAAATCCTACCCATACGCTCTCTCTCTTGAGGTGTTGTCGGACAATCCCTCTTCGAGAGAGAAATTCCATGGCCTATCGAAAGATAACCTTTCTTGGAATTCTCCATGCTGAACCTCTTCAGTATAGTATCAATGTACGTGGACTGAGATAAACCAAGCAACCTTTTAGATCTATCCCTATAGATCCTCATCCTTAGGATGTAGGAAGCTTCTCCCTGATCCTTCATGGAGAACTATGACGACAGCCAAATCTTTATTCCCTGTAATGCAGGGACATCATTCTCGATTAAGAGAATGTCATCCACATACAATACAAGAAATACTACTACTGGACCATTAGCCCACTTATAAATGTAGGGCTCTTCTCCGTTCTTAACGAAGCCATACGTCTTGATCGTCTTATCAAAACGTATGTTCCAACTCCATGATGCCTGCTTAAGTCCATAAATGGACCTCTGTAGCCTGCACACCTTAGACTCATCTGTGGATGTGAATCCTTCAGGTTGTATCATATACACCTCTTCATCCAGCTCTCCATTTAGAAAAGTTGTCTTCACATCCATCTGCTAGATTTCATAGTCCAGATGGGTAGCTATCGCAAGCATAATCTGAATGGATTTGAGCATTGCCATAGGAGAAAATATCTCGTCATAGTCTATACCATAACGTTGACGATATCCCTTGGCAACCAGATGAACTTTATAGGTTTTCACCTTTCTGTCTGCGCCCCTCTTCCTCTTGAAGACCCACTTACACCCTATGGGTTTTACTCCTTCGGGTGAGTCAACCAATGTCCACACATCGTTGACCTTCATGGACTCCATTTCGGATTTCATGGCCTCTAGCCATTTCTCAGAGTTGGGTCTCTGCATTGCATCCATATAGGTGATCGAATCCTCATCATTTTCATCAAGTTCGATAGGATCGTCATCCCGGACCAAGAAACCATAGTATCTGTCCGGTTGATGTGGTACTCTACCAGATCGCCTTAAGGGTGCTTGAACAATGGGCTCCAGATCTTATCTAATCAAATCCGGTTCAGGTTCAGCAACTTGCATCAGATTTTTCACCTACCAAACTTCATCAAGTTTGACCTTAGAGACAACAGTCCCTTCACCAAGAAACTCTTTTTTCAAAAAAATTGCCTTAAGACTGACAAACACTTTTTGCTCATCAGCTAGGTAGAAGTAATACCCTTTGGTCTCTTTTGGGTACCCAATAAAATTACACTTGTCAGACCTAGGTCCAAGCTTGTCCGTAATTAAACGTTTAACATAAGTCGGACACCTCCAAACCCTAAGGTGCGAGAGTACTGGCTTACGTCCTATCCATATCTCATATGGCGTTTTGGTTACAGACTTACTCGAAACTCTATTTAGAAGGTAACAAGCCGATTCGAGCGTATATCTCCAAAGAAAGATCGGCAGACCAGCAAACCCCATCATAGATCGAACCATATCCAACAAGGTCCGATTTTTCCTTTCAGACACACCATTATGTTGTGGTGTTCCAGGAGGTGTCCACTGAGAGAGAATCCCATTCTCTCCAAGATATGTCAGAAAATCATTGGAAAGGTATTCACCTCCTCGATCAGATCGAAGAGTTTTAATACACTTTTCAGTTTGTTTTTCTACCTCATTTCAAAATAGTTTGAACATTTCAAACGACTCCGACTTATGCTTCATTAAATAGACATACCCATACCTTGATAGGTCGTCCGTGAAGGTTATGAAGTAAAAATATCTACCTCTTGCACTTGAGCTCATGGGTCCACATACATCAGAATGTACCAGATCCAAGAGTTCACTGGTTCGCTCACCTTTTCCAGTAAAAGGTGACCAAGAAGACAGGACTCACGGGTTGGAAGTGATTCACAATCACCTACTTCAAGAATTCTTTCTTGAGTCAACCTGTTTATCCTGTTCTTATTGATATGACCTAGCCTACAGTTCCAAAGATAGACTTCTGACACATTATCTATTCTAGGACGTTTACCGGAGGTTTGAACCACATTAACAGGTTATGATAGAAAGTAAATTCCATTATTAAGTTGTCCAACAAACATTGTAACACCATTCAAAATGATATTGCAAATATTTCATTTTATTAAAAATTGATAACCGTTCATGGCCAAAAGGCCTACAGAAATAATATTTAATAAAAATCTTGGACAATAGTGACATTCACTCAGAATTATATTTCGAGAATTGATTACAAGGTTCATGATTCCTAATGCTAGAACTGAAACTTTACTTCCATCTCCAACATTCAGGAATCTCTCGCCTTCATCAAATCTCTTACTGACCTACAGACCTTGCATCGAATTGCAAATATGATAAGGGCTTCCGGTATCCAATACCCAGACAGTAGTATCACAAATGAAAAAATTGCAAGGTGTTATCATATATGTACCTTGCTTCTTCTTTGGCCTGTTCGGGTTCAGTAAGGCAATGTATAGAGGACAGTTCCTCTTCCAGTGCCCCTGCTTCTTGCAAAAGAAGCACTCCGTCTGGCTCTAGTCGGGCTTGCGCTTCTTGGTCTGACCCTGTGCAGATGTCCTAGCATGCTGCTGCTCCTTCTTATTCTTCTTCTTCTTGTTCTTCTTCTTCCCTTTCTTAAAGGGTCGACGATCAGAAGAAGACCCTCCTACAACATTCACCAACTCCTTATGGAGCTGGTGATCCTTCTCAAAGTTCTGTAGCAACCCCAACAAGCCGTGGTAGTTCACTGCAGGCTTTGTCATCCGAAAATGAGTAAGGAAGGGGAGGAAGGACTTGGGCAATGAATTAAGGATCGCATCCTTACCGAGCTGCTCGTGCAGGGGAAAGCCCAGTTTACTTAGGCGCTCAATCATTTCGATCATATACAGTACATGATCGGTGACTGAGGCTCCATCCCTCATCCGAGCATTGAAAATGGCACAACTAGTTTTGTGCCTTTCAACGTTGTCAGGCGTGTCAAAGGAGTCGTTCAATATTTGAAGCATCTCCTGTGGTTGTGCGTTCTTAAACTTACGACTGAACTCATCATTCATTGCCGCTAGCATAATGCACCGAACGGTGGTGCAGTCATTGAGCCACTTCTGGTAAGTGTCTCGGACCACCCCACTAGCATTTGGGGCTAGCTCCTCAGGTGCCGGATCTGTTACTACATAAAGAATCTGCTCATGCTCAAGGACGATTTTTAATTTTTGATACCAGCTATCGAAATTAGGTTCCATGGGCTTATTATTATCTAATAATGACCGGAGTGAAAGGATAGTGGCCATAGCTACATAAAGGAAAATCAGACCTATATTAGTACATAAATTATTAATACTAAAGACTTGGACTTTAGTCTAAAGTTTCTCCCAGTATTTTTACGAATTGGTAGCCTCAACCTCCAATTCAAGGAATTACTTTAATTCCTTAGTGGATACTAGAATCCACACAGACTACACACGAGCCCAACTTTGGTTGGTCAATCCATGTGCATCTATGGGTAGGTTCATAATTAGTTATTTCTCTAAACAACTTCTAGTAATTGATTTTACCCCAAAACCTAATCAGTAGGCTTTAGCCTCCACTAAAAAGATCTGGTTAGATCCAACCATTAATATTATTTGATTTGGTGAATCGGACCAATAAATGATCAGGCCCGACTTTGGCCGGCCAACCTGACCACCATCAAAAAGACTCAAATCAAATTATCATATTATGAATGATAATTTCATTAGTCAATAAGCACCAGGCCTTTGGGCCTCCAATGATTATTAAACTAATGGACTCATTATCACTCACTTAATGGGAGGCTATGACTTAGTTATCAATATAACTTAATCATTTTTAGGGACCTAATAATTTTTGAGGATTTTATTAAAGGATAGATGAGAAAAAAATATCCAGTCAATTTCAATCCTCCCACTGACTTCAACAAGTCAGATTAAAAAAAGATTTAATTAAAGCTGGCATTAGGAGCACCTAAATCAGTCAAACTGATTTACCTAATGACATGGGTGAGCCCTAATCACCAAGTAATCTAATCAAAACCAATTCACCAGGTTGGCCAGGTAAGTGAGATCAGTGGTGGGGATAAGCCATTAACTCATCAGAGATCGAATCACTGCGAGTAGCTCCCGCTTAAAAACCACTGGTCAAACTGCCAAACTTACCTTAGATACCAACCGGTTCATTAGTTTTAATTTGATCAACTTATTAAATAGGGTTCCACCGAGTAGCCATGAATTAAGTCCATCTTGGTCTAGTTAAAGACATGGACCCATTCAACTACAACTATTGGAGTTGAGTCTAGAGTATCCTTGACCTAATCTAATTCAACTTTTGATTATATTTGATCAATTACTCCAATTTAGTCCATTTCTTTAAGCTAACCTTAGGTCTAACCCAATTATGGACCTAATCCATCTAACCCATTGACCCACAAGTTTATGCAATTGTCTTAGGTCTTAATTCATTATTATAGACCTACTAGACAACACTTAATTCTTTTAATTAAGTATTTGGGCTGATGGGTCGGGTTTGGCATTTCAAAAATAATTTTTAAATTTGAAAAGTTTTATTTTCTGTTCACCAAATATGTTGACTCATTTCACAAATAGATCAGCACATTTCATAAATAGCAATCCTATTGCTAATTACATAACAAAAAATAACTCAATCAAAATAAATCATGAATATTCCTTTAGATCTAATCTAACACATTCATGATAAATTTCATAATTGAACCTTTATAATTAATTCCTTTCGCTACTTCATCTGCATGAGATATAATTGCAGCGGCACCCCTACCGCCATAGGAGACCCCATCGAATGGGAGAAGAGGGCCTTTAAACCCTATTTTTCTCCTATGACCGGATGGCCATGGCAACCAACCCAATTTGATTACTTGCTACTTGGATCAAGTATATCTAAATATACCAATTTCAAAATTTAAATTTCAAATTTTAAATTTTAAATTTTGAATTTCAAATTTCAAATAAATTTCAAATTTCAAATTTTAAATTTTTGAATTTCAAATTTTAAATTTCAAATTTCAAATTTTAAATTTTGAATTTTAAATTTTGAATTTTAAATTTGAAATTTCAATCAAATTTCAAATTTTGAATTTCAAATTGTTGAATTTTGAATTTCAAATTTCAAATTTTAAATTTTAAATTTTAAATTTTTAAATTTTGAATTTTGAACAACTTTCAAAATTCAAAATTTAAATTTTAAATTTTAAATTTCAAATTTTAAATTTAAACTTTTAGATTACAACTTAATCTACGCATGCAAATATATATATCATATCTAAAAATCCGCTCTGATACCATTTGTGGGAAAATTCAGTGCAGGGATAAAATGATAATTTTAAAACTTTTCAAAATCACTATTTTACAGTAAAAATTATTAATTAATCTAATTAATTAATATAAATTTATCTTACACTAGGATCTAAATATGATATATAGCATGCATTCATTTAAATATGAAATTCAAATTCGAACAGTAAATACTTTACTGTAATGTGTTCAGAACATAATACCTTTGTGCGGGTAGTAGATCACCGCAATTTGATCACCATCGAGAGAGTTTGATCATCGCGATACAGCCACACAGTATGTCTGACCTCTGCAGATCATCTACACGAAGCTTCCGATCTGATCGACTCCTCACGAGTGCTAGCTCGTTGTAGAGTCCTTTTGACGGTCGATGCTGATCGAACTCCTTCGATTGATGTCTGTCGATTCTTTAGATACTCTGGATCATCAACAGACATGTTTGAGAGGATGTTGAAGATTTTTTTGAGATTTTGTGGGCTTACGATACTCGTAGCTCACTTTCTCACTTCCCGAATCCCAGGTTAAAACTCTAGGGAACTCACCAGAAATCTTGCATCCACTTTTCTTTCTTTTCTTTCTTTTTCTCTTGGAAGGATATGGACTTCCTTCTCATGCACAAGACTTCCTCACACCCCAAAATTTTTCTCCAAAAATCTTCTTACACACGCCCCACTCTTCTCCTCCTTTTATAACAACATCAAACGTCTTATCCAAATGAAAGGATAAAGATGAGTAATTGCACATTTGAATTCAAATCAAATTTTGAATTCAAATGGATACCAACTCATCCCTTATCCACTAAAGATGTGAGGCATGGCTTAAATTATGCATGGAGTGATTTCATGAGAAATATTTTCTCATGTAATAAATGGGATGTTAAAAAAGGGATAAGACGCAAAGATTGATTGCCCATTCAAATTCAAACTTTATTTTGAATTTGAATGGACAACCAATCATCCTTATCCATTCATTTGGCACATTAAAGTGGAGCATGGAGAGGGCTTGGAATGAGGAAAAAATTCATGAGAAGTTCCTTCTCATGAATTCAAATGGGTGCAATGGAAGTGAGGTGGCGCATGGAGATTGGGTTAAGGTGGTTTCATTTTTTAAACCAACCTAATTGAACCAAATAAGTTAGGTCCAATTAGACTAATATAAATCCAACTTAATTAGGCTTAATTAGGCTCAATAAAATTCTAATCAAATCAAGAATTGAATAAGTCCAATCCCTGATCAAATTAGGGACCAAACCATCTTGACGGTTAAGTCAACTCTTAACCTAATCGGATCAAACCCAACTGAATCCAATTCAATTGGACTTGATCCAAAAATAATTACTCAATCAAATTGAGTTAATTAGTGAGCAAATTACTAATTAAACCTCTCATAAATATTGAGTCCAAATTCGATGGGCAATCGGGCATCAGAATTCATCGATATGTAATCCTGATCGAAAAGTCCCAACCAGTGAGACTCTTGACCCCGGTACCCATAATGTGTGGGACTCGTGATTAAAAAATTCTGATTCTCGATCACAGAGTCTCAGACATGTAGGACTCATAGTCCACGAGCATTAGGACTCTTCATCAGCCATCAGATCAGATAGGAACCTCTAATATGTGTGACCCCACAGGTTCGAACCTAAGCCGGTAGCACAGGAACCAATTCCTGTACTAATCGAAGTGACCATCTAGCAATGGTACCCGATGATCGGATAAGTCAAATAGTTGCAATCGCAATACTCAGAACCTACGTGAATATGATTACTGTATAATTCATCCTTTTGACCTCTGTGTTTAGGACGATTCAGGGTTAAACTGTCAACCCTGATTAGATCATCCGAATCGTGCTCAACTCAAACAGTCCTGTGACTCCTCACAAGGACTACCCTGGCCAAGATTTTGCTAAATTAAAATACGACTGTACACAGCTCCTAAACTAGAGTGGTCAATCCCATCTTGACACACGCACTGACAAGTCAAGTACTTGACTACACCCAGCAGCCTTCCGTCACTGGATTAAAAATTCAGGTAGTCCAGTGCCTAAGTGCAGTGAGTTGCTTGCAAGTCACCATGGCGGTCTCAGGTCGGAGGGACATTTATACCCATATTCCATCGGAGCAAATCTTGACAGCAGAAATAGCTTCGGAGTCAGTCACGTTCAGTGCAGATGTACCCTTATATCTCACCTGTATGTCATACCAGTGTCTCCACACTCATTGGTTAAGAGGACAACCAACCTATATGGCACACAACGACCTATGTTTGATAAACGTTGTCGTCCTTGGTAACAACGTATCATTTGATCGCGAATAGATTTAAGGACTAAACGACAAATCCTTCTTTGTCGAGTCTAAATAGTCCTAAGGACTTCACCACATCATAGGAGTTCATTAGAAGATGAAATATTTTGTGATGAAAAATATTAAAATAATTTTTATTAATTTATAATTCATGTACATATACAAAAATGAGCACAATCGTCAACAGACTGACGATTGGCTTTGGGATACTATTCCCAACACGTGCACTGTGTGTGCCTGTGCATCCACGCACTGGGCCACATGCCGCCACGCGCGCTTGCACCGTTGCGGCCTCCGCCACCTTGTGGGTTGTGCTACCTCCTCCAGGCTTCTTTCGTGCGTAACTTCTCCATCGGGACTCTATTTGGGCTGATCTTGGGCTCGTTGGACTTCATTCGTCATCGTGGACCTCACTGTGGACTTGGTGTGGATTGGATCTTGAGACATCAAATTCTAACAATCTTCATCTCGACTCGATATTCAGCCTCTTTCTAACTCTGAGAGCTTCTGGATCTCCTCACCCCCATGCCCCGAGATAATTACCTACTGATCATGGATAGACAGACATAGGAGTCAAGCCAGGTCGCTCGATCTCATCTCCATCGTATGCTGTGCTCTTTCTGACTTGAGACTTGCTCAGGGTATCATCCTACAGTAATAGGAATATCACCCTGTGATATCACTTCTCATCCTCTCGAGTCTCACATCTCGTGTCTGATCCATCTCCACCTGAAACACCATCTTGCTCTGAGCTCTTCTTGGCTCCTGAAGCTCCATCTTGCACTGGACTCTTTGTCAGATAGTAATGTCCCCTCATCCTCTTCTTCTCCTCCAGAATAACCTTATTGCCATGTAATACCTTCAAGATTCTTCCATCAACTACCATCCTATAGCCTCTTGAATTCAATCTGCTCAGTAAGATAAGATTTCGTCTAAAATCAGATATGTATCAGATCTCTCCCAATCTCTTCACTGCACTATCATGTATCCTTCAACTGATCATTTCGATGCCTCTGATCGTACAGCTCGATCCATCCGGTAGATAAATAATACCCTCATTGCTCGTCAGAGAGTCAAACTGCTCCTCTCTGCAATATACATGATAGGTGCATGCAGAATCTAAAATCTACTGTTGAAAAGAAGTAGATACCTCATCAGATATCTTTAGGATATCATCCTCTGACTCACTACTGGTCGTCGCTGCAGTAGCCCTCGTCTGATCTCTGAGTTGAGAGTAATCTTTGGCTAGATACTCTAACTTATCACACCGATAACATCTGGTCTTGCTCAAGTCCCTCATCCTGGACTTAGACCGCCCTCATCGCAATCTCTTGTCACTCCGTCTACCACTTTCTACTTCTTCAGAAATCATCAAAGCTGAGCTGCCGCCACCTGAGCTTGAAATTGGGTTCTTCTTCTTGAGAATCTCGTTCTGAAGAATCACTATGGTGACCTCATCCATCTTGATGGTGCTCTTCTTTAATAGAAAAGCAGTCACTAAGGGCTCATACGAAGGAAAAAGCAATGCTAGCAAGACCAGTGCCCTGATCTTCTCTTCAACTTTCTCACAATGCTGAGGAGGTCAGTGAGGATCTTCTGAAAGTGACTGAGATACTCTTGCACGCTCTGTCTCTCAGTCATCCACAGCTGGTAGAATTACTTCCAGAGGAAGACAGTGTTGGTGAGAGACTTTATCATATATAACTCCTCGAGCTTTGACCACAGCATCATCGGGAAAGTCTCGCCAAGCACTTGGATTAACACCTCATCCGCTAGGTACAAACAAATTGTACTCATCACCTGCATCCAAAGTTGCCTCCAATCCTGCACCTCCATGGTAGTCAGCTTCTTCTCGCACAAGAGAGCATCGATCAACCCTTACAGGATGAGCACGTCCTTCATCCTTACTTGCCACCAGGAAAAATTGCTCTTTTCATCAAACTTGTTGATCTCCATCTTGATTGAGTTTGTTTTCTCCATCTTCAATCTTACTCTCCATCACTGCAATCTGCATTCTGATGCCATCTCACTCTGATACCACTTGTTGGGGATGTCTAGCCAGGACACTACCTCTATAGGACCTTTTCGATATCACGCATCATAGCAGAAAGAAAGAAAAAATAAAACAGAAACAATCAAATATGTAGATCAGCCAAAAGACTCGCCTCCATGAGGCATGCAAGCTTCACTATGAAAAGAAAAAATTACAAGAGGAGATCACACCCTCAACCCTCGCACACTCAATTTTTCTCTCACAAAAAGCTCTCCCTCATAAAAACTCTCTTTAGGAAGAACCCCTGAACCTCTGAAGTGACCGCTGTTTGCTACCTAACAGTCTGCTTGAAGCACCCTACTCCTGCTCTCTGTTGGTGCCTCTCAGTCTACTGCTGCTCTAGGTCCTTTGCCAAACAACCAAAGCCATCCTCTGCTCTCTGTCTCACCACAGGGTCTTTTAAAGACCTCAGATCGATCCAATCCCAATTCCAATGCAAATTAGGACTCCTCAGATCACCTAAACATGCCTATGAAGTGTTGGATCTTGACTGCAAACCTTGCAGACCGTCTGATCACACATCGATCTATGAGAATCCATCGTGGACCATGAGAAACCAGTCAGAAATGCTCGTCGATCCACCATGGACAGTGTGAAAGCAAGGGGAAATGCCCATCCGATCCATGCAGATCCCTATGGACCGTCGGTCCATGCATCGTGCATGGACTGTGTGGGAGAACTGCACGGGCTGCGCCCATGCACGCACCCGTCGGGGCTTGGGCCGTGCCCATGCACACACCCACCCGGGCCTGGGCCGCGCACCACGCACACTCGTGTGTCCGCAGTCGAGCCGCATGCCGTTGCAGCCTCCACTGCCTTATGGGCCGTGCCACCTCCTTCAGACTTCTTCCACTCGTAATTTCTCCATCTAGACTCTGTTTGGGCTGATCTTGGACTCATTGGACTCTATTCATCGCGAACCTCGCTGTAGGCTCAATATGGGCCAAATCTTAAGGTATTAAATCCTAACACCAGATAGAGTCTTCCTCGTGGGTGCCTTAGAGCACCCAACTGCCATCGTCATCTAGGATGTCATCGCCACCAAGGGCATCATCCCTGCCCCCGATAGTGTTCGCCGAGTAGGACAATGACATGGTCATCATTGGTGTGACATATACCGGGCCTACCGCCGTCGTGCAAGCCTTGCCGTGCAGTATAGTTTGGATGCCACCTGAGTTGCACTGCACCGACCTTCTTCAGCCACCATGGGACCAAGCACCAATCGAGGAAAGGTGCCGATGGGATCTATCTCCACAACTAAGCATGCCCCTCTAGAATCATCCAAGGAGAGGTACGTCACACTCGAGATACATGTCAAGATGACTGATGTGACACTTCGAGACATCAACTTGCTGGGGAGTTGATGAAGATGATCATGCTCCCCATCGACTAGGAAGAGAGGAAAGCCCGTCAAGTCAAGGAAATCATCTCAGACTGTTATGTGTCACTGTTGTTGGTAAATCCAAGTAACCATCTTCTCAGTGTTGATTTTATATTGGTTCTTTTCCAACTTTCTAACTTAGAAAAATTTTAATCCTATGCTGTTGACACACGACGTCACCATTTTATATGAGGGGCTGACCGGCTTTAGCCATCTCAGTCACTCATTGGAGAGTCAGGTCTAGAGCACAAATGTTCAGGCCGAGGTTGCTGAAGAGCTTCTTCGATCTGCCAAAGAGCGGGTGAAGAAGTGTCAGGAGGAGATGGCTTCTACTCAAGACAGGATTGCCAAGTTGGAGTCAATTCTAAAGGAGAAGAAAGAAGAAGTTGGAAAATAGAAGACCGTGATCACTGACTTCGTGAAGGAAATTGAACTGATCGAGGTTGCTCTTGCTGAAGAGAGGGACCGAAGGAGGGATGTTGAGAAAATAGCTCGAAAAGCTAAGAAGAAAGCATCGATAGTGGAGCCTTGAGCTTAGGAGGCAGCTTCTCGGGCACTGGTCGAGTTTTGGTCTTCTCAAAAGTACAATAACGAGCTTAGTGAGGGATTAGCTCTTGCTTACAGAGTTAGTTTTGAGGATTATAAAGCG
Source organism: Elaeis guineensis (assembly GCF_000442705.2). Classification (NCBI taxonomy): domain Eukaryota; kingdom Viridiplantae; phylum Streptophyta; class Magnoliopsida; order Arecales; family Arecaceae; genus Elaeis; species Elaeis guineensis. The sequence continues at coordinate 73,173,184 of NC_026002.2, read as the reverse complement.
ACTATCAGCCATCTTCACCCCGAATGGGATCTCAATGAAATGCGACCTGACGAAGGAGAAGCTGAAGAGGACACCGCTTTAGAGGTTGCCAACAAAGCTGCTAATCCTGACATTCATCCCTAGGCACTTTTTCCTCCTATTTTGTTCACCTTTTGTAATCAGATTCACTCTGATGTAAAGACTCTTTTTGATATGAAGTAAAGTTTCTTTTTCCGAATTGTCTTCTCATCCTTTATTCGAACTATGCTTCTATTCAACATCATTGATAAAATGGCTAAGTAGAATAATTGGCAAAGATTGAATTTCTCATAGAAGTAAAATAGTCGATAAGGTTCGGAGAATGACATAAGTAGTAGAAAATATTTTCAAATCTCTTAGTCGAGAAGACTTAGTTGATTGTCATCCCATCGTTGCTTCCTTTTTGGAATGTTGATCCCTTAGTCAATTGGATAAGAACCAATTAACTAATTTTTTTAGCTATTTCAAATCCTATATTAGTTAATCAGGTATTAGTTGGCTAACATTTTGTTGGATGTCAGCTAACAATTTTCTCAAATGATCGAGTGTCAGTTGATCATGTTACTCGGTATATCACTGAGTAATTAAACTTATCAGCACAATGTTGTAGTAAAGAAGTCATTTAAATGATTTATTTGATCTCAATGACTTAATGGTAATACATATATAGATTCTCAGCATTCCAAATTCAAAAAATTTTCATGCCGTCTAAGTTTACAAGTTTGTATGCCCTTGGTCAGAGTACTTCTAAGATTTTGTAGGGGCCCTCCCAGTTCGGCGATAACTTTCTCTACTCGATTGGTTTGGAAATTTTGGCTCTTCTGAGGATGAGATCTTCTAGTTGAAAAATCTTAGGTTTGACACAAGAATTATAATATCAGATTATCCGTTGTTGATATGAGGCCATCCTCAGCTGAGCTCGCTGTCAGATTTTGTCAAGCAAGTCTAGATCAACACATCATCTGTTCAAATTTGTTGATTCATCATAGTGTTCTATCCTTATCGATGGTAAACTAATTTCCAAAGAAATTATTGCTTCTGCTTCAAATGCTAAGTTGAATGATGTTTCTCCAATCAGAATCCATGGAGTCATTCGATAAGCCCATAAGACACTGTATAACTCATCGGCCCATCGATCCTTGGCTTGATTCAACCTTATCTTCAGGCTTTGTAGTATTGTTCTGTTGGTCACTTCAACTTCTTCATTTGACTGAAGGTTTCTGACTGAAGTAAGCTTATGAATGATCTGATATTTTATGCAAAACTTTTCAAACTTAGCATTATTGAATTATCGATCATTATCCATGATAATTACTCAGGATAGACCAAAATGGCAAATGATCGACTTCCACGAAAAGTCTATGGTCTTTTTCTCAGTTATTTATGCTAACGTCTCCACTTCCACCCACTTCATAAAATAGTTGATGGTGACTATTATGCATCTTCGTTGCCCATTCGTAGGAGGAAACAAGCCAAGTATGTCAATTTCCTATTGGTCGAATGGCCAAGGTGTTGATATAGAGGTAAGGTGACTTGATGGCAATCTTTGTATATTAGAAAAATGTTGACACTGGTCATATTTTTGCACCAAGTCGCCAATGTCCTTTTGCATTGTCAGTCCATAATATTCTTGCTAAAGTATTTTATAGGACAGTAATCTACCTCCCAGGTGATTGCCATTAATTTCTTCATGAATTTTCTTGAGGGCATAATTAGCTTCAGCAGGACAAAGATATTTGAGTAAGGGCAGAGAAGCGGATCTTCTATGGAGCTGCCCATTTATAAGCATGTACTGAGATGCCAACCACTTTATCCATCGCGCTTCCGTATGGTCTGTCGGTAAAATCCCATTGGTTAAGTATTCAAGGAATTAGTCGATCTAATTCAGCTCATGGCTGACTTGGACCTGATGAACTTCTTTTGGAGAGTTGATGCTTGGAGTGTCGAGATGTTCAATGAAGATTTTTTTAGCTCATTGCATCCAACATTGCGAGTCGAGATAGAGAATCAGCTCGGATATTTTTCAAGCAAGGAATGTGAAAAATCTCAAAATAATCAAAATCTAACTTTAGAGATCAGAGCTTGTCTAAATACCATGCCAGAATTAGATCTCATGCCTTATATTCTCCTTGGACTTTTCCAGCCACTAACAGTGAGTCGGTGAAGACTTTCAGTTGCTTCACACCGAGTTTCTTGACCATTTTCAATCCAGCTATCAAGACTTCATATTTGACTTGATTATTCAAAATCTTGAAAGCGAACTAGAGAGCATATTCGGTAACCACTCCTTCGACATTGGTCAAACTAAGAGCCGCTCCACAGCCTCATGCATTGGAAGCTCCATCCATATGTAGAATCCATGCTGGTTTGAAACTTTGTTCTATGGGTTGCTTTTGAATTTCTTCATCTTTAGGCACTGTACATTCGACAACAAAGTCGTCCAATATGTAGGCTTTCATTGCGGATTGAGAAAGATAAGAAAGATCGGACTCATTGAGTTCAATTGTCCACTTTGCCATTTTTCCTGAAGTATTTGATCATTATAGCAATGTTTTCAAGGGAAGATTGGTCAAGATCATCACTGAATGAGTCTAAAAATATGGACGAAGGTATCATACTATGAGGATAATTATGTAGATGACTTTCTCGATCTGAAAATATCTTATCTCTACGTCGTGCAAGACCCTACTAATATAGTAGATGGGTTTCTGTAATCCATCATCTTTTCAGACTAAAATCAAGCTCACGGCTTTAGAAAATATAGCCAAATACATGAGTAGCTTGTCGCCCAAGTTTGGTTTGTCAATAGAGGAGGAGAACTCAAGTATAACTTTAAGTCTTTAAAGGCTTTCTGGCAATCATCCGTCCAAACAAGATTCTTCATTTGTCTGAGTGTTTTGAAGAATGGGAGACAGCATTTCACCAACATAAAAATAAATCAATTGCGAGAAGTAATGCGTCTGGCCAGCTTTTGGATATCTTACTTTGAAGTTGGAGGTTTCATGTCGAGGATTGCCTTGATCTTCTTGAGATTACCTTCTATACCGTGCCTCATCACCATGAATCCAAAAAAATTTTTCGAGGTTACTTCAAATGTATACTTTATTAGATTTAACTCTATTAGATGTCTTTTCAAGGTGTCGAAAGCTTTCGCTGAGTCGTCGATATGCCAAGAGAACTCATCACTTTTTATGAGTATGTCATCGATACAAACCTTCATATTACAGTCAATTTGATTTTTGAAGACTTTGTTCTCTAATCGTTGATAAGTTGTTCCAACATTTTTAAGACCGAAGGGCATGATCTTGTAATAATACAGATCCTTTTTAGTGATAAACATTATTTTCTTCTCATCTTTGGATGCCATCTGAATTTGATTATAGCTGAAAAAGAAGTCCATAAAGCTTAAAAGTTGATGGCCCGATGTAGCGTCAACTAGTTGGTTGATTCTTGATAGTGAAAAATTATCTTTCGAATAAGCTTTATTTAAATCAGTGTAGTTGATACATATCCACTATTTGTCGTAAGCCTTCTTGACCATGGCCATATTTGCTAGCCAGTCTGAATAGTTTGCTTCTTGGATAAAGTCCGCAACTAGTAATTTGTCGACTTCTTCATCAATTGCTTTTTACCTTTTCAGAGCAAATTTTTTTTTTCTTTTGATGTACTGGCCTGTATTTAGAGTTAACATTTAATTTATAAACAATTATATCAAAGAGTATACCTAGCATATCTAAAGCTCACCAGGCGAAAATGTCAGCATTTTTCTGTAGGAAGATTATGAGCTTTTCTTGAAGATCTTGATTTAATATTGATCTGACTTGAATACTCTTCATTGGATCTTCTTCCCTTAATAGTATTGAGACAAGCTACTTGGTGGGTTTTTCTCTGCTTTTTTTGTCTCAGAGGTCCAATCTATCAATAGGAAGAGCTTTCAAAGGCTTCTTCCCCTTGATCATTGTTATGTAGCATTATCGGGCCAATTGCTGATCTCCTTGCATTTTTTTCAATTCCATTTATCATTGAGAATTGTACAAGAAGATGATATGTTGAGACGATAGTTCGAAGTGTGTTCAAACTAGGCCGTCCCAATATTGCATTATTGGTTGAGGGGACTCGAACTATGAGAAAATTAAGTTATACTATTGCTTATTTAGGTCATCATCCGACAGTAATCGGAGGACAATTTCACCTTCAACTTTCATCGAATCGCCTATGAATCCAACTAAGGGTGTGTTGGTTGGCTTTAATAGGTTAGTAGACAGTTACATTCGAAAAAAAAGCATCATAAAATATTACGTTAGTTAAACTTTCATTATCAACAAGGCAATATTTTACATTATAATTAGCTATTGTTATAGAGATGATAACAGCATCATCATGAGAAGTTTAGACTCTCCGAAGATTTTCATCAGAAAAAGTAATTATCTCCTCGTTGATGTTTTGAGGAGTCTCCAAGCATTCTGCCCCCCAGGTGCCATTCCTCTAATAATCATGTTGATCACACCCATCATAGGATGAGCATGAGTTTCTTCCTTGGGTTGTGGCCGAGGTTGTGGGTCTATGGGTAGTTGAGCCGGATGGTTGTGCAAATATTTTTTGAGATAACCTTGATGAATCAAAGCTTCAATCTCATCTTTTAGTTGAATGCGCTACTCAATGTCATGGCTATGATCTTAATGAAACAGCCAATATCTCTTCTTCTTGCAAGATGTTGGTGGGATCTTCATCGATCGAGGTCGTCGGAGGTAACTTTCTTCTTCGATCTCCAATGAGAATTTACGCATGAGAAGTAGTGAGAGAGGTGTGAGAATCATACCTATCCTATTGAAAAACTGACAGGTGCATAGCATTTTAAAAAAATTTTATGCAACAAAAAATCAGATTAAATAATTTAATCTATACTACATGCTTAAGATCTAATCTTGATGCCTATCCTAGGATCTATAACATGTTATGATGCGTGTATATGATCTGAAAATAAAATCTGCACAGAAAACATATCAAATATACGATTGTAGATCCAATCTACACATCTATCAAGTTCAGAACTCGATATCTTTGAGTGGGTAGAAGATCTCCGTATTTGAAAATTATAGACTTGAAGATTGTTCGCAGCCGTACAGGATGTCCGGCCTCTACAGGTGATCTACTCGAAGCACCACTCTGATTAGCTTCTGTGAGAATGCTAGCTTATGTAGAAACTTGTAGATGGCTGTTCTATCTTCTATCTTCCAATGTCCCAGACTCCTCCAGATCTGAAGATGGATTAGGAGGAATATGTGGTATAGGAAGGAGAGAATAACTCTTTTTCTCTTAGATATTTTCTCTCCTAAAATCCTAGAATAGATCTAGGATACTCACCTAAGAGGAGAAGAAACTCCTCAATGCTCACATGCCAACAGATGGCCGCCCAACCCGAAGACCTCATCCCCAAAATTGAACAACATGCCTCAAGGGATCTCAACTTATTTTTGGCACATGAAAATTAGGGCTTTATGTAGATGTGGGTGATGGGGTGTTTGGATGAGATAAATTCTCATCTAAACTTGAATTTAAATCAAATTTGAATTCGATTGGATCAACCAATTGATCCAAATTTTTGATCCTTATCAAGAGTGGGCGACAAGGCTTCTTAGACGTAGAGATTTCTTGCACAAATTAAAATTTGCATTGAGGTTAGGGCATGCACAAGGGAAGAGTGGTCGGCTAGGGAGAGGAAGAGTCCAAGTTGGTTTGGACTCTTTAATATTTATCCAATTAAGTCTCTAACCTAATTAAATTATGTTAAACCAATAGATCGACTTGAATTCAATCTAATTAGATTCCAAACATGATTAAATTCTAATCAAATCAAAATTTAATTAAGCTCAAGTCTTGATCAAATCAGAAATCATTCGCCCTTGATAATTAGGTTATCTTATAACCTAATCGGATCAAATCAAATTGAAAACAATTTAATTAGCTTTGAATCAATCATATTGCTCAATCTAATTGAGCTAATTGACGATCTAATTACTCATCAATCTTTCTATAATTCATTAACCCTTAGCGAATTAATTTACTACAACTTTTGTATAAGCCTAACCATCAATCGAATTGATGATTACAACCTAAAGCGATTCTCAATCATCAATCAGCCATATGATCAGATAGTGACTTCTTTTGAGTGTGACCCCATAGGTTCGAATCTAAGCCAGTAGCATACGAATAATTTTTTGAACTAATCGATGTAACCATCTGCAATAGGACCTGACATTCGGATAGGCTGAATAATTGTAAAGCAACATTCAAAAATTTACTAGCGTATGGTTATCGTATAATTCATCCATTTGATCCTAATGCTCAAGGTGACTTAGGATTTAACTGTCAATCCTAGAATAGTCAACCACATTATATTTTAACCTTTCAAATCTATCACATAGTTTATCCTAGTCAAGATTTTACTAAATTAAAATACACTGATGCATTAACTCCTACTTATTCGAAAGGATCGATTCCATCTTGACTCACGCACCGACTTGACAAGTACTTGACTGTATCTAAAAATCTTTCATCACTGAATTAAAAATTCAGATAGTCTGACATCAAAGTATAGTAAGTTGTTTGTAAGTCATCATGATGATCTCAGGTCGGAGGGACACTTATATCCATACCCTTTGCGAGCTACTCTTGATAATAGAGTACTCCATAGTTGGTCAAATTCGATGCTAATGTACTCCTACATTCCACTTGCATGCCATATCAGTATCTTTATACTCCTTGGTTAAGAGGATGATCAATCCATATGATACATAATGACCTACACTTGATATCGTTATCGTCCTAGTAATAACATATCATTTGATTACGAATAAGTTTAAGGACTACATTCTCTATTTAAATTAGTCTTAAAAACTTCATCACAACCCAAGAGTTTATATTAAAAATGTAAATACTTGTGATAAAAATATCCAATAACTTTTATTATTGAATAATTCATATACAAATACAAATAAGCACAACTATCTACAGGCTGATGATTGGCTTTGGGACATAACTCCCAACAACTCTCACTTAGACTAAAGCCAATCAGTACAGTATTGTATATCCATCTTCATTTTATGATCTTCCAACTCCTTAACACTGAGGACTTTAGTAAATCAGTTGGTCAGATTTTTCTTTCTGTCAACTTTCTGAAGGCCAACATCACATCGATTCACAATTTTTCGGATCAAGTGATAGTAGCACAGTATGTGCTTAGTGCACTGATGGGATTTTGGTTCTTCTGCTTGAGTAATGGTGTCAGTGCTGTCACAGTATAACAGGATCGGACTATCCAAGGAAGGTGCCATTCTAAACTTGCTGATGAACTTTCACAACCATATAGCTTCCTTCGCAGTATCGATCACGGTGTACTGCTTGCAACTTTTTCAGCAGATTATTTCATTATTCTAGATAAACATAAAATCCGATGCGCTCTTGCTGTCGTCATGGTCTGATTGAAAGTTGAAGTCTGTAAATCCTATAAATTTTAAATCAGATTCTCCATGAATGAGCCACTGGTCCTTAATATTTTTCAAATACTTATGGATGATTTTTATAATCTTCTAACGGTTCTCTCCTAGATCAGACTGGTATCTGTTCACTACCCCTAGTGAGTATGTCATGTCTGATCTTGTATATGTCATGACGTAAATTATAGAACCCATTATCGAAGCATATAAAATTCTACTCATATGCTCTCTCTCTTGAGGAATTGTCAGACAATCTTTCTTAGAGAGAAAAATTCTATGGCCTATCGAAAGATAGTCTTTTTTGAAATTTTTTATGCTAAACTACTTCAACACGGTATCGATGCATGTGAATTGAGATAATTTGAGTATCTACTTCGATCTATCTCTATAGATCTTTATCCTCAAGATGTAGGATGCTTCTCTCAAGTCCTTTATGGAGAATTGAGACGATAGTCAAATCTTTATTTCTTGTAATGCAGGGACGTCATTCCTAATTAAGAGAATGTCATCCACATACAGAACAAAAAATACTATCACTGAATTGTTAATCCATTTATAAATATAGGATTCTTCTCCATTCCTAATGAAGCTATATATTCTGATCACTTTATCAAAATGCATGTTCTAACTCCTGCTTGTCTGCTTCAATCCATAAATGGATCTCTAAAGCTTATACACCTTAGACTTGTCTGTAGATATGAAATCTTTAGATTGTATCATATACATCTCTTCTTTTAGTTCTCCATTTAGAAAAGCTGTTTTCACATCTATCTGTCAAATTTCATAGTCCAGATATACTGCTATCGCAAGCATGATCTGAATGGACTTGAGCATTTATAGAAGAGAATGTCTCGTCATAATCAATACCATAATGTTGACGATACCCCTTGACAACCAGATAAATTTTATAGGTCTCCACTTTTTCGTCTGTGCCCCTCTTTTTTTTGAAGATCCATTTACATCCTATGGGTTTTACCCCTTCAGATGGGTCAACTAATGCCCACACATCATTGATCTTTATGCACTCTATTTCAAACTTCATGATTTCAAGTCATTTATCAGAGTTGGACCTCTGCATTGCATTTATATCGGTGATCAGATCCTCATTATTTTCATCAAGTTCAACACGATCTTTATTTCGGATCAAGAAATCATAATATCTATCTAATTGGTACGATACTCTATCGAATCTCCTTAATGGTACATCTATAATAGGCTCTGAATTTGATCCAATCAAATCCTGTTCTATGGGTTCACTAGATTGTATCAGTTCTTCTACTCATGAAACTTCATCAAGCTCGATTTTAGAGATACTAATTCCTTCACTAATTTTTTTTTTTAAAAAAAGTGTGCTTTAATACTGACGAACATTTTTTGTTCATCAGCAAGGTAGAAGTAATATTTTTTAGTTTCTTTCAAATATCCTATGAAAATACACTTGTCAGAACTAGGTCTGAGCTTGTCTGTTTTCAAACGTCTGACATAAGCTGGACACCCCAAACCCTAAGGTATGAGAGTACTGATTTATGTCCAGTCCATATCTCATATGATATTTTATTTGTAGACTTACTTGAAATCCTATTAAGTATATAACAAGCTGACTCGAGTGCATATTCTCAAAAAAAATCGACAGACTAGAAAAGCTCATTACAGATTGAACCACATCCAACAGGATTCGATTCCTCCTTTCTAAGATGCCATTGTGCTGTGGCGTATCTGGAGGGATCCATTGCGAGAGAATTTTATTCTCTTCTATATATGTCAGAAACTCACCAAAAAGATATTCACTCCCTCGATCAGATCGAAGAGTTTTAATGCTCTTTTCATTTTGTTTTTTTACCTCACTACAGAATCGTTTGAATATTTCAAATGATTCAGACTTGTATTTCATCAAGTAGATGTACCTATACCTAGATAGATCATCTGTAAACATAATGAAGTAGTGATACCCACCTCTGATATTTGTACTCATCGGTTCACATACATCAGTATGTATAAGACCTAGAACATCACTGGCTCACTCACCTTTTTTAGTAAAAGATGATTTGATCATCTTTCTAAGTAGACAAGCCTGACAGGTTGGCAATGATTTATAATCATTATCTTTGAGGATCTTCTCTTGTGTTGATCTATTCATCCTATTCTTATTATATGACCTAACCTACAATGTCAAAGGTAGGCATCTAAGACATCATCTATCTTAGGATATTTTTTTGACGTGTACATTACACTAGGTTGTAATACAACATAAATTTTATTATTCAATTGTCCGTGCATTATAATAACACTATTCAAAATGATATCATAAAATTTTTTTTATTAAAATCTCATAATTTTTTTTAGCCAAAAAGTCTACAAAAATTACATTCAATAAGAAACTAGGACAAAAATGATAATCATTAAGAACAATGATATGAGAATTGAATACAAATTTGATAATTCTTAAAGTTAGAACTGGAACTGATCTTCTATCTCCAACATTCAGAAATCTCTCACCATCTTCAAATCTCCTACTGATCTGAAATTCCTACAATAAATTGCAAATGTTAATAAGACTACCAGTATCTAATACCTAGATCATTATATCATAAATAGAGAAGTAGCAAGGTGTTATCATATAATTACTTTGCCAAACAACCGATTGTTTCTTCTTCTTTGGTCTGTTCGGATCAAGAAAAGCTATATATTGAGGACAGTTCCTCTTCTAATAACCCTGCTTCCTACAATTAAAGTACTCTGTTTGACTCTAGTCGAACTTGAATTTAGACTTGGACTTCTTGGTCTGACCCACAGTACTTGGTACCTTTTTATTCTTTTTCTTCTTCTCTTTCTTAAAGAGACGACATCCATCCGAAGAAGATCCTCTCATTACATTCACCATCTCCTTATAGAGCTGGTGATCCTTCTCAAAAGTTGCAGCAACTCCAACAGATCGTGGTAGTTCACTATAGGTTTTGTCATTCAATAATGACTGAGAAATGGTAGATAAAATTTTGTTAGAAAATTTAGGATGGCATCCTTCCCAAGTTACTCGTGCAAGAAAAAATTGAGCTTGCTCAAATGCTCGATCTGTTTAATCATGTATAATACATGATCAGTGACTGATACTTCCTCTCTCATCCGGATATTGAAAAATAATACAATTGATCATGTGTCACTCAACATCGTCGGGAGTGCCAAAAGACTCGTTTAACACCTAGAACATATTTTCTGACTGAGCTTCTTTGAATTTATGGCTGAACTCATCATTAATGACCATCCACATGATACAACACACCATGGTGCAGTCATTGAACCACTTCAGATAAGTGTTTCGAACTGCACCATAAGCATTTGGAGTGGGCTCCTCAGGTGTTGGATCTGTCGGCATGTACAATATCTGCTCATACTCTAAGATTATTTTTAATTTTTGATACCAACTATCAAAATTTGATCCCGTCAGTTTATCACTGTCCAACAGTGATCGAAGCGATAAATTGATGGTCATAACTACACAAAAGAAAAATAAAAAATCTAATTAGTATATGAATTAATTAAGCCTAAAGATATAGACTTTAGTCTAAAGATTCTCCTACTATTTTGTACAAATTAATAGTCTCTACCTCCAACTCGAGAAATTATCTTAATTTCTTAGCGGATACTAGAATCCACATAGATTGCATATGAGCCTGACTTTGGCCGGCTCATCCATGTGCATCTATAGGTAGGTTCTTAACCAATTATTTTATTAAATAATTTTTAGTAATTAATTTTGCCCCAGATTTGTAATAGTAAGCTTTGGCCTCCACTGAAAGGTCTGGTTAGGTTCAACCATTAACATGATCATACTCGAGAATCTAATTAATAAATGATCAGATCCGACTATGGTCGGTTATCTTGACCACCCATATTATAAATGATAATTTCAATAGTAGATGAACAGCAGACCTTTGGGCCACCCAATGATCATTCAACTAATAGACCCATTATCATCCAACTTAATGGGAAGCTATGATCTAGTCATCCCCATAACTAGCTTATTTTATGGACCTAATAATTTAGAAGATTTGGTTAACATATAAAAGAGAAGAGATTAAATTTGATCAGCTAATCTTAATCCTTCCACTGACTTCATCAAGTCACATCAAGAAAGACTAGATTAGATTCAAACCGATTATGGCACCTAAATCAGTTATGCTGATCAACCTATGCAGCATGGGTTTAGCACGAATCAATGAACAACTGAATCAAAAGCTGATTCACCATATTGGCCATATAAGTGAGATTGGTGGGAGAGATATATCATTAACTCGTTATAGACTCAATCTATGCGAGTAGCTCCCAATTAATGACCATTGATCTAGGCTGCCAAACTTACCTTAGACACCAATTGATTCATCAAATTCAATTTATTTTGGCTAACGACTCAGGCTCGACCACTGAGCCACGATCGAGGTTCACCTGGATCGAATCAAAGACATGGATATTGACCAACTACAACTATTGTAATTGTTCTAGAGAAATTTTGATTTAATCTAATTCAATTTTTGGTTAGATTTAATCAATTTCTCTAGTTGGTCCATATTTCATTTGATTCTAACCTTAGGTCTAATCCAATTAAGAGAATCTGATCAAGCTAACCCATGTCACCCTCATATTTTATGAAAGTATCATTAGATCTTTAATTCACAATTCTAGATCCAATTAGTTCCATACTTAATTCTCAATTAAGTCTGAATTTAATATGACTTTAGGTTAAATTTTGAAATAATTTTAATTTTGTAAACTTTTTACTCGAATTCATGCAAAATATTCATCTCTAAAAATTGGATCGGCTCAGTTCCAGACTGAGTCGGCTAACAACAGTGGGTCGACTAAGCCTGATACTTGGTTAGCTAACTATAGATGAATATTAACTGTTATTGTTCAGCATATGGCATCTTAGTCGATCCAATTCACAATTGAGTCGGCTAAAATAGGGGACTTGGTCCACTCAGTCAAAATTGAATCGACTAAGTTAGCGTGCCAATAATTTTTTTAGAGTTTCAACAAATAAAAATTTTACACAAACTGAAACAAAATCAACCATAACTAGTTTTTAGATCATATCCTAACTTTTTATAATTCCAGATTTTATTTCTCTTGATTAAAATAATTTTTAATCTTTTAGATTAGATGGTTTACTTTTCATTTGTTTTGTATCATATACAATCAAAATTTAAGATTTTAAAAATTAAGATTTTATAGAAAAGTAAGTTTTAAACCTTTCGCATTTCATCTTCATGAACAAATAGAACCTCGATACGCCATAAGAGATCCCCATAGAATGAAAGAAGAGGATCATAAAATCCTACTTTCTCCTATGATCGGACAGCCATGAATGTTCAATCCAATTATTTGGCTATTAGGCATCTAATCTAAATATATCACATATGTAAAATTTAGATCTAATCTAAATCATGCTAGATCTCATCATAATCAGATCATGCTATATTCAAAATCAAATTTTTAATGCTACATGCATACATATACATGTTATAATGGAACCTATGCTCTGATACTACTGTTGAAAAATCAATAGGCGCATAGTATATATTTTAAAATATTTTATATAGCAAAAAATTAGATTAAATAATTTAATCTATACTACATGCTTAAAATCTAAACTTGACACCTACCCTAGGATCTATAATATGTTATGATGCATGTATATGATATGAAAATAAAAACTATATAGAAGACATATCAAATATATGATCGTAGATCCAATCTACACATCTATCAAGTTCAGAACTCGATACCTTTGTGAGGGTAGAAGATCTCCGTATCTAAAAATTATGGACTTGAAGATTGCTCGCAACCGCACAGGATGTCTAGCCTCTACAGGTGATCCACTTGAAGCACCACTCGGATCAGCTTCTGCGGGAGTGCTAGCTTGCATAGAAACTTGTAGATGGTGGATCTATCTTCTATCTTTAGATGTTCCAGACTCTTTTGGATCTGAAGATGGATTAGGAGGAATATGTGGCACAGAAAGAAGGAGAGAAGAACTCTTTTCTTCTTAGATATTTTCTCTCCTAAAATTCTAGAATAGATCTAGGACGCTCACCTAAGAGAAGAAACTCCTCTATGCTCACACACCAACAGATGGCTGCCCAACCCCAAGGCCTCATGCCTAAAACCCTAGAACATGCCTCAAGGGATCTCAACTTATTTTTGGTGCATGATAATCAGGGCTTTATATAGATGTGAGTGATGGGGTGTTTGGATGAGACAAGTTTCTCATCTAAACTTGAATTCAAATTAGATTTGAATTCGATTGAATCAACCAATTGATCCAAACTCTTGATCTCTATTAAAAGTGGGCGACAAGACTTCTTAGGTGTGGAGTTTCTTCATGCAAATCAGAATTTGTGTTGAGGGTGTTGGGAATATTGTCCCAAAGCCAATCGTCAGTCTGTTGACGGTTGTGCTCTTTGTTATAATTGTACATAAATTATAAATAAATAAAAATTATTTTGGCATTTTTCATCATAAAGTATTTCATCTTATAATGAACTCCTGTGTTGTGGTGAAGTCCTTAGGACTATTTAGACTCGACAAAGGAGGATTTATCGTTTAGTCCTCAAATCTGTTCGCGGCCAAATGATACGTTGTTACCAAGGATGACAACGTTTATCAAGCATAGGTTGTTGTGTGCCATATGGGTTGGTTGTCCTCTTAACCAAGGAGTGTGGAGACACTGGTATGGCATACAGGTGAGATGTAAGGGTACATCTGCACTGAATGTGACCGACTCTGGAGCTATTTCTGCTGTCAAGATTTGCTCCGATGGAATATGGGTATAAATGTCCCTCCGACCTGAGACCGCCATGGTGACTTACAAGCAACTCACTGCACTTAGGCACTGGACTACCTGAATTTCTAATTCAGTGATGGAAGGCTGCTGGGTGTAGTCAAGTACTTGACTTGTCGGTGTGTGTGTCAAGATGGGATTGACTACTCTAGTTTAGGATCTGTGTACAGTCGTATTTTAATTTAGCAAAATCTTGGCCAGGGTAGTCTTTGTGAGGAGTCACAGGACTGTTTAAGTTGAGCACGATTCGGATGATCTAATCAGGGTTGACAGTTTAACCCCGAGTCATCCTAAACACAAGGGTCAAAAGGATGAATCATATAGTAACCATATTCATGTAGGTTCTGAGTGTTGCGATTGTGACTATTCGACCTATCTGGATATCAGGTACAATTGCTAGATGGTTACTTCGACTAGTACAAGAATTGGTTCCTGTGCTACCGGCTTAGGTTCGAACCTGCGGGGTCACACACATTAGAGGTTCTTATCTGATCTGATGGCTGGTGTTGAATCCTACATGTTTGAGACTCAATGATCGAGAATCAAGATTCTCTGATCATGAGTTCCACACGTTATGGGTATCGAGGTCAAGAGTCCCACTGGTTGGGACTTTTCGATCAGGGTTACATATCGATGAATTCTGATACCCAATTGCCCATTGGATTTGGACTCAGTATTTATGAGAGGTTTAATTAGTGATTTGATCGCTAATTAACTCAATTTAATTAAGTAATTATTTTTGGATCAAGTCCAATTAAATTGAATTCAGTTGGGTTTGACCCGATTAGGTTAAGAGTTGACCTAATCGTCGAGATGGTTTGGTCCCTGATTTGATCAGGGATTGGGCTTAGTCAATTCCTGATTTGATTAAAATTTTATTGAGCCTAATTAAGCCTAATTAAGTTGGGTTTAAATTAGTCTAATTGGACCTAACTTATTTGGTTCAATTAGGTTGGTTTAAATAATGAAACCACCTTGACCCAATCTCCATGCGCCACCTCACTTCCATTGCACCCATTTGAATTCATGAGAAGGAACTTCTCATGAATTTTTTCCTCACGCCAAGCCCTCTCCACGCCCCACTTTAATGTGCCAAATGAATGGATAAGGATGATTGGTTGGCCATTCAAATTCAAAATAAAGTTTGAATTTGAATGGGCAATCAATCTTTGCGCCTTATCCCTTTTTTTACACCTCATTTATTACATGAGAAAATATATCTCATGAAATCACTTCATGCACAATTTAAGCCACGCCCTCCTATTCTCACACCTTTAGTGGATAAGGGATGAGTTGGTGTCCATTTGAATTCAAAATTTGATTTGAATTCAAATGTGCAATTTCTCATCTTTATCCTTTCATTTGGATAAGACATTTGACGTTGTTATAAAAGGAGGAGAAGAGTGAGGCGTGTGAAAGAAGATTTTTGGAGAAAAGTTCTGGGGTGTGAGGAAGTCTTGTGCATGAGAAGGAAGTCCATATCCTTCCAAGAGAAAAAAAAAGAAAAGAAAGAAAAGTGGGTGCAATGTTTTCGGTGAGTTCCCTAGAGTTTTAGCCTGGAGTTCGGAAGCTGAGAAGGTGAGCTACGAGTGTCGTGAGCCTACAAATTTTAGGGAGATCTTCAACATCCTCTCAAGCATATCTGTTAACGATCTGGAGTATCTGAAGAATCGACAGACATCGATCGAAGGAGTTCGATCAGCATCGACCGTCAAAAGGACTCTACAATGAGCTAGCACTCGTGAGGAGTCGATCAGACCGAAAGCTTCGTGTGGTCGATCCACAGAGGTCAGACATACTGTGTGGCTGCATCGCGACGATCAGACTCTCCCGACGGTGATCAGATTACGGCGATCTACTATCCGCACAAAGGTATTGTGTTCTGAACACATTACAGTAAAGTGTTTACTGTTCGAATTTGAATTTCAAATTTAAATGAATGTATGCTATATATTATATTTAGATCCTAGTGTAGGATAAATTCATATTAATTAATTAGATTAATTAATAATTTTTGCTATAAAATAGTGATTTTAAAAAAAATTTAAAATTATCATTTTACCCCTACACTGAATTTTCCCAACAAATGGTATCAGAGCGGGTTCTTAGATATGATATATATATTTGCATGCATACATTAAGTTATAATCTAAAAGTTTAAATTTAAAATTTATTTGAAATTTGAAATTCAAAATTTAAAATTTGAATTTTGAAAGTTGTTCGAAATTCAAAATTCAAAAATTTGAAATTCAAAATTTGAAATTTGAATTTTGAAAGTTGTTCAAAATTCAAAATTCAAAATTTTGAAATTTAAAATTTAAAATTTAAATTTTGAAATTTAAAATTCAAAATTTAAAATTCAAAAATTTGAAATTCAAAATTTGAAATTTGAAATTTAAAATTTAAAATTTGGTTGAAATTTCAAATTTAAAATTCAAAATTTAAAATTCAAAATTTGAAATTCAAAAATTTAAAATTTGAAATTTGTTTGAAATTTAAAATTTAAAATTTAAAATTTAAAATTTAAAATTTAAATTTTGAAATTGGTATATTTAGATATACTTGATCCAAGTAGCAAGTAATCGAATTAGGTTGGTTGCCATGGCCGTCCGGTCATAGGAGAAAAGTAGGATTTAAAGGTCCTCTCCTCCCATTCAATGGGGTCTCCTATGGCGGTAGGGGTGCCGCTGTAATTATATCCCATGCAGATGAAGCAGCGAAAGAAATTAATTATAAAAGTTCAATTATGAAATTTATCATGAATGTGTTAGATTAGATCTAAAGGAATATTCATGATTTATTTTGATTGAGTTATTTTCTATTATGTAATTAGCAATAGGATTGTTATTTATGAAATATACTGATCTATTTGTGAAATGAGTCAGCATATTTGGTGAACAAAAAATAAAACCTTTCAAATTTGAAAATTATTTTCGAAATGCCAAATCCTGACCCATCAGCCCAAATACTTAATTAAAAGAATTAAGTGTTGTCTAGTAGGTCTAGAATTGTGAATTAAGACCTAAGACAATTGCATAAACTTGTGGGTCAATGGGTTAGATAGATTAGGTCCATAATTGGGTTAGATCTAAGGTTAGCTTAAAGAAATAGACTAAATTAGAGTAATTGATCAAATCTAATCAAAAATTGAATTAGATTAGGTCAAGGATACTCTAGACTCAACTCCAATAGTTGTAGTTGAATGGGTCCATGTCTTTAACTAGACCAAGATGGACTTAATTCATGGCTATGCAGTGGAACCCTATTTAATAAGTTGATCAAATTAAAACTAATGAACCGGTTGGTGTCTAACGTAAGTTTGGCAGTTTGACCAGTGGTTTTTAAGCAGGAGCTACTCGCAGTGATTCGATGTCTGACGAGTTAATGGCTTATCCCCACCACTGATCTCACTTACCTGGCCAACCTGGTGAATTAGGTTTTGATTAGATCACTTGGTGATTAGGGCTTACCCATGTCATTAGGTAAATCAGTTTGACTGATTTAGGTGCTCCTAATGCCAGCTTTAATTAAATCCTTTTTTAATCTGACTTGGTGAAGTCAGTGGGAGGATTGAAATTGGCTAGATATTTTTTTCTCATCTATCCTTTAATAAAATCCTCAAAAATTATTAGGTCCCTAAAAATGATTAAGTTATATTGATAACTAAGTCATAGCCTCCCATTAAGTGAGTGATAATGAGTCCATTAGTTTAATAATCATTGGAGGCCCAAAGGCCTGGTGCTTATTGACTATGAAATTATCATTCATAACATGATAATTTGGTTTGAGTCTTTCTGATGGTGGTCAGGTTGGCCGGCCAAAGTTGGGTCTGATCATTTATTGGTCTGATTCATCAAATCAAATCATGTTAATGGTTGGACCTAACCAGATCTTTTCAGTGGAGGCCAAAGCCTACTGATTAGGTTCTGGGGCAAAATCAATTACTAGAAGTTGTTTAGAGAAACAACTGGTTATGAACCTACCCATAGATGCACATGGGTTGACCAACCAAAGTTGGGCTCGTGTATAGTCTGTGTGGATTCTAGTACCCACTAAGGAATTAAAGTAATTCTTCGAATTGGAGGTTGAGGCTATCAGTTCGTAAAAATATTGGGAGAAATATTAGACTAAAGTTCAAGTCTTTAGTATTTATAATTTATGTACTAATAGAGGTCTGATTTTTCTTTATGCAGCTATGGCCACTACCCTGTCGCTCCGGTTATTATTAGATAATGACAAGCTCATGGGACCTAATTTTGATAGCTGGTATCAAAAATTAAAAATCATCCTTGAGCATGAGCGGATCCTTTATGTAGTAACGGATCTGGCACCTGAGGAGCCAGCCCCAAACATTAAAGGGACGGTCCGAGACACTTATCAGAAGTGGCTCAACGACTGCACCACCATTCGGTGTATAATGCTGGCGGCAATGAATGATGAGTTCAGCCGCAGGTTCGAGAATGCCCAACCACAGGAGACGCTTCAAATGTTGAACGACTCCTTTGGCACGCCTGACGATGTTGAAAGGCACAAAACTAGTTGTGCCATTTTCAATGCTCAGATGAGGGATGGGGCCTCAGTCACCGATCATGTACTGTATATGATCGAAATGATTGAGCACCTAAGTAAACTGGGCTTTCCCCTGCACGAGCAGCTCGGTAAGAATGCGATCCTTAATTCATTGCCCAAGTCCTTCCTCCCCTTCCTTACTCATTTTCGGATGACAAAGCCTGTAGTAAACTATCACGGTTTGTTGGGGTTGCTGCAGAACTTTGAGAAGGACCACCAGCTCCATAAGGAGTCGGTGAATGTTGTGGGAGGGTCTTCTTCTGGTCGTCGACCCTTTAAGAAAGGGAAGAAGAACAAGAAGAAGAAGAATAAGAAGATGCAGCTGCATGCTGGGACGTCTGCACAGGGTCAGACCAAGAAGCACAAGCCCAGGCGGAGTGCTTCTTTTGCAAGAAGTAGGGGCACTGAAAGAGGAACTGTCCTCTATACATTGCCTCCCTGGACCCGAACAGGCCGAAGAAGAAGCAAGGTACTTATATGATAACACCTTGCAACTTTTTCATTTGTGATACTACTGCCTGGGTATTGGATACCGGAAGCCCTTATCATATTTGCAATTCGATGCAGGGTCTGCAGGTCAGTAGGAGATTTGATGAAGGCGAAAGGTTCCTGAACGTTGGAGATGGAAGCAAAGTTCCAGTTCTAGCATTAGGAATCATGAACCTTGTAATCAATTCTCGAAATATAATTCTGAGCGAATGTCACTATTGTCCAAGATTTTTATTAAATATTATTTCTGTAGGCCTTTTGGCCATAAACGGTTATCAATTTTTAATAAAAGAAAACGTTTGCAATATCATTTTGAATGGTGTTACAATGTTTGTTGGACAACTTAATAATGGAATTTACTTTCTATCACAACCTGTTAATGTGGTTCAAACCTCCGGTAAACATCCTAGAATAGATAATGTGTCAGAAGTCTACTTTTGGCACTGTAGACTAGGTCATATCAATAAGAACAGGATAAACAGGTTAGCTCAAGAAAGAATTCTTGAAGTAGGTGATTGTGAATCACTTCCAACCTGTGAGTCCTGTCTTCTTGGTAAAATGACCAAATCACTTTTTACTGGAAAAGATGAGTGAGCCAGTGAACTCTTGGCTCTGGTACATTCTGATGTATGTGGACCCATGAGCTCAAGTGTAAGAGGTGGATATTTCTACTTCATAACCTTCACAGACGACCTATCGAGGTATGGGTATGTCTATTTAATGAAGCATAAATCGGAGTCGTTTGAAATGTTCAAACTATTTTGAAATGAGGTAGAAAAATAAACTGAAAAGTATATTAAAACTCTTCGATCTGATCAAGGAGGTGAATACCTTTCCAATGATTTTCTGACATATCTTGGGGAGAATGGGATTCTCTCTCAGTGGACTCCTCCTGGAACACCACAACATAATGGTGTATCTGAAAGGAGGAATCGGACCTTGTTGGACATGGTTCGATCCATGATGGGGTTTGCTGGTCTGCCGATCTCTCTTTGGGGATATGCACTCGAATTGGCTTGTTACCTTCTAAATAGAGTTCCGAGTAAGTCTGTAACCAAAACGCCATATGAGATATGGATAGGACGTAAGCCAGTACTCTCGCACCTTAGGGTTTGGGGGTGTCCGACTTATGTTAAATATTTAATTACGGACAAGCTTGGACCTAGGTCTGACAAGTGTAATTTTATAAGATACCCAAAAGAGACCAAAGGGTATTACTTCTACCTAGCTGATGAGCAAAAAGTGTTTGTCAGCCTTAAGGTAATTTTTTTGGAAAAGAAGTTCCTTGGTGAAGGGACTGTTGCCTCTAAGATCAAACTTGACGAAATTCGGCAGGTGGAAAAACCAACACAAATTGCTGAATCTGAACCGAATTTGGTTAGATCAGTTTCGGAGCCCATTGTTCAAGCACCCTTAAGGCGATCTGGTAGAGTACCACGTCAACCGGACAGATACTATGGTTTCTTGATCCAGGACGGCGATCCTATCGAACTTGATGAAAATGATGAGGATCCGATCACCTACATGGATGCAATGCAGAGATCTGACTCTGAGAAATGGCTAGAGGCCATGAAATTCGAAATGGAGTCCATGAAGGTCAACAATGTGTGGACATTGGTTGACCCACCTGAAGGAGTAAAACCCATAGGGTGTAAATGGGTCTTCAAGAGGAAAAGAGGCACAGACGGAAAGGTGAAAACCTATAAAGCCCATCTAGTTGCCAAGGGATATCGTCAACATTATGGTATAGACTATGACGAGACGTTTTCTCCTATGGCAATGCTCAAATACATTCGGATTATGCTTGCGATAGCTGCCCATCTGGACTATGAAATCTGGCAGATGGATGTGAAGACAGCTTTCCTAAACAAAGAGCTAGACGAAGAGGTGTATATGATACAATCTGAAAGATTCACATCCACAGATGAGTCTAAGGTGTGCAGACTACAGAGGTCCATTTATGGACTTAAGCAGGCATCCCGGAGTTGGAACATATGTTTTGATAGGACGATCAAGATGTATGGCTTTGTTAAGAACGGAGAAGAGCCCTGCATTTAAAAGTGGGCTAATGGTCCAGTAGTAGTATTTCTTGTATTGTATGTGGATGACACTCTCTTAATCGAGAATGATATCCCTGTATTACAGGGAATAAAGATTTGGCTGTCGTCGACCTTCTAAAGATCGACGGAAAGAAAAACCTGGCCGACCCATTCACTAAAGCCATTACGGTGAAGGAGTTCGACAACTACAAGTCGAAGATGGGTATTAGATACTGCATCGATTGGCTTTAGGCTAAGTGAAAGATTGTTGGGAATAGTATCCCAAAGCCAATCGTCAGTCTGTTGATGGTTGTGCTCTTTGTTGTAATTGTACATAAATTATAAATAAATAAAAATTATTTTGACACTTTTCATCATAAAGTATTTCATCTTCTAATGAACTTCTGTGTTGTGGTGAAGTCCTTAGGACTATTTAGACTCGACAAAGGAGGATTTATCATTTAGTCCTCAAATCTATTCGCAGCCAAATGATACGTTGTTACCAAGGATGACAACGTTTATCAAGCATAGGTCGTTGTGTGCCATATGGGTTGGTTGTCCTCTTAACCAAGGAGTGTGGAGACACTGGTATGGCATACAGGTGAGATATAAAGGTACATCTGTAGTGAACGTGACTGACTTCGGAGCTATTTCTGCTGTCAAGATTTACTCCGATGGAATATGGGTATAAATGTCCCTCCGACCTGAGACCGCCACGGTGACTTGCAAGCAACTCACTGCACTTAGGCACTGGACTACCTGAATTTCTAATTCAATGACGGAAGGCTGCTGGGTGTAGTCAAGTACTTGACTTGTCGGTGCGTGTGTCAAGATGGGATTGACCACTTCAGTTCAGGAGATGTGTACAGTCGTATTTTAATTTAGCAAAATCTTGGCCAAGATAGTCCTTGTGAGGAGTCACAGGACTGTTTGAGTTGAGCACGATTTGGATGATCTAATCAGGGTTGACAATTTAACCCTGAGTCATCCTAAACACAGGAGTCAAAAGGATGAATTAAACATTAACCATATTCATGTAGGTTCTGAGTGTTGTGATTGCGACTATTCGACCTATCCGAACGTCGGGTATCATTGCTAGATGGTCACTTCGATTAGTACAGGAATTGGTTCCTATGCTACCGGCTTAGGTTCGAACCTGCGGGGTCACACACATTAGTGGTTCCTATCTGATCTGATGGCTGATGTTGAATCCTACATGTTTGGGACTCAGTGATCGAGAATCAGGATTCTCTGATCATAAGTTCCACACATTATGGGTACCGAGGTCAAGAGTCCCACTGGTTGGGACTTTTCGATCAAAATTACATATCGATGAATTCTGATGCCCGATTGTCCATCGGATTTGGACTCAGTATTTATGAGAGGTTTAATTAGTGATTTGATCACTAATTAACTCAATTTGATTGAGTAATTATTTTTGGATCAAGTCCAATTGAATTGGATTCAGTTGGGTTTGACCCGATTAGGTTAAGAGTTGACCTAATCGTTGAGATGGTTTGGTCTCTGATTTGATCAGGGGTTGGGCTTAGTCAATTCCTGATTTGATTAGAATTTTATTGAGCCTAATTAAGCCTAATTAAGTTGGGTTTAAATTAGTCTAATTGGACCTAACTTATTTGGTTCAATAGGTTGGTTTAAATAATGAAACCACTTTGACCCAATCTCCATGCGCCACTTCACTTCCATTGCACCCATTTGAATTCATGAGAAGAAACTTCTCATGAATTTTTTTCTCACGCCAAGCCCTCTCCACGCCCCACTTTAATGTGCCAAATGAATGGATAAGGATGATTGGTTGGCAATTCAAATTCAAAATAAAGTTTGAATTTGAATGGGCAATCAATCTTTGCGCCTTATCCCTTTTTTTACGCTCCATTTATTACATGAAAAAATATTTCTTATGAAATCACTCCATGCACAATTTAAGCCACGCCCTCCTCTTCTCACGCCTTTAGTGGATAGGGGATGAGTTGGTGTCTATTTAAATTCAAAATTTGATTTGAATTCAAATGTGCAATTACTCATCTTTATCCTTTCATTTGGATAAGACGTTTGATGTTGTTATAAAAGGAGGAGAAGAGTGGGGCATGTGAAAGAAGATTTTTGGAGAAAAGTTTTGGGGCATGAGGAAGTCTTGTGCGTGAGAAGGAAGTCCATATCGTTCCAAGAGAAAAAAAAAGAAAAGAAAGAAAAGTGGGTGCAAAGTTTCCGGTGAGTTTTCTAGAGTTTTAGCCTGGGGTTCGAGAAGTGAGAAGGTGAGTTACGAGTGTCGTGAGCCCACAAATTTCAGGGAGATCTTCAACATCCTCTCAAGCACGTCTGTTGATGATCCGGAGCGTCCGAAGAATCGACAGACATCGATCGAAGGAGTTCGATCAGCATCGACTGTCAAAAGGACTCTACCATGAGCTAGCACTCGTAAGGAGTCGATCAGACCGGAAGCTTCATGTGGACGATCCACAGAGGCCAAACACGCTGTGTGGCTGCATCATGACGATCAGACTCTTCCGACGGTGATCAGATTGCGGCGATCTACTACCCGCACAAAGGTATTATGTTCTGAACACATTACAGTAAAGTGTTTACTGTTTGAATTCGAATTTTAAATTTAAATGAACGCATGCTATATATCATATTTAGATCCTAGTGTAGGATAAATTTATGTTAATTAATTAGATTAATTAATAATTTTTGCTGTAAAATAGTGATTTTAAAAAAATTTTAAAATTACCATTTTACCCCTGTACTGAATTTTCCCAACAGAGGTTAGGGTGTGCGTAAGGGAAGAGTGGTCAGCTAGGGAGAGGAGTCCAAGTTGGTTCGGACTCTTTAATGTTTATCCAATTAAGTCTCTTACCTAATTAAATTAGGTTAAACCAATTAGATCAATCTGAATCCAATCCAATTTGGTTCTAAATATGATTAAATTCTAATCAAATCAAAATTTAATTAAGCTCATGTCTTGATCAAATCAAGAACCATTCATCTTTGACAATTAGATCATCTCATAACCTAATTGGATCAAACTAAATTAAATCCAATTCAATTAATTTTGAACCAAATCATATTACTTAATCTAATTGAGCTAATTAGCAATTTAATTGCTCATCAATCGTCCTATAATTCATTAACCTTTAGCAAATTAATTTACTGTAACTTTTGCATAAGGCTAACCATCAATCGAATTGATGATTACAACCTAGAGTGATTCTCAATCGTCAATCAGCCACATAATAAGACAGTAACTTCTTTTGAGTATGACCCCATAGGTTCGAATCTAAGTTGGTACCTCAGAAATAACTTTTTGAACTAATCGATGTAACCATCTAGCAATGGATCCAACATCCGGATAGACCGAATGATTACAAAGCAACATTCAAGAACCTACTGACGTATGGTTACTGTATAATTTATTTCTTTGATCTTAATGCTCAAGATGACCTAGGATTTAACTGTTATCTCTGGAATAGTCAACCACATTGTATTTCAACCTTTCAAATCCATCATATGGATTACTCTAATCAAGATTTTACTAAATTAAAATATACTGATACATTAACTCCTACTTATTCTGAGAGATCAATCTCATCTTGACTCACGCACTGACTTGATAAGTGCTTGATTGCATTCAGAAATCTTTCATTATTGAATTAAAAATTTAAGTAGTCCAGGACCAAAGTATAGTAAGTTGCTTGCAAGTCACTGTGGTGATCTTAGATCGGAGGGATACTTTTATTCATACCTTTCATGAGCTACTTTTGACAGTACAGTGCTCCGTAGTTGATCACGTTTGGTATGAATGTACTCCTACATTCCACCGACATACCATACTAGTGTCTCGACACTCCTTGGTTAAGAGAATGATCAACTTATATGGCACACAATGGCCTATACTTGATATCATTATTGTCCTAGTAATAACGTATCATTTTGTTGTAAATAAGTTTAAGGCCTAAATCTTCTATTTAAATTAGTCCTAAGGACTTCATCATAATCCAGGAGTTCATATTAAAGATGTAAACACTTGTGATAAAAATATTAAATAATTTTTATTATTAAATAATTTATATACAAGTACAAATGAGCACAACTGTCAACAAGTTGATGATTGACTTTGAGACATAATTTTCAACAATATCTACAGCCGGAAGTCTTCAGCTTTAGACTTTGTCGGTGTGGAGATCCCTTGTTAGCACGAACTTTGTTGGGTCCCATCGAAATTCCATTCTTCTATTTTTTTCAATCTTTTTCTTTAGTCTGACGTCGATTGATAGCGCCTTCCTCAGCGCGAATATACTTTTGTGCGCATTCAAGGAGTTCGACATACATTCAAGAAAATATCTTGTCCAGAGAATATATGAATCTAAAATTTCATAGTCCTACTTTATGGTTGAAATAGCTATTGACTCATTGAGGTCATGGACCTCAAGTGCGACAGCATTGAAGCACACCACATAATCTCTCAACAACTATCCCTCCTACTACTTAATGGAGAAGAGCTATTAGAAGTTTACGACATTCATCTTCTGGTGTTGAAGTGAGCTACGAACAACTGCTTGAACTACTCAAAAGAATGGATGCTTCTCAGTTGAAGCCCAAAATACTAGGCCCGAGCAATTCTCCGAAGAGTAACTAAGAAGGCCACACAAAAGAGGGCATCGGAGCCATCCTGAAGTAACATAAGAGCTTTATAGCTTTCCAGATGGTCGAGGGGGTCAGTGGAACCATCGTAGGGCTCCATTTACAGTATCATGAATCGAGTTGGAATCAGCTCGTCCAAACTCCATCGAGAAAAGGAAAGACGTGTGTTGATGCCGAGGATGTTGGAAGGACCTCGATTGTCCTCTTGCAACCGCATGAGTTGGTGGTTGATTTTCTATAGCTTGCGGTTGTAGTCATTGAATCGCTGTTGTGTCTTATTAGGATGATGGAAATATCTAGGTGTGGAATCTTCTTCAGACGAACTAAAAGGAGAACATGATTGCTTCTCCTTTTTGGATGCCTGTTGAGGAGAAGGAGACCATAGTTCTTTAAAATCAGCACGACGCGAATGCCAGATGCATTGAGAATTGGCATGATGTGAGTGCTGAAGAGGTTGTGGGTTGGCACAATGCGAGTGCTAAGTGTATGGACAATGCGAAGAAGGGGCACGTCGACTATGCCTCGACGACACAACTTATGGTGCTGGCTCCTCCAGGTGTTGGCGTTGTTGCCATTTCGTAGTCTGTTGAAGACTATGAATGGCCTCTGTTAAGGTATTGACCTATTACACAGGAGCAGCAAACTGTTGTTGATCCATTGTGATCATCGGACGTGAAGCGCTAGGCTCCGCATTAGTTGCCAGAGGTGCTTCATGTCTCGACGAGTGTCAGGCGGTGCTAGTAGATACATTATGTGTCCTGATTTTTGTCATGACTCCTATTGGGGACAACTACGCTACCACCGCCCCCTATCTGACATGTCAAACTATTGCTGCTGAACTCCGACAAGGTAATCGGGCTGCCATGAAGGAGAATACACTTGACCGACAGATGAAGAAGTGACCTGCATAGGAAGTCCACTTATCGGAGATTATAGTGATGGAGGCACAGAATGAAGGCTAGAATCAGATAAAAATCACTTATCCGGATTTCCCTCTTACCCTCCTTTTATAGAGTGGAAATGCCATTATTTGATAATCATCGTCGACTATTATTCCAGAATGAGGAAGTTATTGGTGAGTAATGGGCTATTAGTGGATAGTTACTATCGTCCACTGTTTGATAATTATGGGCAATTAATGCCCACATTGAGTAACCGTCTTCCGATCCCTACTTTTTCAAGGCCAAAAATTATAGTTGTAGGTATTCAATCATTTGACGAGGTGTCCTAACCGAATGTCGAACAAGATAGTCGATAGAGTGCCGAACTGTAAAATAATCATGTTGTATGAGTTGTTTTCTGACTTAGTCGGCTACATTCCAAATAGAATCATTGGCCAATATCCTTGTCCACATGGTTATCCTAGCCGGTCATCCAAATATTCATTCCAACAGACCCAGACCATGTTCTGGCACCCCAATGCCACCTCCAATACATTACCATCTAAAATTACAATGAGTTCTCTTGGAGTATCCATGACTCCTTGTATCTTTATCCTCCTATTCGACAACCATTTCCACAGAATATTTTTTTTGGCACTCAATTATATTTCTTTCACCTTATCGGTCCATCATTGATTAGTTTCTCAATACGAGTTATTATGTCCTTAATTACTTTTTTAGTTTGTAACATGCGTTTTATTAGAAATTTGAAGCTACAAAAAAAAATGAATGCTATCTCCTAATCGATCGAGATCAACCTGACAGATCTGGCATATCAGCTATCCAACCGACCATCGGCTTAAATTTTTCGGCAAACAATACCATAATCGAATCATAAGATGCAGCAATTCACAAGCAAGCGGATTAATCGAACGGCCATTATTCCTACAAATCTCATATCCAACGGCACGGAATTATACGAAGAACAGGGCCTCAGGAAGTTTCATGTACTTGTGCGCCGCAAATTCGACCCGAAGAATACAACAATTTCTCCGTCCTCCGCGTCCCTCGAAATCTCGCAGGAATCAACGTTCAGAAATCACCATCACCCGATCGCCTCCTCGCTCTCCCACAGCCCGACGGATCGGACGAACAAGGCAGAGCCCCAAACCACCAGGGCGGCGAAGAGCGGGGGCACGAAGAGGTCCGCCTTCGACCGCCCGAATAGCTGCGCCGGCACGCACACCACCTCTCCCGCCGGCCCCTCCACTGGAACCCTAACGGCGCCTGCCCGGCACCGCTGGGCGAAACCCGACTCCGGCGACAACGCCCACACGAACGCGATCTCCGGCGCGAACGACGTCACCGCCACCGTAGCCGTCAGGACGGCCGTCCACGTGGCCGCGTACCGGAGCAGCGGCCCCCGGTGGAGGAGCATCTCCCGGATCACCGCCGGCAGAAGAGAAATCTTCATGGCTCGAACTAGGGTTAGGGTTAATGTTTAAGGAAGAAAACCGAAGATCGAGAGATAAATAGGAGTTAAGGCTTAGGTAGGGGGAGGGGGTTTACGGTTGAGTTGGTGACCGAAGACGCGACGAAGAGCGTCTAAAGTCTAAAGGAGTCCTCGAGGAATTGGCAGAATGACGAAAATGCCCTCGAATGCGGTACGTTCCGCCACGTGCCGGCGGCCTGGTGGTTTCTCTCCATGTGGCCGATCCGGACGTTGGAGGGCAGGCATTCATGCTGTTGGGGAAAAGGATTAGGACAAGGCTTCATTTTTACTGCTCGTAATTTCTAGTTGTGTCAGAGAAGGGAATAGATAAAGTAATTTAGAGGGTGATTGAAATGGAAATGAATTAAAATTAAAATTGAAATAGATAAATTTTTCATAACATTAAGTAAAATAATTTAGGAGGTGATTGAAATCGAGATGGATTATAATTAAAATTGGAATAGATAAATCTTTCGTAGCGTTAAGTTCGTGACTGCAATCGAAATCAGAATTGAAATAAAAATTTAAATCTTTAAGGGAGAGTAGGAATTTAGTTTTGGATAGATTGGATCATTCTCATTTCTTCTCAAAAATATAGTCGGAACTAGATTTCTCTTCCATTCTCATTCTGATTTCATATCTCAACTTTCTCCAATCAAACACTCCCTTAATGCTTTAGTGGTTATGAAATAGTGCAGACAAAAGAAAGAAATCTGGCAAGTCATTGAGGTCTCTGTGGTGGATTATGCATAAACTGGGACAAACCTCCAAGGCCATGCAGATTGTCCTTGGATATGCTTGTAGGTATGCCAGGATATTTTGTTGAAACAACTCAAAAAAAATATGCTAAATGTGTTGGAAAGAATATTAGGACAAAGCTTAATTTAGTACATTCTAATGTCTAATTATAGAGTTAGGAAAAGGCTTGATTCAATGCATTCTAATGTTAGTTTCGGAGAGAATGGAATCGAGGATAAGGCGATTTTATGCTTTTATGGATTTAGAAATAACGCACGGAGAGAGAAGAAATGCTAGCAAGTCATTGAGCTACCTGTGCTGAATTGTGGATATAGTGTTTAATGGGTTCATTTCATGCAACATGCCTCTTTTCTTGGTTGTTGTAACAAGCATCTTAACCGACCACCACCCCACCGCACCACCCTCCCCCAACCCCACACCCAAACCCCCACAAAAAAAAAGCATCTAAGGACATGCAAAACGTCCCTGCGTACGCTTGTAGATGTTGATATAAAAGGCGTCCCACGCATCCCCTGACCAAATATAGCTCAAAAGAATGCAACCACCACTAGGACAATAGTTGAAACATGATAATGCGCTTGCTATATTATTATGATATTTGATAATATTTTTATTACAGTGGTCACAGTGAGTATCTCGGATCAGTGTGACAATCATAGGATATCTCAGGTCTTCAAACTATCACCGGAACCGCTGACTTAAGAGCAGAATCATATGTAAAGCAGAGCTGCTTGTGTTTGGTCTGCCGTGGGTCTGTCCGGCATATTGGTTATCTCCATTACCTCAGCAGGCTAATGTCTTAGCACATGGGTTGCCTTTATTATCACAGCCGACCCATTTTCTGATGTGCGTGACAGTTGTCCATCTCGAGTGGATAGACTCGTGTGTAACCAATTTCTTTGATTTTGCGAGAGCGATTAAGGATAGAATTATCTCACCCACAATAGTATGTTCAATGACCCTGCAATCTCGAGATCGTACGATCTCACAGCTGTTTAACCAGCTGTTCGACAGCCTTTTATAGAAGCAGCCAAAGCCCTGAGGACCAAGATAAGCCAATCAAACCCTCTCAGAAAACTCGTTGCTGTTCCTATTATTCTTTGAATCTTACTTGAGCATCGGAGGATCTTCGTCGAAGTAAAAATCTCTGGTTTAGACTTGTTTTGTAGGTCACTCCAGTGCTAGCATCCCTGTGCGAGACTCAACCACCTTCTTTTCGACCTTGACTGAATTAAGCAGTAACAGATAGAGGAAGGGCCTAATCTTCATTATGCCTTTGAAATGAACATCATCCCGGCTCTCCAACGCCGCCGCCTCTCGCCATACGGAGAGTCAGGCCAATAGTCGGGCGTAGCAACCAACGATTGAGACTCTCCCACCATCCTAACCTGCACTGGTCATAGCGGATCAATTCAGCCTGCTCTTCCAGTAGGTCCAAAACTTGACGGCCATCGTTCAAGTTGTCCAGACTACTTTGGCGCCTCCCCCAACGGTGCCATAGCTTGCTCAGGCTGCCCCTGCATCTCCTTCAGCGATGCAATCGGTGGCTTTCTCGATGGCACCATCGGCACTTCCCGTGGTGGTGCCCCCACCAAATCCAGTTTCACATTTGACTCTTCAGCCGCCACCACAATTAGAGCCGCATGTGCCTTCTTAGAGCCCGAAGAGGAGACATGCTCATCAGAGTCGTTTCAGGGCTCAGTAGCTGACTAGACGGAGATCTCTTAGTCCGCAATCGGGGCATGATTCAACCCCCGATTGTCATTCTCCACAGCATTCTAAGGCCTGCATCGCCCGAGATCTTCATATCAGAAGACGATTTCAAATGCTCAATAAACAGATGGAGAAGAAAATTGAAAATGCACTCAATAATAACCACTCCTCGATGCAATCTTACGAGGGGTTTAATAGTGATCCGTCCTTCATCTCGAGGATAGTGCAGGAGCCACTCCCTCGATACTTCAAGCTGCCTCAGCCAGAGATTTATGATGGGACTGTCGACCCCATTGATCACTTAGCAATGCTCCTCCAAGGAGCATCTGATTCAATCCTTTGTCAAGTGTTCCCTCCCACTCTCAAAAGAGCGGCTTAACAGTGGTGCTCAAGTTTGAAGCCAGCTTTCATCCACTCCTTCGACGATTTGTATCGATCCTTCATCCGTTACTTTGTCAGCAACCGACGGCAGCAGAAGTAATCCGACTACCTCCACACCATCAAGCAGAAGGAGGACGAGTTGATCCATACTTATATCAACTATTTCAATGCGGTGACTTTAGAGGTTCATGATCTGGATCAGTTGACTGCAATGGTCGTGATGATGGGTGGCCTACTGAAGAACGATTTAAAGAAGTCGTTAATTAAGACTTATCTCTGAGATTTTTTGGATATGCTTGCTCATACAGAGAAGTATACCCGCACGAAAGAGGCCTTTGCAGAAGAGATCCCTGCCAGTGCTGTTGTAGCAGGACAGAATAAAGAGCGCTTTCCAAGATGGGAGAGGAGAAACCATCAGCACTTCCGATCCCCATTCCAAAGGCAGAGGAACGAGAACCAAAATCATCGATCTCGAAGTCCTCAAAAAAGGGATTGGCGATCCTCACCCCTCGGGCATTATAATAATTATACGCCCTTAATTGTTTCCAAAGGGGAGGTGTTGATGGAGGTCTGAGCCGAGCTGCCTCAGCCTCCACAGATGCGGATGAAACTAGAGCACCGTTGTGATCCAAATAAGTGCTGCCTCTATCATCGTGACCACGGTCACGATACCGAAGATTGCCTGTAGCTCCGAGACAAGATAGAGAGGCTCATCAGGTAGGAGAGACTGAACCATTTCATCTGGAGGGCGGCACCTCAACGTCGACCTTCAAGAGCTCGACAGCCGCCTTCTTTGCCTTAGCAACCATTTCCTTTACCTCAGCCACATTCAGTTCCAGTGCAGCAAGAGAGACAAGAAGCAGGAGGACAGATGATAGTGGAAGACCGACCCATCCGAGGAGAAATCCATATGATGATTGGAGGATCATCTAGGCCGGTGGAGCCTCCAGAAGCAAAGAGGCCAAGGCTTCAAGATGTGGGTGAGGATACCATTGTCTTCACCGAGCGGGATGCTGAAGGTGTACTTACCCTGCATAATGATGCAGTGGTTGTAATGGAAAACATCATCGATTTTAATGTATACCATATTTTTATGGATAATAGAAGCTTGATCGATATTTTATATTTTTTGTCTTTACTCAAATGGGGTTCACATCAGACCAGCTGACTAGATTTGACATCCCAATTCAGGGTTTCTTTGAAAGTTCGATGATTCTAAAAGGGATGATCAGGCTCCCTCTTATCGTGGGCACTCCACCACAGCGAACTATAATTCAAGTCAACTTTTTGGTGGTCAAACTTTCCTCGGCCTATAATGCAATCCTTGACTGTCTGAGCTTATGGACCATAAAGGCCGTGGTTCGAGCTACTATCTGATGGTGAAATTTTTCACGAAGGAAGGAGTGAGGCAGATCCGAGGCAATCAAGCCACGGCTTATCAATGCTTTGCTGCCAAGCTTTGAACAGAGGGCCAGCTAGTCCAAGCAGAGGTCCAGCCTGAGCTTCCGATATGGTTGGATGCTCGTGATGATTTGATTGAGGAATGTGCCCAGCCTACTGAAGACCTCCTGAATGTCCCTCTAAGGAGAGAGGATCTTGATCAGATAGTGAAGATTGGCTCACATCTGGATGAGGTAACCAAGAATCGATCGATTGCTCTTTTACAGAAAAATACAGATCTATTCATCTAGTCGGCTGTAGATATGCTCGGCATCGATCCGAAGGTGATATCCCATCACCTTAAGGTGGACCCAACTCATTGTCTGGTGAAACAAAAGAAGCAGAGTTTCATCCTGAAGCACCAGAGAGCTATAGCCGAGGTGGACAAATTTCTTAAAGCCGACTTCATCAGGGAGGTCATGTACCTAGATTGGCTGGCAAATATTGTGCTGGTCAAGAAGGCAAATGAAAAGTGATGCATGTGTATCGATTTTATTGATCTGAACAAGTCCTGTCCAAAGGATAGCTATCCATTGCCCCAAATCGACCAGCTAGAGATGCCACTTCTAAGCATGAGCTCCTTAGTTTTATGGAAGCCGTCATCGGTTATAATCAAATCTGGATGGCATCTGAAGATGAGGAGAAAATAGCCTTTGTTACTAATCGAGGACTTTTCTGTTATAGGGTAATGCCCTTTGGTTTAAAGAATACAAGAACTACCTATCAATGGTTGGTGGATAAAATTTTTAAAAATTAGCTCAGCCACAATATGGAGGCATACGTAGATGACATGCTTGTCAAGAGTCGAGCTGTCCTAGGCCATGTTGCCGACCTCCAAGAGACCTTTGACACTGTCTAATGGTTCAGGATAAAGCTAAATCCAGTGAAATGTACCTTCAAAATTACCGTCAGTAAATTTTTTGGATTTATAATCTCACGAAGAGGCATAGAAGTAAATCCCGAGAAGATCAAGATGGTTCTTGAAATGACACCATCAAGAATCATTAAGGAAGTGCAGCATCTTACCAGTAAGGTGCCTTGCTTAACTGCTTTGTTTTTAGGTCGGCCGACAGTTGCCTTCCTTTCTTTTAGACTCTCAGATAGCCGAAAGACTTTTAGTGGACTATGGAATACCAAAAAGTATTTGAGGAGTTGAAACAGTATCTCAGCTCTCCAGCATTACTCTCGAAGCCTCAATCCGACGAGAAGTTGTTGTTGTATATCATCATTTCTCCAGTAGCAATCAGCTCAGTACTTGTCTGAGAAGAAGGATGGGTTCAGAAGTCCATATATTACACCAGTAAAATCCTTCATGATGTGGAGACCAGATACTCTAAGCTAGAGAAGCTAATTTTTACACTGGTTGTCACGGCAAGGAAACTACATCCTTATTTTCAGGCCCATACTGTTGTGCTACTTACTGACCAGTCAATTAAGGCCGTTCTCCACCGACGAAACACTTCAGAATGAATTACAAAGTGGGCTCTTGAACTTATTGAGTTGGACGTATAGTATTGTCTGAGGCCTTCCATTAAGCTTAGTGCTGACAGACTTCATCCTAGAATGTACCATTTTGAATGGGCCAAACTCACAAGATGGAGAAAGCTCAAGAGCTAGTGAGTGCTCAGAAGCTAGTGAAAGCTCAAGGGGTGAGGAGGTAGACATAGGATCTGATTCTGAGGAGTTATGGATACTGCATGTCGATGGCTCATCGAATACTTCTGGAGCTGGGGCCGACCTGATCTTGATCGATTCAGAAGTCGATATTGCTGGATATACAGTGCGCTTTGAATTTTCATCCACCAACAATGAGGCAAAATATGAAGCTCTACTTGCCGGTCTGATGCGCTCCTATCAAGAGAGCGATCAAAGATAAAAATTAACCAACTACTGCTCCGTAGAACAAGATAAGTCGGATCGAATCCTCAGGGATCTAGGGCGATTGTTTTATGAAAAAAAATAAAAGAATTTAAAAATATTTTGATTGAGAACTTCCAAAAACTAATCAATAGGATAATTTAATTAAAAAAAATTAAACTTAACACATCTTAGGGATTAAGAATCCATTCTTTTTGTTTAACAGATATTGATATTTATTTATGCAAGGCCATGTGATTAATTGGTTTTTGAGTGTAACCTATCTCTATCTGAGTACGAACCATATCCCATGGATCACGATCCATCCCTTTATGAGTATAGACTATCTCAAATCCATATAAAAGAAAATAAATTAACTTTAAGATAATATATCCCCTATTCAAGCATGAACCGTATCTTATCAGGATCACGATGCATCTTCTTAGAGAACAAATTGTTAAAAGTCTAATTTATTCAAGAAAACACAACACATGTATAATTAAGGGAAAAAATTTATTATCATTGCATAAAATAAATACATAAGATGGGAAAAAGAAAAACAAATCTGTAACATGAAGAACTTCATCTCCTCCTTGAGATGGAGGAGCCTTAGCTGCGTATCTGTTTTCTCTACCTCTCAAATTCTAAAATAAAAGAAATCTAATTGTTTTTAGGTGACTGCTCACTTCTCTGATGGATGCCCCTTTGATTCCCATGGTAGGCCTTTAAATAGATGCTGAAACAGATTGAAAAAGAGTCGTAATCAGAGTTTTAATTGTATTCAAATGCCTCAACCCATGCCCACCATCGGATGGAGTTCAAAGGGCCTAAAAACTCTCAAAAACTCTCCCAGATCAGGTCAGATGTGTTCTTAGCCATCGGATCAACCTCAAGATCATATCCTATCCATCTGATGGCACTTTCAAAGCTTTCAGAAGTCCTCTCCTAGCTAGAAATCATGTAAACCATCCGATTGAGTGTCTGGATCGCTTACAACCATTGGATTGCACCATTTTAGTGGGCCACCACTGCTTTATATGGTTTAGAGCTCTCTTAGCCATTCGAGTCCATGAGAAAATCACTCCCTACTATCTGATAGCACACAGGAAGA
The DNA here is from genome assembly GCF_000442705.2 of Elaeis guineensis. Classification (NCBI taxonomy): domain Eukaryota; kingdom Viridiplantae; phylum Streptophyta; class Magnoliopsida; order Arecales; family Arecaceae; genus Elaeis; species Elaeis guineensis. Next base: position 73,137,442 of record NC_026002.2, on the reverse strand, counting down.
AGCCACTCGCTCGTGTGTCGTGATAAAGACCAAGGGGCACTGTTCCCTTGGACTGCTTGTAGACCCGATGCGGTGGGGTCTATGCACCAAACATGAGCCACGATTTATTTTGATAGACCATCATGGACCGCTAAGATGGTTTTGGTTCTATGAACTATGCGTGGAGCACGCGGTCAAATGGACTAGCCCAGTTGGGTTTTTCTTCCTTTTCTTTTTCTTTTTTCTTTTTTTCTTTTGTTTTGGCTTCGGGTCTTCATTCAGGGTCCAAATTGAGTTTGATTTATTTCAAATTTTTTTCTTTTTAACCTACAAATTGGGCTCTTTTCATTGGCAACCTTTTTCTTATAAAATATAAGTAAAAGTATCAATTCTTAAGGAATAAAGATCAATAGATATGTGTTTTGATGCTTTATGTGGGATATTTATTATACTTATCACATCTCCCAACTTAAGCTTTGCTCATCCTTGAGTAAAAAAAGAATTTAGTGTTAAGTACCATTTAGCTTAGAATTTTGAGTTTCACTAGGTAATTTTAAAAATAGGTCATTGATGTTCAGTAAAGTGTGAGTGAGCTATATCATTGGGATATTAGTACTAATCAATATAGAAGTTAAGTCAAGAATACTAAATTTTTTAAAAACTTTTTCTAAATTATCCCTACCTTTATCTCTAAATCATCTACTTTCATATGGGCAAATGTAGTATTATTTTTATCCTTTATTTATTGATTTTTTTTATTTTTTATTTTTTTAATATTGTACCGCTATTGAGTATCTTAACTCCTTAAGCTTTCTGTCTGATCCATGTAGTGAGTTTTCAGTCAATAACTCTCAAACTAGTTGACTTTAGGATACTAAGTATAAAATACTCCTCGAGTTTACTTGCTCGAATCAAACAGATTATGTACTAAGACTAGCTTTATAATAAAGCTTCTTTGCTCTTTATATCTTTTAATGTGAAACTCAATGCTTGCTTAGGCAAAGAGGTTCAGTTACTCAGTGTAAAATTTTTTAAATTTTTTTTTATATATAAAAAAATATGTAGTTATCCTACACAAACCCATAGGAAGTAAATTTTTTTTTGATGCTAGTAAGAGGAATTAGAAGTGTTCAAAAAAAAATTTATTTCTATTCTAAACTTAACTATTTATTAAATTTTCTTAATACTTAATCCCTCCGTATCTCACGAACTATCTAATTTGTGCATCAATTTTTTTCAAAAAAAAAAGTTTGATTTCACTCAAATCTATAATCTAATCAGGTATCTAAATGCTAAATACTAACTTATTCAAAGATTTTAAATTTTTTTTTAATTATCCTTACCTCTCAACTTAATTTTCATTATCCTCAATGGAGTAAGAAAAAATAAAATAGAGATAGATAAATAAAATAAAAAAAGATACTATCTGGGCTAAGTATACTCATTCATTGATAGGTACTTCTATACAGAATAGTCCATTATTATTAAAAAAATAAAAATCACTAAAGCAAAGGTTAGAAAAATAAAAAATTTGGGTTTTCTCTCAAAAAGTACTAAGTTTAACATCTTTAGCCAGACTTTTATTAAGACTAATTTTAAGAAATTGGATTGCTTCCCAACAAGTGCTAAGTTTAACATCTTCAGTCGGACACTAATAGAGTGCTCATCCTATTCATGCCTGAATCTTAATATGGGTTTATAATTTCCAATGTGATTCAGGATCTACCTCAGAATACTTCCTACATGGGACCATTGCATGTCTAATTCCCTTGACAGCTAACAACCCATTCTCTATAATTAGATCTAAGTACAACTTAAGTTCTAGTCAGGATTCTAAGGGACCTAGATCTATATACTCAATGTGCTAAGAGAGTGTTTCTGGATCTCCCTTTGTTAGCTCTTCTTTTTCAAGCAAAGGTTTGACCAGTGTCATGATGGATTCAACTAGTAGTTCTGATCTTGGCTGAGTGCAACAGTCACTAAGGGTGGATATCTCATTATTATTTTCAACTTCAAGTATTTTTTCTAGTTCCTCAGATCTGAATATTCTCAAATGATCAAACTGATCTTCTTGTTTGGGCTTTGGATCATATTGGGCTCTAGGGTCGAACTCAAGTTGGCTTAGTACTCTACCCTCTTCTTGTTCACTGACTGTTGTAGTGGATTAGCCCAATTATTTTATTAACTGGCTAGTGATTTACATGAAATTATTAAGAGTATTTGTCATATCTGATCGCTGTCGTAGGCATCAAAAATAAATCACTAACTCAAAACTATGTAGATAGTAGTGAGTTAGGGTCAAATCCACAGGGATCAATGGGGTTATGTTCACTTTTGATTTAAATTTTTTAAGAATTTTAATTGAATCACAAACTAAAACTATGAAAAAATGGAAATATGGTTGAAAGAAAATAAAAGTTTGAATTAAACTGAAATTGTAATTTAATAAGCAAGCAAATAAAAAAGATGTCTAAAGATTTTGATTTGATTTTTTTAATAAAATATAAATTAATTCTTTATTATATAATTATTAAAGTTATGATTGATCTCTGATCATAATCTATCTCGCTGGATACAGATTTCGATCTGCCCTTATGTAGTCATAGGTTATTCTAAGTATCAAATCATAAAAATAAATAAAGTATTCTATAATCAGATCCCGATCATAGCCTATCTCATTGAGCACAAATCATATCCTTAGATCATGACTTGTCTCTATATAGCCATAGGCTATTCAAAGATCTAAATTATAGTTTAAACTAAAACCACAATTCTTGAAGTAATAGAAAAGTAATTTTATTCATGAAAAAAAGTCATTACAATCAACCTTAATTGCATAATAAAGAAACTAAAATATAAATATTAAAAGAAAACCTCATCTACCTCCTTGGAGGCTTAGAGTTTAGCCGTGCATGGTGTCTACAAATATCATCTTTATGAAAAGAAGAAGAGAAAGAAGAACCCTGGCAACCGCACTCTTTTTCTTTCTCAAAATCCCTTACAAAAGCTTTAAAATTAAAAGAGAATAAAAAGTTGGAAATAGATGCTCTCTGTTGCTTGCTTGCTATTGCCCACATTCTTCCTAAATTCTCCATGATTTCTTGGTTTTATAAGTGAAAATTAGGCTCAATTTGAGTAAGAATTGGACTTTTAATCATTGTCAAACTCCTAGACCCTTGCCAGCCATTGGATGTTGATCAAATGGCCTAAAAAATGGCTCAAATCAGTCCTATAATAGGTCGGCAATGATTCTGGCCATCGGATCATTCATTGGATCAAATCTCGATCGTTGATCGGCACATAAAAAAGCTTCAGAACTCTTCTATTGTCGAAATCATCCTCGGCCATTGGATCTCGCTCGAGATCGCTTGACACCATTCGATTATGCTAATGAATCCTGCTCACTCATCCACCGCGACTGTGGATCAACAAAAAAAAATCCATAGACTGTGCCATCGCACCTATGGATCGAGTGGTCGGTCCACGGTGCACCAATCGACTTAATGGGCTTGATTGGATTTGGGTTTGAGTCCAATTTAACTTGATTTTGACTTAGATTTGAGCTTGCCTTTGTCTTTTAATTCAGGATTTATTTTAAGTCTAATTTACCCTACATTTAAGTCTTTCTAACCCTTGAATCGAGCTCTTTCTATTGACAACCATCTTTCTTGCAAAAGATCAATAGAAGCATCAATTTCTAACAATAAAGATAAATTAATTAATAAATTAATACTTTTATTAACATGTTTATAGTACTTATCATGCCTCCCAACTTGAACTTTACTCATCCTCGAGTAAAATATATAAATCAGTAATGTGTACCAAATTATCTTTGAATTAAAAGTTATTCTAGGCATTCCTAAAGGTAGTTGATATCTGGTTAGTCCATGAAAGAGATGCTTCATTGGATTATTAATTTGACCCAATTAGTGGTTAAGTGAAGCCCATAAAAATTTTTAGAGTTTTTTCTTTGCCAACTTTCTATCTCACTTTTTAAATCCTCTAACTTGTTATGGATTTGGTGTGGTATCTTTTTACAGTTTAGTCCCTTTATTCTTTTTTTTTCTCTTTTTTTATATGTATAGTCAGTATAATTACCTAACCCCTTAAGCTTTCTAATTGACTTTTGTAGCGAGCTTTAGGCCAATAACTTTCAAATTAGTTGGCTTTAGGATATTAGGTGTAGAATATCCCTCAGACTTATTGATTCGAGTCAAAAAGACTATGAGTTAAGATTGACACTACAAGAGATTTCTTTACATTCTCATCTTTTGACACGAACAATAATGCTTGCTTAGACGAAGGGGTCTAGTTACTCAGTGAAAAATATTAAAAATCTAATTTATTAAGGTGATCTTTTTGCATACTTTGATCTTTCTCTTTGTACCCTCATGAAGTAGATTTTTTATTGAGATCAATGGACAGACGGTTTTGAAATTGCTCCAAAAAGATTTTTTCTGATCTAAATCTTACTATTTATTAGATTTTTTTAATAATTTATCCCTCAATATATCTAAATTATCTAAACTATTGATCAATCATTGATTAGGCTGCCTATGTAACTTCAAATCGAGATAAAATTTGGATACACACAACTAATTATTTCTGACCATACTCAAAGATTTAATTAAATCAGTTTTTCTCCCCCCCAACTTAAATGATATTATCCTTAATGGAAGAGAGAAATAGAATGTGATAAATAAAAAGAAGAAAAAAGAAAAGAGTTCACTTGGGCTTAATTTATTCATAGTTCAGCCTCGGCCTTAAGGACAGCAGATGTAGGTCTCCCCTTAACTAGCTTCGATAACCCTGAAGTAGGTCCTAAATAAATTGAAAATAATAAAAAAAAATAAAATGAGAGAAATTAGATTACCTCCCAACAAGCGCTAAGTTTAACATCTCAACTAGACTTCGTGAAGCTCACTATCATGCGTTCTACCAAGTTAATGGGTACACCTAGCCATGGTGGATGGTTGGATGAAGTCCAATCAATGATGGTCCACACTAAAATTTCTTGATGACATATCTTTGGATTATGATTAGCAGAAAGTGGCTTGGGTTGCGAGGTAGGTGTTGATTCTAGTGGGAGGGCTAAGATAATACTAGATGATTTTAAAAATGACTCTTGCTTTGTTATCCATGGTGGATCTAACTGATCACTCAGCTTCTCTACGTCATCTATGCCTATGCAGTTCAGAAATTTGCGTGAAGGATCCTCAGTAGGGTTTTTAAGTCTAACTTACTTAGTGACTGCAGTACTTGATTTTTGAGATAGGGGCATTCCATTGTTGGTTCAGTGATTGTCCTTCTAATGGCTTCTTCATCTTCTCTTTGTATACCTACAATTTGGGCTTTCTGGTCAGAGGTTACTTTAGGCTCTAGGAATGGATCTTTTAACATGATTAAGAATGGCTGTCCGATGTAGGTGGGGTTTCTAATGAAGAAACTATTGGTGTGATAGAGGGAAGGAGCATTTACTCATATTTCTTGGTCCATGGAAGAGCGGAAATGGGTGGCTCTAATAGGGCATTCACTTCTTCCATATACATATCTATGTCGAAGTTGTCTATATCAAAATGAGCTAGACAAGCTTGTAGAAGGTCTTATGAGGGTATGGCAAAGGTAGCTTCTTCTACAAGTCTCTCTAGTATGTTTATTTCGCTAAACTCTTCACTTTGAGATCCCGTGATAACATTGAATACATTCAACCTTAGCTTTTTATTCCCAAACGATACGTCTATGGCTCCCATCCTATAGTTAATGCATGTGTTGGCTGTGGCAAGGAAGGATTGACCTAAAATGATTGGAATTTGGCTAGGGTCACTTTCAGATTTTATCTCCAAAATAAGAAAGTCTATGGGGAAGTAGAACTCATCCACTTTGACCAACACATCCTCAATCATTCCAAGGGATACCTTAACAGATCTATCAGCTAATTGTAAGGTAATCGGTGTGGGTTTCAATTCTCCAAAATCAAAAAGTTCGTAAACTAAGCTCGGAAGAAGGTTAACACTTGCCCCAAGATCTAACAAGGCTTTCTTTATGGTCAGGCTATCTATGACACGGGAGATGATAGGGGCACCAGAATCCTTAAGTTTGGGTGGTGTGGCATATTGGAAGACTGAGCTGGCTTGTTCTGTGAGATGGACTTTCTTGGGGATGTGTGCTTTAGATTTTTATTTTTGAGTATACAAATCCTTCAGAAACTTGGCATAGGTCAGGACCTGTTTGATGGCATCTAAAAGAGGAAGGTTGATACGAACTTGTTTAAATAGTTCAAGCATTTTCTTCATGTTGACCCTATTTTGTCTGAAGGTAGAGGTGTTTCTAGAGCACTTGGGAATGAAACTCTAAGTATAGGTGCTAAGGAAATTGGTTCATCCCTCTACTTGGGGTCTTCCTCATTGTCAGGTAATTTGGTCTGAGTTTGGGTTCCTGACGTGTTGGCTCTTTCTAGCTGTTCTAAGATCTTTTCATTTCTAAGGGTCATCACAGATTTAGCTTGCTCGAAAAAGATTTCATGGACATTCAAGCTTTCAACATATACTGCCCTCTAGGATTGCCTATGGGTTGGCTGGGTAGCTTTTCCTCCTCTCTTCTACTGAAGGCTGTAGCTAATTGATCTATTTAGGCCTTTAGCTTAGCAATTGATTGCGTGTGGGAGTAAAGGGTCTGGGTATTAACTTCCAATCATTCCAGTGCTTTCAAGACCTTCTCCTCAAAAGCTAAACTATGTGCAGTGGTGGAAGGTTGCAGGGCATTTTGATAGTATGGTCCTTGCCTATATGTCGGGTCCTAATAGTTAGGTGTAGGTATCACAAGGCCAGCCCCTAGTTGTGGTAGTCTCTAGAAAAAATTTGGATGGTTTCTTCAGCTAGAGTTATATGTGTTTGAATATGGATTATTTCCTGGTCTACAAGCTGGTTGGGCTTGAGCTTACTGGACTTGCTCATGTATGAACTCAGAAAATTGGGATGCAGCTGGATATTTAGTAATGAAATGGGTTCAACTTGAACAAATGGCACAAACATCTTGGACTTGTGTGGATTGGGAAGAGGTGATTTGCCCGACTTACAGTAGACGGTCGAGTTTTTGTATCAATTCATCCACCTTACTGAGTTTTTGTGACAATTCATCTACCTTGCTGTGGATGTTTATGGAATGGCCTATCTCATAAATTCCAACACTTTTTGGTCCAATCATGAGAGGGTCTTTATGGGCGGCAGACATGTGGTGCGAAAAATTTTTGCTAAGGGTCTTGAACAGTTGTCAGGCTTCATGTTCATTTTTAACTATGAATATTTCACCACACGAGACATCAACCATCTGTCAGTGCTTTTTTGATAGACCATCATAAAAGCACTGGACTAGTTACCATTTAGGTACGGCATGGTGTGGGCATTTATGGATTAGGTCTTTGAGCCTCTCCCAACTCTCGTGGAACATTTCTCCATTTATTTGAAAAAAATTGGTAATGACTTTTCTAATCTAGTTTGTCTTTCCTATGGGGAAGTATGTTTTGAGAAATTTTCTTTGAAGTTGATCCTAAATTGAAATGGTTACTAAATCTCAAGAGTTTAGCCAATACTTGACCTTGTCGTTAAGAAAAAAGGGGAACAATTTTAACCTAAGGGCATCATCAGAGAAATTTTGGATTTTGACAGTGGAGCATATCTCAAAAAATTTTTCCAAGTATTTGTAAGGGTCCTTGTTCGACAGTCCATAGAAAGATGGTAGCATTTGAATAATGCTGGACTTGATTTCATATTGTACTGCTTACACGGGAGGAGGTTGGATACATGATGAGTAGGTGTAGGTTGAAGGAGTAAAGTACTCCTTCACTTGCCGTGGTGGGTCAGTCTCTTGATTTGGGTCTATGGTTTTGACTCAATTTGTTCTCATTATTTTTTCTAGTTCTAGGTCTCGTACATGTAAATCAAGTTGTAATGATCGGTGTCTAGCATGCACCCATAAGATCCAATCGAGTTCAAATTTCAACAATTTTTTTTTGAAAGAGAAGAGAAGAAAAGGAAAAGAAAGAGAAAAAAGAGTTCTAAAGAAAAGGACCTAAGGAGTTTTAAATCTAAAGATGATAGAGAAGAGTGCTGTTGCCCAGCTATGCAACCCAAGAGGAGGGGTGAATTGGGTTTCTAAAAATTTTAAGCTTAACTTATGACTTATGAGAAATGTTTGACAAAGCTAAATAAATATGGAGAGTAAAATTAATTCAAGACTAATGGCTAAGAGCAAGAATGCAAGAGAATAATGAAGAGTTAAAGAAGAGCAATTAGACACACCACAAACAAAAAGATTTATAGTGGTTCGGTGCCAACCTTGCACCTACATCCACTCCCCAAGCTCCTACTTGAGAATTTCAATCCACTAATCTTGTATTCAACCCGAATACAAATATCGAAAACTCTGACTCTAGCTATCCCAAGCTAGACCACTTATTTCTCGGGTACAAGCCAACCCAATACACTCTGATTCTAGGTTCGGATCAACCTTCCCTTATTTTGAAACCCTTCCAAAATAAAAACAATCACTCAAACCGAGTATAACAATCAATAGCACAAATAAGTACAAAGAAAGCTCCTTTAATGAGCGAATATGACTTTAAATACACTTTACTCAAAGAGAAGAAGACCCTTTTGGATTTCTTCAAGGTGGTTGGAGACTTGAATGTGCACTTGAGGAGTTGGTGAGCTTGGATTAAAGGCTTCTTGAATGCTTTGAGTGAGCTCTTGCTTAGGACTGAAAAGTTTGCTTGAAATCTCTTTTTCAAAATCTCTTTTCTTGAATCCTCTCTCTTTTCTTCTTGTTGATTTCCACCTTTTTGTCCCTTTTATAGCTTTAAGAAATAGTGGAAAATATTCTAGGCTAAAAAAGAACCGTTAGACCATATTAAATGAGTATTAAAAGTATTTAAAATGAGTTAAAAACTAGTCGTTGCAGAAAAATTCCATCACAAGGGTCGACTCATGGGTCGACCTCTGTGGAAAAACATCAGAGAATCGAACGGGATGCAAGGTTTTGTAAAACTGGCTTAAAACCCGCAGAGGTCGACTCATGGGTCGACTCATGCCTTGGGGGTCGACTCATGGGTCGACTCATAGGGTGTGCCAAGTCTGTGCCGGCTAGAAATTTCAGTGTGCCAGTCATCTCATGTGCCATGAGTCAACTCATGGATCGACTCATGATTTTCAATTATGCATATCTTTCAAAATACAAGTCCAAAATCAATAAAATTTTCACCAGTGGATCACAAATCTTTTGTTCTATCATTTGATACTTTCAAATCAGGATTTTGATAAAATTATAATTTTACCCCTGAAGTGCAATAAGTTTTTTTCAAGTGAGAAATATTAGTACCCCTTCAACTGCTTTGTAATCATCAAAATCAATCTAAGGAGCAACAATCTTCTCCTTTTTGATGATGACAAAATACTTGAACAAAAACATTTATATGAATCAATGATCATGAATTTCAAAGGAATAAAATGCATTATAGGTAGTTTGAAGATAAATAAGAAATTTACTACCAACTTATAAGTACATTTGCTTGAAAAGAAGATTGATTCTTTTGGCATGTGATACATGTGCCCATTTGCATAAATAATTTGCCTATTGCTTAATGATTTGAAAATTTGCTCATTTGATTATGTGATTTTGGTATCAGAGCAAAAAATTTATTTTTGTTATCAGAGCAAAGCAGAATTTACCTTAGGATTTGAAAATTGCGTGTTTGAAAATATCTCATTTGCTTGTTTTTCAATTTTCTTAACATCTTAAAAATTCGCTCATTTTCATTTGATTATTTAATTTTGGTATCAGAGCATGTTTAAAAAATTAAGTGTATCAATGCATGTCTAAGAATTAATTTTAAAGTATATCAGAGCATGTCAAATTTTAAGTGTATCAGAGCATGTCTAAGAAGTAATTTTAAAGTTTGATACTTTTCTTTAATTTCTCCCAATCCACTCATTTTATTTTTAAGTCTTTTATCAATCTTGCTTTTGATATTTTTCTTTACTTTCTCTCCCTTTTTGACATCATCAAACATTGTTAACTCCCCCTCTTTTTTGAATATATTTTCTCTCTCTCTTCTTGTGCTAATTATTAATTTTATTGACATTAATGTTTACTCCCCCTGAATACAGCAATCATAAAATAAAATATACCATTGAGTATTAGCAATTCATAGTATTTTAAGCACGCTCATAATTAAAAGGAACTCAATTTAAAGGACATACATTAAAAGTCAAAGAGTAGATACATAATCAAAAAGTGATTGGTACCATAGCTGTTTCAATACATATTCCATAATATAAAAAGTCAACCAGTTAATATCATTACATGACCCAAAAGATAGATCCTAGAAAGAACAACAGACAAGGCTAGCTACAAGGATCTAGTAGAGCTCATGACTAGATGGATCAGAATCAGATGTATCAGAGATGGGGTGGGGAGATGATGGATCACGACCAAGGACTCGTCCTCTACCCCGTCTGCCTCTGCCACGAGTGGAGGTGCTGGCACGAGTAGGTGGGCGAGATGATCCTGAAGGCTAAGAAGCCATAGACTGGACTGCAAGAGAGAGCCTGATGGTGTCAAGAAGGTTCAGAGCTCTCGAAATAGACTGAAGCAGTGCAGTGAACTGTGTAGAAGCATGCTCACTAGAGCCTCTGATCTCTCTCCTCAAGAAATCAAATCCACTCTCCAATACTCCTCTAAGTCTGGCTGCCTCCATAGATAGGTCTGAGACCTCAGTAGTGCACTCCTGTGGCTGTGGATGGGCCAGAGCTAATACTTGCTCCTGCAAGTCAAGTACTCTCCCAGTCAGTCTCAAAATATAATCCTCGAGCTGCTGAATCCGAACAGACTGATCTGAGATCATCTAAAATACAATGGAGATATGGAGGATCAAGGTCTGATCAGATGCATCTAATGATGTAGATCCCGGTGCAAAAGCTGAAGTGCTCCACTGACGAGAAAGCAAGGAAGCCACACGCTGAGAAATCAGCTCAATCTGATCATCAGCCAATCTGAACTCTGAGGGAGGTGCTCTGTTGTCTTGCTGTTAAATTGGTGTATGCCTCCTGGTGGACTCTGAAGGGCCAGCCTCTGGATCTGAAACAAACTGGATGTCTGGAGATGCTGCCCTGAAGTCATGGAGAGGTGATGAGGGACCTTCTTCCTCAGCTCTGTCCTCAACTCTGTCCCCAGCTCTCTCCTCAGCTCTTTTTTCTGTACCCTTGATCCAACCACCATCAATCCTAGTGAATCTCATGCGGTGCAGAGTGTGTTGGTTGATGGTGTCAGAGTGAGAGAGCCTAGCAGATGCCTCCCCCTCAAAACTAACTCCAAACCTCCTGAATACCAGTGTGAGGGCCATACCAAAAGGCAGATGTGCCTTGGATCTATTCAGTATTTCTCTCATGGCCTCAATCATTAAAGCAGGGAGGTTTAAGGGGGTTTGGGTGATCACATGAAACATTATACATATGTCTCGGCCAGAAAGGAGGTCATGTCTAGCACTTCTCGGAAAGAAAAGCTTTGTTACTAATTGATGTAGAATTCTCATTTCAATTGACAAGATCTTGGCTTCTAATTTATTTAGACTTCCCGAGTAGGTTCCTCTTAAAATCACATTGATCCCTTCTTCCTTCACTGGGAGTTCCATGTTTGAATATCCCTCACAGGGCAAATGTAGAATCTCTCCTAAAATAATAGGATCTAAGCAGATATCAATTTTCTTAACAGTAGAAGTTACTGTTCCATTGCCATAGCACAGATTCAGATAAAACTCTCTAACCAAATCTACATATGTAACTTCTTTGAGAGAACAGTAAAATTCCCAACCTTGGTTTTTGATCTTTGAACCAAAGGAGAAATCTTCTTTTTCAAAGAATCTGAAGTCCACATTCTTGTCGGTTTCTACTTTTCTGTCAGAGAGTGGAATTTTGCTAGGGCTGAGAGGAGACTGAGAGGAACCTAGAGCAGATGCTGAAGCAGGAATGGGAGCAGAGGAGGTCTGAGAAGCTTGCTTTTTCCTGCGCACGCCTTCTTCCAGCTCACAGACTGATTTCTTTCTTTGAGGGAGTTTCATTTTTGGGGCCATTCTCACCACAAGAGCAGGCAAGGAGACTCGGAAGATCAAATGGGTGAGGAGAAGGAGGGTTATTAGAGGATGGAAAGGGATTTTTGGCGGAGAAAAATCCCGATTTGGAGAAGAATGGTGGAAGCTAGGGCACGCTCCAACCGCTTCAATCAAGGGAGAAAAATACGAAAAGCTCCTTTCCCAAGGGGCGATTTGAGGTGGAGAGGTGATGGGAGAAGGATCTTGGGCTAAAACTTTGGATTTGGAGAGAACGAAGATGAGGACGATGAGTTTTGGAGGGAGGAAGACGAAGAAGGAGGGGTCGGCTCATGAATGGGCTTTAAGTTAAAAAGAAATGAACCCATGGGATGTTGGCCAAAAATTTCAAGTATGCCATTGGGTCAACCCTAGGGGGTCGACTCATGATTCACAAAATTTCAGAAAAAATATGAATAAATTCTGAAAAAATTCAGAATTTTGGGAGAAGAATTTTTGCTCAATGACAAGTTGTGAGAGGTATAATCTTGAGCGTTTAGGTCCAAGAGAGATGATGGAAATTGAGCTCAAAGAAATTTTGACATCGATTCCTTGGAATTGGAGAAATATTTAGGCAAAAGGATCAAGAATTCCTAGATTTCTCCTAATTTCACAGAATCTATCCTCACTTAGGGCCTTTGTAAAGATATCGGCTAATTGATTTTCAGTGCAAACATAGTCAAGAATTATATCTTTGTTTTGAACATGTTCTCTTATAAAATGATGTCTTATTTCAATATGTTTAGACCTTGAATGTTGAATTGGATTTTTAGTAAGATTTATGGCACTAGTGTTATCACATCTTATGGGTGTTTCATTAAGTTTGATACCAAAGTCTTCGAGTTGTTGCTTAATCCATAAGATTTGAGCACAACAACTTCCAGCTGCAATGTATTCGGCCTCAACCGTAGACAGTGCTATCGAATTTTGTTTCTTGCTAAACCAGGAGATTAGATTAACTCCAAGAAATTGGCAAGTTCCACTAGTGCTTTTTCTGTCTAATCTACATCTAGCAAAATCAGCATCTAAATATCCTAATAAATCAATTAGTGAGTCCTTAGAGTACCATAATCCTAGAGTTTGAGTACTATTTAAATATCTAAGGATTCTTTTAACAGCATTCAAGTGAGACTCTTTAGGATTAGATTGAAATCTAGCACACAAATAAATACTAAACATGATATCAGGCCTACTTGCAGTCAAATATAATAGAGAGCCAATCATACCTCTATAATATTTTAAGTCTACACATTTACCTTTTTCATCCTTGTCAAGCTTACATGAAGGGCTCATGGGTGTGCCAATTGCTTTGGAGTTCTCCATTCCAAATTTTTTGAGTAATTCCTTGGTGTACTTGCTTTGGATGATGGAGATTCCTTCCTTTGTTTGTTTGATTTGGAGTCCGAAGAAGAATGTAAGTTCTTCCATCATGCTCATCTCAAACTCCCCCTGCATGAGCTTAGCAAAGTCTTGACAAAGAGATTCATTAGTAGACCCAAAAATAATGTCATCAACATAGATTTGTATAATTAACATATCATTTTGATTTCTTTTAATGAAGAGGGTTGTGTCTACATTACCTCTTGAAAAACTATTATTTAGTAAAAATTTGCTTAGCCTATCATACCAAGCCCTAGGTGCTTGTTTTAAACCATATAGAGCTTTATTTAATTTAAAAACATGATTAGGAAAAGCATGATTTTCAAAACCTGGAGATTGTTCTACATAGACTTCTTCAGCAATATATCCATTCAAAAATATACTTTTGACATCCATTTGAAATAATTTAAATTTCATAAAGCAAGCATATGCAAGTAGAAGTCTAATGGCCTCTAATCTAGCAACAGGTGCAAAGGTCTCATCAAAATCAATTCCTTCTTCTTGATTATAACCTTTAGCAACCAATCTTGCTTTATTTCTTATTACATTTCTATGTTCATCTAATTTGTTCTTAAAGACCCATTTTGTGCCAATTGTTGAATAATTTTTAGATCTTGATACTAAAGTCCATACATTATTTCTTTCAAATTGATTAAGTTTCTCTTGTATTGCATTAATCCAATTATAATCATTTTCAGCTTCTTCAATAGTTTTTGGTTCAAGATGAGAGACAAAAGCACAATGATTAAATACATCTTTTAGTGAAGAATGAGTTTTTACCCCATACATAGGATCACCAATAATTAGCTCCTTAGGGTGATTGTGAACATACCTCCATTCTTTGGATAGGTTATTTGTACCTTGAGGTTGTTCTTGATGTTCTTCACCTCCCTTATCCTGTTTGTCTTCATGTTCCTCATCCTCTTGAATTGTTGAATCTTTCAGAGTGATCTCCTTCATTCCTTCTATAAGAGGATCTGCATCATCAACACCTTCATTCTTCCTTGAAGGAAGATCGTTAGATTCATCAAAGACAACATGTATGGACTCCTCTACTACTAAAGTTCTTTTGTTAAAAACTCTAAAAGCTTTACTAGTGGAGGAGTAACCAAGAAAGATTGCTTCATCTGATTTTGCATCAAATTTTCTAAGTCTTTCTTTACCATTATTTAACACAAAACATCGGCAACCAAAAATATAAAAATATGCAATATTAGGTTTTCTTTCTTTCCAAAGCTCATAGGGGGTTTTCTTTAAAATTTGTCTAATCAAAGCATGATTTAAAATGTAATATGCTGTGTTAATTACTTCTGCCCAAAAATATCTTGGAAGGTTGCTTTCACATAGCATGGTACGGACCATTTCTTCTAAGGTTCTGTTTTTTCTTTCTACTATCCCATTTTGTTGGGGTGTCCTAGGAGCAGAGAAGTTATGGCCTATTCCTTTTTCATCACAAAAGTTTTCAAAGTCTTGATTTTCAAATTCAGTTCCATGATCACTTCGAATATTTTGAATTGAAAATCCTTTCTCATTAGTGACTTTTCGATAAAATTTAGTGAAAACATGAAAAATTTCATCTTTGTGTGCCAAAAAGAAAATCCAAGTAAAACGAGAGTAATCATCTATAATTACAAAATCATATCGTTTTCCTCCTAGACTAGTGGTTCTAGTAGGTCCAAATAAGTCCATATGCAAAAGCTCTAAGGGTCTAGAGGTTGAAACAATATTTTTGGATTTAAATGAAACTCTTGTTTGTTTACCTAGTTGGCATGCATCACAAATTCTATCCTTTTTAAAATTTAATTTTGGCAAACCAAGAACTAATTCTTTCTTAATTAATTTTGAAAGAGAATGAATGCTAATGTGTGCAAGTCTGCGATGCCAAAGCCAACTAGTCTCATTAATTTTAGCATTCAAGGATACTAGGCATTGCATGTTTATTTTGGCTAAATCATTTAAATCTACCATATAAATATTACCATGTCTATGTCCAATAAATTTAATGCCATCATTAATAGGAATAGTTACAATGCAAACAGACGATTCAAAAATAACTTTATATCCTTTATCACAAAATTGACTAATGCTTAGTAAATTATGCTTTAAACCATCTACTAACAAAACATTTTCAATGTATTTGGAGGGAGTGATACCAATCTTACCTATACCGATGATCTTTCCTTTGCCATTGTCTCCAAAAGTGACCATCCCTCCATTCTTAGCAACAAGAGTGATGAATTGAGATTCATCACCAGTCATGTGTCTCGAGCATCCACTGTCAAGATACCATTTTCTGTTTCCTCCTTGGGATGCTAGACACACCTGCAAGCAAAAGTCAAGTTTTTGTTTTAGGTACCCAAGCTTTCTTGGGCCCTTTTTGGTTAGTTATAATGGTTCCTTTTGGAACCCATATTTTCTTTATATTTGAATTTGCAGACTTGTTAGAGAAGCAAGTGTATGACTTATGTCCTACTCTACCACATTTGAAGCAAGTAACATTAGAAGACTTGTTACTTAAAGAGTTTACATAAATATTTTTCAGATATTTTTGTTTCTTCAAGGGGTTATAGTCAAGTCCAGCCTTATCATACACGGCCTTTTGATTTTCAAGAATCATATTAAGTTTATTTGAACTCAAGGTGAATTTTTCAACTAATGGTTTTAACTTGGCAATTTCATTCTTTAAACTTTGATTTTTTTGAAGCAGGGTGGATTTTTTAATTGAAATATTTTCATTTTATTTCAATAAAGATTAATTTTTTAATTTTAGATCTTTGTTCTTCATCCTTAGTTTCTTTAAATTCATCAACTAAATCATAAAAAGCTTCATGTAATTCTTCAAATGTAAAGTCACTAGGAGTTTCGAAAATTATCTCATTTTCGTGTGCCATAAGGCACAGGTTGGCTTGTTCGATTGAGTTTTCCTCTTCGGAGCTTGAGTCATCACTCGCACTCCAAGTGGCCATCATGGCCTTCTTCTTGTACTTCTTGGGACCCTTCTTTAGTTGTGGGCAATCGGACTTGAAGTATCCTGGCTTCTTGCATTCGTAGCAGATAAAGGGTTGGTTTTTCTCTTTTTCTTTGCTCTGTTCCCCTTTTATGAATGGCCTCTTCCTCATCCCTTATTTTTTTTTTCTCAAAAATTTCTTGAATCTTCGGGTAATGAGTGCCATTTCTTCATCCTGTTCTTCATCTTCAGTGTCATCAGTTTCTTCATCTGGTGGAGCTGTGGATTTGAGGGCAATTGTTCTTTTCTTTTTGACTTCTTCCTCTTGATGTTGCTTCATGCTTAGCTCATGAGTCATCAATGATCCAAGAAGCTCTTCCAAGGGTAGAATGTTTAAGTCCTTGGCTTCTTGGATGGCGATCATTTTGGCTTTCCAAGTTCTTGGTAAGGACCTGAGAATCTTTCTTACAAGCTCACTGTTAGTATAGGACTTACCAAGACTCTTTAAACCATTTATAATATCAGTAAAGCGAGTAAACATTTCAGTTATGGACTCATCATGCTCCATTTTAAACAATTCATATTTATGTACAAGCATGTTGATTTTAGACTCCTTTACTTGATTGGTTCCTTCATGGGTTACTTCTAACCTATCCCATATTTCTTTAGCAGATGAGCAAGTAGAAATGCGATTAAATTCGTTAGCATCAAGAGCACAATAAAAAACATTCATTGCTTTAGCATTTAATTGGGCCATTTTTTTATCAACCTCATCCCATTCTTTCTCGGGTTTGGTTGATTCCACACCATCTATAATTTTAGTGGGTGTGTGAGGATCGTTCACTATGATACTCCACATATCATAGTTGAGTGCTTGAATGAATATTTTCATCCGAGCTTTTCAATAGGTGTAATTAGACCCATTGAAAAGTGGAGGTCGGTTGGTAGATTGCCCCTCGGCTAGAGAAGTGCCGACTTGAGTTGCCATAGATCTTTGACTCTTTGATTGTTTAGATCAAAATAGGGCTAGAGCATCGGGCTCTGATACCACTTGTTGCTCAGCTATGCAACCCAAGAGGGGGGGGTGAATTGGGTTTCTAAAAATTTTAAGCTTAACTTATGACTTATGAGAAATGTTTGACAAAGCTAAATAAATATGGAGAGTAAAATTAATTCAAGACTAATGGCTAAGAGCAAGAATGCAAGAGAATAATGAAGAGTTAAAGAAGAGCAATTAGACACACCACAAACAAAAGGATTTATAGTGGTTCGGTGCCAATCTTGCACCTACATCCACTCCCCAAGCTCCTACTTGGGAATTTCAATCCACTAATCTTGTATTCAACCCGAATACAAACATTGAAAACTCCGACTCTAGCTATCCCAAGCTAGACTACTTATTTTTCGGGAACAAACCAACCCAATACACTCCGATTCTAGGTTCGGATCAACCTTCTCTTATTTTAAAACCCTTCCAAAACAAAAACAATCACTCAAACCGAGTATAACAATCAATAGCACAAATAAGTACAAAGAAAGCTCTTTTAATGAGCGAATATGACTTTAAATACACTTTATTCAAAGAGAAGAAGACCCTTTTGGATTTCCTTAAGGTGGTTGGAGACTTGAATGTGCACTTGAGGAGTTAGTGAGCTTGGATTAAAGGCTTCTTGAATGCTTTGAGTGAGCTCTTGCTTAGGGCTGAAAAGTTTGTTTGAAATTCTTTTTTCAAAATCTCTTTTCTTGAATCCTCTCTCTTTTTTTCTTGTTGATTTTCACCTTTTTATCCCTTTTATAGCTTTAAGAAATAATGGAAAACATTCTAGGCTGAAAAAGAGCCGTTAGACCACATTAAATGTGCATTAAAAGTATTTAAAATGGGTTAAAAACTAGCCATTGTGAAAAAATCTCACCACAGGGGTCGACTCATGGGTTGACTCATGCCTGGGGGTCGACTCATGGGTTGACCTCTGTGGAAAAATATCAGAGAATCGAACGGGATGCAAGGTTCTGTAAAACTGGCTTAAAACCCGCAGAGGTCGACTCATGGGTCGACTCATGCCTTGAGGGTCGACTCATGGGTCGACTCACAGGGTGTGCCAAGTCTGTGTCGGCTAGAAATTTCAGCGTGCCAGTCATCTCATGTGCCATGAGTCGACTCATGGGTCGACTCATGATTTTTAATCATGCATATCTTTCAAAATACAAGTCCAAAATCAATAAAATTTTTACCAGTGGATCACAAATCTTTTGTTCTATCATTTGATACTTTCAAATCGGGGTTTTGATAAAATTACAATTTTGCCCCTGAAGAGCGATAAGTCTTTTTCACGTGAGAAATATTAGTACCCCTTCAATTGCTTTGTAATCATCAAAATCAATCTAAGGAGCAACAAGTGCTTTTAATTAGATTAAAGTTTTCAATAGCAAGCAAGTTTTGTAATCAATTCTAACTAAAGATTATCCTAGATCTAGACAGCTTCTAACTATTTCAAGGTCACCTTCGAGCACTCCAAGTAAAAGATTAGCCACTCAACTGACCAAGTAAGTGTAAGGTTGGTGGGGGTCCCCTCGTTGTTTTTTTTAGATACCAACTAAGTTGGTCAAGCCAGCAAATGAAACCAATTAAAAGACCACTTTCCTTCGAGATTTTATTTTTGAATCATTTATCTAGACATCAGTCAAAATGACTAACCCTAATCCGATCCAACTCTTAGGGTTCCTTGTCCTATTGAGCTCGAAAGTCCTTAGAAGTCAACATCTAATTAATTTTAGATTAAAGGCTTAGGTCAATGTAATATGAAGGGTGGTGGTTTGTGGGCCAAAAAAGGATAATAAAATCTCCACTTTATATTAATTAGGATTTGTGCCCTTAAAATATTTTATGAAAATATGCAATGCAAAAAGAAAAGATGTCCAATATAAGTAAGAAGCTTTTAAGATTTAATTAATTTTTCTATTTTAGTTAAGTGTTATGTGGTGTGTCTTTGTTTTTCTTTTATGTTATGTTATCTAAAGCAAGAAGAATAAAAGGTAGACTTTAAATTAGGTTAATTAGATGTGAAAATATCTTGTGAATATAGCTAAATAGAAAGTAAATTATGCTAAGATTAAAAGATAAATAGATAGCCTACAAATAAAGAAGAAAGCAAATCTACTATTAGAGTAGTAAATTTTTTTAAATTATAAAAAATAATAAATCACTAGGCTATAGAAAGCAAAAAATATTTTTAAGCATGCAAATAAAAATAATCTAGCTAATTTTTTTTTAATTTTTTTTAATGAACTAATCGTACCAATGATCTTCGACAATGGTATCAAAATTTGATCACTATCGTGGGCATAAAAAATAAATCACTAACTCAAAACTTTGTAGATAATAGTGAGTCAGGATTAAATTTACAGAGATCAATAAGGTTATGTTCATTTTTGATTTGAATTTTTTAAGAATTTTAATTAAATCACAAACTAAAAATATGAAAAAGTGGGATATGGTTGAAAGGAAACAAAAATTTGAATTAAACTGAAATTATAATTTAATGAGCAAGCAAATAAGAAAGATGTCTCAAGATTTTGATTCAAATTTTTTTAATAAAATATAAATTAGTTCTTTATTATATAATTATTAAAGCTATGATTAATCCCTGATCATAACCTATCTCGCTGGATACAGATCTTGACTTGCCCCTACATAGTCATAGGTTATTCTAAGTATCAAATCATAAAAATAAATAAAATATTCTATAATCAGATCCTGATCATAGCCTATCTTGCTGAGCAAAAATTGTATCCTTAGATCATGACTTGTCTCTACATAGTCATAGGCTATTTAAAGATCTAAATTATAGCTTAAACTAAAAGCACAATTCTTGAAGTAATGAAAAAGCAATTTTATTCATAAAAAAAGTCATTACAATCAAGCTTAATTACATAATAAAGAAACTAAAATATAAATATGAAAAAAAATCTCATCTACTCTCTTGGAGACTTAGAGTTTAGCCATGCATGGTATCTACAAACATCATCTTTATGAAAAGAAGAAGAAGAACCCTGGCAACCATGCTCTTTCTCTCTCAAAATCCCTTACAAAAGCTTTCAAATAAAAAAAGAATAAAAAGTTGGAGATGGATGCTTTCTGCTGCCTGCTTGCTGCTACTCATGTTCTCCCCAAATTCTCCATTGTTTCCTGGTTTTATAGGTGAAAACTGGGCTAAATTTGAGTAAGAATCAGACTTTTAATTATTATCAAACTCCTAGACCCCTGCCAACCATCGGATGTTGATCAAACGGCCCAAAAAATGGCTCAAATCTATCCTATAACAGATTGACGATGATTCTGGCCATCGGATCATTCACTTGATCAAATTTCGATCATCGATCAATGCATAGGAAAGCTTCAAAACTCTTCTATTAGTCGAAATCATCCTCAGCCGTTGGATCTCACCCAAGATCGCTTGATGCTGTTCGATCGCACAAATAAATCTCGCTCACCTGTGCACCATAATTGTGGACTGGTGAAAAAATCCATGGACCACACCATCACGCCTGTGGATTGAGCGGTCGGCCCATGGTGCACCAACCGGCTTAATGGGCTTGATTGGATTTGGGTTTGAGTCCAATTTAGCTTGATTTTGATTTGGATTTGAGCTTGTCTTTGTCCCTTAATTTAGGATCTATTTTAAGTCCGATTTGCTCCAAATTTGAGTCTTTATAACTCCTAAATTGAGCTCTTTCTATTGACAACCATCTTTCTTACAAAGAATCAATAGAAACATCAATTTTTAAAAATAAAAATAAATTAATTAATAAATTAATGCTTTTACTAACATGTTTATGGTACTTATCAATGTCTAAGGTTGATTATGCCAAGATCTCTAAACTCTTTTCTAATGTGTTGACTCCTTCCTCAGGATCTAAATCTAGTTGATTGTTCCATACTTGATTGGGCCTAAGTTGATCAAAAAGGTGGGCTCCTAATATTGCATCTTATGACTATATAAAATTGGAATGATTTCCTCATCCTGGGTTATAGGTTGGTGCATAAGGTTCATTCATATATCTTTCATTGAATGCACTCTCCTATATGAACCTATTTTGGATTGGTCTCATCAAGAAAGTACACTCCTCTATGACATGATCTGGTGCATCGCATGCAATGCACATAGGTGTAGGCACATAGTTTAATTAAGTATGTCCTTTGAATTCTAAGGCTTCAACTCTACGGGTCAAAGTTGCAATTAAATCTTCTTTAGACTCCCTTGTATAACTGTATGCATCTTCAATTCTAGTAAATATAGGATGCATGTTAATTGTTTGAGGGCCAATTGTAAAATTATTAGCCGAGGATCTAATTTTAGATAGGTGGACAGAGCTAATCGGGTAACATAGGTCCTGTAGGGTTTTAGGTTGTTTAATGGAATCCATTTCTCCCTTAGTGATCTTATGGGTTTGTAGGCTTTAGATTGTGTCTGGCCAATCATAGTTTTATCTTAATATTTTTTTTAAATTTATTTTATTATTATTATTTTTTATATATGTAAGAGAAAGAGAGAAGAAAGAGAAGAGTTCTAGAGATAAGAGTCCTGAGGAGTCATAGACCTATAGACGATAGATTCATGTTTTAGTTAGATTTAACTTTTAAAAGCAAGTTATCAAATAAATTAAAACTCTATTTAGGGTTATCCTAATTCTAAATAGCTCCTAACTGCCAACGTTGCTTTCGAGCCCTCCAAGTCAGAAGCTAACCAACCAATTGGTTAAGTGTAAGATTGGTGGGAGTCACCCATTGCTTTTCTTAGACACTAATTAAATTATCCCGCTCGACGAATGGAACCAATTAAATAACTACCTTTCTTTGAGATCTTGTCCCTGAATCACTTGCCTAGACACTAGTTAATTGATCAACCCTAACCCGATCCAACTCTTAGGTCCCTTATCCTAATGAGCTCCAATTTTTTAAGGGTCAATGTTTAATTAATTTTAATTTAAAAGTTTAGGTCAATGCAATATGAAGGATGGTGGTTTTTGGGCTAAGAAAAGGTGATCAAATCTCTACCTTATTTTGTTTAATTGGGTTAAGTGCCCTTAAAGTATTTTATGAAAAGATGCAATGCAACAAGCAAGTTGTCCAGACATATTAAGTTCTTTTAAGATTTATTTAGTTTCTCTATATTAATTAAGTATTATGAGGTACAGGGTTTGTTTCTTTTTTTATGTTAGGTTATGTAAAGCAAGAAAAGTAACAGATAGGTTTTAATTAAGTTAATTAGATTTAAGAGGATTTAGAGAATCTAACTAATTAGGAAGTAAATTATACTAAGATTAAAAGGTAATCAAGTCTCCTACAAATAAAGTAAGCAATCAAATCTACTTAAAGGTAGTAAATTATTCTAAGTTATAAAAAGCAGTAAATCACTATATTATATGAAGTAGAAAATTTTTTATATACTCTAACTAGAAAGCAGTAAATCTACTACATATGAAAAGTAATAAGACAAAAATTTAAAAAGAGTAAGAATATACAATTAAAATGAAGCAAAAAATAAGAAATAATTTTTTTTTGATTTTAATTTTTTTTAAAAAATAATTATACCTAGATCTCTAGCAACAGCACCAAAATTTGATGCACTCTTATTATGAGAGCAATCAAAGATAAAAATTAACCGACTACTGCTCCATAGAACAGGATGAGTCGGGTCAAATTTTTAGAGATCTAGGATGATTATTTTATAAAAAAATAAAAGAATTTAAAAAATTTTTGATTGAGAACTTCTTAAAAATAATCAATAGGATAAATTAATTTTAAAAATAATTAAACTTAACACATCTCAGAGATTAAGAATCCATTCTTCTTGTTAATAGATTTTGATATTTATTTATGCAAGGGCTTGTGATTAATTAATTTTTAGTGTAATCTATCTCTATTTGAGTACGAACTATATTTTATGGATCACGATCTATCTCTTTATGAGTATAGATTATCCCAAATCCATATAATAGAAAATAAATTAACTTTAAGACAATCTATCCCCTATTCAAGCACGAACCATATCTTGCCAAGATCATGATGTATTTTCTTGGAGAACAAATTATTAAAAGTCTAATTTATTCAAGAAAATATAACACAGGCATTGTTAAGAAAATTTTTTTTTATTATCATTGCATAAAAAAAATACATAAGATGGAGGAAAAAAAAATAAATCTGTAACATGAAGAACTTCATCTCCTCCTCGAGATGGAGGAGCCTTAGTTGCGCATATGCTTTCTCTATTTCTTAAATCCTAAAGTAAAAGAAATCTAATTTTTTTAGGTGGTTGCTCGCTCCTTTGATGGATGCCCCTTTGATTCCCATAGTAGGCCTTTAAATAGATGCTGAAACAAGTTGAAACAGAGTCGCAATTGGAGTTTTAATTGTATTCAAATGCTTCAACACACGCCCACCGTCAGATGGAGATCAAATGGCCCAAAAATACTCAAAAACTCTCTCAGATCAGGTCGGATGCATTCTCAGCCATCAGATCAACCCCAAGATCAAATCCCATCCATCCGATGGTGCCTTCAAAGCTTTTAGAAGTCCTCTCCCAATCAAAAATCACCTAAACCATCTAATCGAGTGTCTGAATTGCTTACAATCATTGGATCGCACCATTTTAGTGGGCCACCACTGCTTTATATGGTTTAGAGCTCCCTCAGCCATTCGATCCCATGAGAAAATCACTCTCTACCATCCGATAGTGCATAGGAAGAAGCCACCCGCTCGTGCATCGTGATAAAGACCAGGAGACACTATTCCCTGGACCGCTTGTAGACCCGATGCGACAGGGTCTATGCACCGCATGTGAGCCATAGTTTATTTTGGTAGATCATCGTGGACTGCTAAGGTGGTTTTAGTTCTGTGAACTGTGCGTGGACCGTACGGTCAAATGGACCAGCCTAGCTAGATTTTTTTGCCTTTTCTTTTTATTTTTTTATTTTTTTCTTTTCTTTTGGCTTTGAATCTTCATTCGGGGTCTAAATTGAGTCCGATTTGTTCTAAATTTTCTTCTTTTTAACCTACAAATCGAGCTCTTTTCATTGACGATCCTTTTTTCTGCAAAACATAAGCAAAAGCATCAATTCTTAAGGAATAAAGATCAATTGATATGTATTTTGATGCTTTTTATGGGATATTTATTGTACTTATCACAGTCTCAAGGTGGTGAGAGGAGCAGAGGCCCAACATTTAAAGATTTTTAGGGACTCTCAGTTGGTAGTTGGGCAAATTAAGGGCGAGTATAAGGCTCGAGAAGAAAATATGAAAAAATATCTCCAAAAGGTAAAGGGTTTAACCTCGGCTTTCTTAAGCTATGACATTCAATAGGTTTCTAGAGCAGACAACGCCAGGGCAGATGCACTGTCAAAGCTAGCAATCTTGTTGCCCAGTATTTGGAGAACGGGACCTACTTCGAGATGCTCAAAGCCTCGACCCTTAAGGAGCCTCTCGTTGTCCAGCAAGTTGATAAAGAACCCTACTGGATTGATCCCCTGCTCAAGTACCTTAGATCAAGTGAGCTACCCACTGACCGCAAGTAGGCCCAAAAGATCAGAAAATAGGCCGCCTGCTATGTCTTGCATTATAACAAGCTATACAAGCGATCTTTCTCCCTACCTCTCTTGAAATATCTACACCCATCCAAGGTAGATTATGCACTACGAGAGATCCATGAAAGAATCTGTGGAAGCCACTTGGGGGGTAGGTCTCTCTTACAAAATCTTTTGGCAGGGCTGCTACTGGCCCACTATGCAGTAGAATGCAAGTGCCTTCGTTAGAAAATGTGATCGATGCTAGAGGATCTCCAATATTCAGCATCCATCGATAGCACTCCTAACTCTCATCAGCACCTTATCGCCATTTGCTCAGTGGGGGATGGATATCCTTGGTCATTTCCTCCTTGCATCTAGTCAGCATAAGTTCCTACTGATGGCCATCGACTATTTCACGAAGTAGATTGAAGTCGAGCCCTTGGCTCATATATTTGAGTTAAAAGTAAAAAATTTTGTTTGGAAGTCAATCATCTGCTGTTATGATCTTCTCTGAGTACTAATCATAGATAATGATAGACAGTTTAGTGGTATCTGACTTCATAAATTCTGTAGAGAATATGGAATAGAGCACCACTTTACCTCGACTGGCCATTTGCAGGTGAATGGAGAGATAGAGGTGACCAACAAAACTTTCCTATAGGGCTTGAAGACCAGAATAGGCCAAACTGGGGGGTCCTGGGCAGATGAGCTTTATCATGTGTTGTGGGCCTATAGAACCACTTAGAGGCTCCCAATGAGCAAAACTCCTTTCAACCTCGTATTCAGGACTGAAGCAATTATCCTTGTAGAATTTGGTCTCCCCTCCCTCAGAGTCAAGGAATATAATGAAGATATCAATTCTGTATGGCTCCGAGCAAACCTCGGCTTGATTGAAGAAAGCAGGGAGCATGCCACTATCAGAAGGCTGTAGATACTACAACACCCGAGTCAGAACCAAGAAGTTTCGAGTTGGTGATCTAGTATTGCGGTGAGCTGAAGTATCACAATCCACCAAGCAAAAAAAGCTATCGTCCAACTGAGGAGGTCCTTATCAGGTGGACGAGATAGTATGCCCGAGGACCTATCAACTCAAGCAACTTGATAGAACTCCACTCCCTAGACTATGGAACTCAGCCAATTTACGCACATATCATCAATGATGTTGTAATATTATGTTATCATATATCAATATAAATGCTCAAAT
Organism: Elaeis guineensis; assembly: GCF_000442705.2. NCBI lineage: Eukaryota > Viridiplantae > Streptophyta > Magnoliopsida > Arecales > Arecaceae > Elaeis > Elaeis guineensis. Next base: position 73,111,234 of record NC_026002.2, on the reverse strand, counting down.
TCCCTAATCCCTGCTTGCCTAAGTATCATGAATGGCCTAAACTTCTTTTGCTGTGAAGAATTCCTCTAACTGAAACTATGTCCAACAAATGAGGGCTAACCATAAGAACCCTCGATGATCGACGATCGATCCTCGATGACTTGGAGGTGGGGCTAACTTACAAGACCCCATTAGAGCTCAAGTTGTGCAAGAAACGGAGGATAACCCTAAGAGACCTTCGGAGGGCTAACTTATAAGATCCTCAGTCTGCGATCGTGAGAAGTGCACACACTACTTATGGGCACACGCTGCATCTCACATAAAGATGAGAAGTGCACACGCTGCCTCTCGCATGAAGATGAGAAGTGCACATACTACCTATGGGCACATGCTCGCATGAGGATGAGAAGTGCACATGCTGTCTATGGGCACATACTGCCTCTCACACGAAGATGAGAAGTGCACACACTGCTTATGGACACATGCTGCCTCTTGCATGAAGATGAGAAGTACACACGCTGCTTCGCTCACAAGATGAGCTGAGCACAAATGAGCCGAGCACACGCTCTCTTCCCCACAGGGCAAAGCCAAGCCGCCACCTGAGTGCAAAGTCGGCTGCAGCCCACAGGGCAAAGCCGAGATTCCGCCTGTGGGGTAAAGCCAAGTTGTTGTTTGCAAAGCAGGGCCAAGATGTCAGTTACTGAGTAGAACCAGCAACCCTCTGGCTGGAACCACCTTCAACAAAGTTTGTTCGGGGTAATTTTATCTCAAATCAGAATGAGTTCATTTAAATTTTTAAGATCTGGATTGACCCAGATCAAAACAAATCTAAGCGCCTTAGGTCGAGGTTTGCCTCTACGTGTTAGACTAAAATGTGCAAGCTTACAAAAGATAATATTTCATTGATTGTGATATTTACAAGAAGAAGGATGGCGTCCTTAGCACCACCTTACAAAAAAAAATATATTTACAAGAAGCAGGATGGCATCCTCAGTGCATGTTACAAAAAAAAGAGAGGGAGAAAGTGTAGTAAAATAGAAGAAAGCCATGAAGATCATGTCGGTCTAGAAGCAGATCACCGTCGGTCAGCGAACTCGATTTGAAGCTCTCATCATCATGGATGATGGCAATGATCGGATAGCGGATGCTCTTCACGATCCCCAGCTCAAGGATGAGAAAGCTCAGTCCTCATCCGAAGCCTCCTAGTCGTTGTTTCCGAGCTGGAAGGATTGGAGTTCTAAATACGGTATCATCCGCAGCAGGCGGGCCTTACAGTTCTCGAAACCATCGATAAATCTACTGGTGGCAATGTCGATGGCCTCTCTCTTAAGCTCTGTAGAGTCTCGGTACCCTTGAATGCAGTGGGCCCAGACGTCAGGAGGAATCTGCTCGAATTGGGGGGTATGATGACCCTTGAGCCTTGGCGGAGACTGTGAGATGGAAGGCATCCGATGAGAGGAAGATGGACTAGCACCCCTGACTTTCGTTCTTCTCCATACCTCTCTTATAAAGGGCCACCTCTCCTTTACCCTGGCCTTCACCACCGGCAAAGGAGGATGCAAAGGGGAACGCGAGGGTGATGCCATCACGACAGAAGGGAAGAGTTTCTGCGAAGGAGAAAGATGAGAGATAAGAGATTGGGTTTCTCTACCCTTTGTCTCCTATTTATAGGTGCCAACATCCACACCAATTGCCAATTGACAGTCGAAAAGGATGGAGCCGTCCACCAGGCAATTAATGGCATGCCTTCCCACTACCAAAAGTAAATTCAAGCGATGCTTCACGAACTAGAGTATAGCTACATGGTGTGCTCTTATAGGACTTATGCTCTCCCTCGAGTGTTGTCCTATTGGAAGAGTCAACGACCGTCTTTCTCCATGACTGACCGCACTAATGCAGAATGAAAACAAAATAAAAGTGTCACTAAATATTTGCCTAAGATCGACGCGCTCAAATAATTACCCCAGATTGGCAGGCGTGGGAAGTTATCTTAGATCAACATGCACACCACAAGTAAAGACAAGATAAGAAGGAAAATAAATTTTATTCATTTCTTTAAAAGCTTTTACAATAATCTCAAGAGGTTCAAGGTACAGAAAGAAAAGAAAACAAAAGCCCATGAGGCAACATTCAAAGCTGAGGTGCCGGTAGCAAAGGCATCCGCTACAATAAGGTCCCAGACCTCATCTAAGAAGTTCAGATCTAGTTCTAGATACTTGGTGGCGACTTTGTTCCAGACTAACTACTTCCCAGCATCATAGGCATCAGCAAAAAATTTGGCTTTCTCATCCTCATACTCTATTGATGTCTGAAAGTCTGCAACAACTCTGGAAGTGGCCTCCACTGCCTTCTTTTCAGCTGCCTCTAGCTGAGCTTCAAGCTCCTTTATTAGTCCTTATAGTCGAGAGTTCTCTTTGACTACGGTCGCACTCCTGTCGAGTTGAGTCTCAATCCTCTCTATTCTTCCTAACAACCAGGAGTTCTCCTCGACGACTCCTCTCAACATTGCCTTAGCATCCACAGCTCTTCTTTTGATGGCGTCGGCTCTCAAGAAGGCCTCTCCAGCCTCCCTTACCGCCTTATCCTTGGCATCCCCAAGCATCTTGACTTCGAGCTGGTACCTTTTCGCCTCAGTCGAGAGATTGCAACAGCTCTCAATATACCCATTTAAATAATTGAAAAGCTGGTAAGAGGTAGTTCTTATTAGTAAGCTCCATAAACCTATATGCAAAATGAATAAAATTGTAGAAGCCCTAACTTACTTGGATAATGCACTCTATGGCTGCCTTCCTCACCTCCTTCCGCAGTATACCCAGTAGTTCATTGGCATCGATTGGAAGGAGGGGTATCCTAGAGAAAAGCTCATTCGCCAGCTTATAGTCGCTCAAGGTAGAGGCCTCGAGCCTCGAACTGATCGATGCAGTTCTAGAGACCCCAAGCATGGCCCTAGAAGTCCCAGCCTCCTCGGCTGGCTCATCTCTTGGAAGGAATGCAATGGCAGGAGGAGCCGGCAAGCTCAGAACTATGTCTTCAGAGGTCTGACTCGTTTGGCTCCTTCGATCTCCATCGAAGGTTGGAGAGGTCGAGCCAACTCTTACCATTCAAAGGTCGCTAGTGTGGGGATATTCAGGACCTCCTGATTCAGAAGCCGGCAGTGCTAGGGGACTTTCGATCCTAATGCGGGTGCTCCGACCGCCCACAGGCTTAGCTGCCCTTTTTCGACGGGCCTTCTTATTTGGTTTATTTGGTGAGCCCACATCCTTCTCCATGACCACCTCTGCAACTAGAACAAGTAAGTTGTCGGCAAGAGCATGGTGGAAATCAAAGAATATAAAATCATGGGGACTGACGATACGCACCTCAAGGGGCAACCTGGCAGATGTCGATATTAAATAGTGTCTGGATTGATAGTAGTTCCTTCAGCTTTGGGATCTTGAAGCCATGCACAGTTGCCAATTCCTGCCTCAGGTGTTCATTTATGAAAGACTCTTTTAGTGTGGCCTCTTGAGATTCACCCCAAGTGAAGAACCCCCAATCCTTGCTGGACGTCTGAGTGATGAAGAAAAATTATGGCTTCCAACCATGAATGATGGTGGGGATCTTCGAAAAAGATAGTGGGCAGATGTCCTTCTTCCTTCGCAGCATCATGTCCCACCAGCTGTGGGACTCCGGATGCCTTTTGAGGCTGAAGAGGGAACGAAAGAGCACAACATTGGGGTCAATTTCCGCCAACACGTATATTGCAGTGAAGCCACAAATATACTGCCATGAGTTTGGGACCATCGAGCATGCCGACATCCTGAGATATTGGAGGAGAGCCATGAAGAAAGGGTGAAGAGAAAGCTGTAACCCTATTCGAAAGCACTCCTCATAGAGACTCATCCGGCTTGAGGGTGGTTGGCAGACTCGATCATTCGATCCTAGGACTTTCTGCTGGAATGTCGAAGGGATTTGAAGCTGCTCATGGAGTAGTACTATATTCTTCTCTGTTAGCTCAGATTGAAATCTCAACGGTGTGAAGTCAGAATCTCTGGAGGCCATTCCTCTCACTTGAAAAGAAAATCATGAAAGCAAAAAACAAAAGGAGAAGGAGAACCAATGGCAAAGAAGAGAGGATAATCTGAAACCCAAAGAGACCTATGTCTGGTCTTGTTTGGGGCTTTAAATAGTTCCAGGTTCAGCAGAACTTTCCAAGGACACCTTCTATCATGGCATTAATTACAAGAGGTGTGAATTGACAAGGTGCGAACAGGCGCTCAACACGTGGCAACCCTTGATGGATATGATTTCTGCCATCAATTTGGTAGTTAATACCAGCAGCAAGCAAATCATATTCTACAACACTTTCAAAAAGAGTGCAGAGACATGCAGTAGTACCATGTGGATGCGGTTCAAATTTCTGTCCTTTCATGGCTTGCATGATAGATACGAGTCATATAGCTCGGATCAATATCTACCACGCAAATGTGGTTCAAAATTCTATCCTTTCAAGGCTTGCATGATAGGTATGAGTCATATAGCTCAGATTAGTACCTGTTGTATGGACGTGATTCAAATTTCTATCTTTTCAAGGCTTGCGTGATAGGTACAAGTCATATAGTTCAGATCAAAACTTGATTTATGGTTCGCATTATATTTGATTATTTTAATTACATTTAAACTCTCAGTTTAGCTTGAAATTTAACCATTATGGCCTAAAATTGCATTCACACATCCAAACACTGGATATTAACAAAGGTGAATTTCATTCATATCAAATCAATTACAAAGTTCAGACTATAGAAGAAAAAGAAAGGAGATACAAGTTATCGCCTCGAAGCACTAGTAAGATGGCTTGTTTCAGAATGATCTCCTTTAGCACTAGTAACTTCTTCAGTTTTGACAGCCACATTGATCTTGTTTGCCTCGGTGGAGTGGCGAGATGCCCTGATGAATTTTTTCGCACTATCTGCCACTATGGCAATCAGGCTTTCATCCACACCATTAGCTTGAAGAAGCCCAACGCTGTCATTAGAGAGGTGCGCCCAGACCATTCTTTTACACCTCTTAAAGCCTGCTGAGAATGCCATCCTGCAGGTTTGGTTTATAATTTCAACCTCTTTTTCGCCAGCCGACCTGCCCTTCTTTCGGCATACATGGTCAAAAGCTCCTACTCTCTAAATTGGCACCAGAGGGGATCATGACTTTCTTTTACCTTCTCTAGTTTCTTCTTCCAATACTCTATCTCTGGTGAAGCTTCTTGAAGTTTGACAGATAACTTTGGAGTCATCTGAACCCTTTCGAAAGTGGAGCCTTCCCTCCTCTGAGGTGTTCTTTCACTGCGGCTTACCTTTTTTAAGATTTTAGCCCTCTTAACTGAGCTTTTGTTAGGACTCCTTCGAGAATGAGCCTCAGGAAAAGCATGGTCTCAATTTTTTTTCCCTCTGACTGTCCACCTTAGGCACTCTAGGTCATCCCGAGCACGATCCCAATCTCTTTCAACCCTAGACCTCTGCCTCTCAAGGTCTTCAATTCTTCTTTCAGCCCTCCTTAAATCATCATCTCGATGATTGATTATCTCCTGGACTTCCTGATTGGCCTCCTTAGAAGAGCCGAGCTCTTTGGCTAATTTCCCATTACTTTTCTCTACCTGCTCCAATTGATATTTCAGCAAAACAACCTCTTCCCTCGTCATTGCAAGCTTCAACGTCGAGGCATCTGGAGTGGCACTGACAAAGCTGGCCAAGTAGTGTCCCATCTATGCAAAAATTTACAAATAAGCATCAAAATACTGCACATTATCAGAGATCAATAGGAAGATCTAAAAATTTCTTACATGCACAAGTGACCTTAGGGCGCTAGCCATTTGCTCCTGAGCCCCTTGCTCATTTATATACAATGTCTCCGCAGGTGATAGGAAGCTTCTCAGAAAATCCACTATAGGCTAGAGATTTTCTACTGCAGACAGGCCAAAAGATGCCGGTTCTGAGGGGCCTACTTGAGAGATGGCCGGAGGAAGACATCCAAGGGGTGTCACCTGCTCTGGAGATTTTTCAGTCTTCGTCACTGCCACTAGAACTCCCTAAGGATTATCGACCATGTTTGCATCACTGCTATTGGAACCTCCTTAGGCTGATCGACTATGCATGCTGCTTGTGTCCTCTCCATCGGTACCCTCTTAGTTGGAACTTCCTCCAGTGGAGTCTTCATTACGACCGTTGATAGTAAAGCTATTGGCTTGACAGTCAGAATGGGATTCTCATCCCTCACGATCGTGGGCGCCAATTTGATGATAGAAATCTCGACCTGCCTTCTCCGGACTGATATTAGCTTCAATTTTCTTATGAAACCTAGATTCATCTTATCTTCGAGAGTTGCGATGAAAATCTGGAGCGAAAAAAGAAGAAGAAGCCTTGCAGTCATTTTTCCTGCGCACCTCAAAGGGCAGATTTAAAAGAGGATAAAAGTGAAGACAAAAGGTCACCACCAAAAAATCAAAAATCTTAATTTTTGAGAAAACCACCAGCTGTGGGATCCCATCCATTGCGATCATTTGCAACGATCATGCCAAGATGACATAAGCAACTTTAAATGCCTGACATTCACGAAGGCATGAAAGCATGCATCTCCAAATTCAAGGTACAACTGTTGAAATACTCTTTTCATCTGATTTTTAGACTCAAGACTAGGGAGATAGTATTACAGTGATTATCGTGAGTACCTCGGATCAGCATGATAACAATGAGACACCTTAGATCTTCAAGCTATCACTAAGACCGCTGACTTAAGAGCAAAACCATATACAGAGTAGAGCTGCTTACGTCTGGTCTACTGCGAGGTCTATCTGATGCATTGGCTATCTCCATTGCCCCGATAGGCTAATGCCTTAGCACGTGGGTTGCTTTTGTTATCACAGCTGATCTACTTCCTAATGTGTATGACAGCTATCCACCCCAAGTGGATAGACTCATGCGTAACCAACTCTCCTAATTTTATGAGAGCGATTAAGGGCTGAATTATTTCACCTACAATAGCATGTTCAACAGTCCTACAATCTCGAGATCGTACGACCTCACAGCTATTCGATCAGCTGTTCGACAGTCCTCTATATAAGCAATTAAAGTCTCAAGGACTAAGGTAAGCCAATCAAATTCTCTCAAAGAACTCTTATTGTTCTTTGAATCTGACTTGAGCATCAAAGGATCTTCGTCGGAGTGAAAATCTCCGATTTAGACTTATTTTGCAGGTCATTTCAGCACCAGCATCCCTACATGAGGCTCAGTTGCCTTCTCTCTGATCTCAATCGAATCAAGCAGCAACAATGTTCAAATACACTTAGATACTATTTGGTAGGAGATAATATTTCACATCATCCCAGTAATGTGAGTTAGGTGATATGATCATCTTATTTAAAATTGCAACATCCCATCCAGTAATGAATGATCCAATGATAACTTCAGTAATAGCATCCATAGCCTTGCAGACCAAGAACATACAAGGAATGGGTCATTGAAAGGCCACCGACATCGGAGCGCTACTGTGCATGAGATACTGGAAGATAGTCGGGCACGATGCGATGGGAGTCCGCTAACCGAGAGCTAGCTCGATCGGACTGATGAATGCCACCACAATCGCATGCAAGGGGACAAAACATCAATGAGAGAGTCCAAACAGAGCCCCAGGGTTGAGAGTGAATGCTCGACCAGATTGACAAACATCGTGACAAACAACATCTCATGCGTCAGTGCGCCAGCAGCAGTGCCGCAACCCATACCCCTCCCTGACTTGCGGCACCTTGTGGTGCTAGCACACACGAAGCAAGAATCATGGTTAGAACATCCACAATGGAGAATTGCCATGCTTGAGATACCGAAAGGTAACCACCGATGATGTATGCACATATGCGAGAAAAGCAGAGAATGATACGTTGACAATAATATCCCTAGTTAGTAAATTAGGAGAAAAGAAAAATCTTCCTTGTCTCTTTATATAAATGCCAATCTACTAAATATCTATTTTATTTTTATTGATATATTTAGTTAAATAGCATGGATATCTTTTATTTATTTATTGGACACCTATTTTATTTCTATAGATGAGTATGATTAATTGGTATGGATGGATCATGCTAAATCCTTCATACTTCTTTTTTCTCATTTTGTTTCGATGGGCTAAATCATTCATAATAGGTAGCCTTGATATTGATGGTCAAAATTGGATAAGCCTATCTAAGCCCGATTATATATAATATTATTGTAATAATATTTTAATAGCCTAATCAAAATAGATACCTATAATACTAATACTAATACTAATAATAATAATGAATATTATTACTATTACTACTACTACGACATATTTTTGTGAGGAGTTATGAATGAACAATATTTAATCAAGTTGTAGAGTAATTATTACATACTAATGTGTAAGGCTATTTATGATATCATATATATTATCACTATCACTATTTGATGATATACCAAATATAGTGCAATTCTATTTTTAGAGATATACCAAATATGGTGATCACACATCATTCCAGTATTTGCACATCATTTCAGTGTTTATATTATTCTGATGATCACATCACCCTAGTGATCACATCATTGGTGATCTACCAAACAGCACCTTAGTTTTAGATTCCTGATTATGATATTCTGTGACAATTTCATCTATATTAAGTTTTAAATTTTTGAAATTTCATCTAGAGAAAGAGTAACAGTATATTAGAAGATTTTTTTTGTCAACAGAAGATAGGAGGAGATGTGCTTAAAGTTGGTTGATAAAAATTAGGATTTTTTATATGTATATCTTTCCAAACATTCAAATTTGTATAAATATCCTTTCAAAATTGATATCTATATGTATACCCTCATAAAATATCTTCTTTTGCATATGTACTTATATCATCTAATATCGTTAAAAATTAATGATTTAAAATTAAAATGACTAAAATACCCTTATGGATAGATATGCAAAAAAAATTATAAGGATATATATGTAAATAGCAATTTGATGAAGATATTCACATAAATTTAAATATTTAGAAGGGCATACATACAAAATTTTTTTAACATAAATACACCTCTTGATTTGTTAATTCTTTTCTTATTCTAATAGAAAAAAATTAACATATACAACTAAAATAATAAATTTACTTAATTTATTAATTTACATAGATAAAATGATATTTTTATTAAATGATAGATTAAAATTATTTTATTTAAAAAATAAACAGATCATAACTATCTATGCTTCCTCTAATATATAAAAATATACTTCTAAGAAAAGTATCTAAATCTAATATTAGATGAATAGCTTGTATATTTGAATCAAATGGACATAGTTGTGGATTTAAGTATTATGTAATAATAAGAATTTATAATCTTATTATATTTTATTTTAAAAATTTTTATTGAAAATATCTTTGTAAAGTATATAAGGTATATCATATTGTTATAAGATGGACATAATCATCCCATCTTACATAAAAATAAAATAAAATATAATATTTTAATATATAAAATATTATATAATATTATCATCGTATTGTTATATTATGTAATATGTTACTACATTATAGAGTAAGAGGGTCTGAATCCATCTAAATGAAATAGATAAAAATTAAATTAGAATTTTTTATGTGTATATCCTTCTAAACATTCAAATTTGCATGAATATCCTCATGAAATTACTATTTGTATATAATTCTTATATTTTTTTTTTGTACATCTACTCACTAGGATATTTTAGTCATTTAAATTTTAAACTATTAATTTTTTAATAACATTAAATGATATGGGTACATATATAAAAAAATAAAAAAAAAGATATACATGCAAAATAAGTATTTTATGAGGGTATACATACAAATATCAATTTTAAAAGGATATTCATGCAAATTTCAATGTTTAGGAGGATATACATGCAAAAAATCTTAAAAATTAAATGACAAATTAAAAAATAGTATAACTAGTTGCCTTAAGGAACAACTTATGAAAGTTTTTTTTTTTGGCATAAAGTATATTTCATCATTCAAAAAGTAAGAGTACAAATATGAAAAACCAAACGGCTCGAGGACAGCGACTCAAATAACAGGCTAGACACCATTTAAGCTTTATATTAAGAGCCCCAAAATAGAGATTAACAAACAACCCACAATCAAGAACAAGCTGTGGAATACATTTACACCAAAAGAAGAGAGAACTGTATGATGTATTATCGACACTGAAAATCTAAAAGCTATACTCAAAACATAGAAACCTTGTAGTTGATAAGCTGAAGTGCTCTATTGATCCTCATATAATATTGAGTAGTGGCAGGGTAAGCTTATGATAAAAATAAGACCCCTCAAAGTATTTGTTAAGCATAGGGTTGTCAGCACCAATGGAAGAGTTTGAAACATAGTGATAAACAGCACAGTAGCAAAATCCCAAGCAATTAACAATCCTTGTCCCACAAAATCTGAAGCTGGTTTGGAAGAGGCAAATGACCACAGGATTGAAGCTGGTTTGGAAGATAGAATACAGCACATGAAGTTTCATAACTTTACCTCCAAGTAGTGAGCATTGAGAAGATAAACTGCAAACACATGAAATATGGTAGAGGCCTCATTGCAGCTGCTAACACTATTTTTATTATATATTTCACTTTTTATCTCCCTGTATGCGAAATGAAGATAGATGAGACATCGCAAGATTATAGTAGCCCCTGATCCCTGAATCCATGAGTAAAATACCATTATGTTGGCAGATGTAGGTAAAATATGAAGATCCCATAGGAGGAAACATAAAAGGCTCAAATCACAGCAGTAATTCAGAAAATCATAAACTGTAGGCAGTTGTAGACCATAAGCATGGCACATGTGAAAGAAAAAACAACTTAATCATAATATAGAATGCTAATCCTGCAAAAAGAAAAATAGAAAATGTGAGGAAAACAACTTGTTTTCTCTTGTTTTTTTGACCTTTTTTCCTTTTTTTTTTCTTTTTTTCATCCTTGTCAGCAGAGTGAAACTTTTTTTTACCTTTTTTTTGTCTTTTGTTTTTTGACTGAAATGCTACTTCTGTCTAAAGCAAGAGACTTGGGATGAATTTGTTTATGTCCACTTTGACCATTCCAAGACTATGCTACTATATGCAAGATTTGAAGTGAGATGGAGGCATTTAAGCCTTCAAGATAGATAATAACATTGAGTGAACCATGTAGTGGGAGCCAAACTCTGTGCAATATGCATCCGACCCAAAGAAAGCCGTAATAAGATTAACAGTTTCCCCAAGAGATAATCAGCCACCGAGCATTGTAGAAATGTTTACCGGTAATAATAAATTGAGTAAAGTGCAACTAAAAATACTTTTGAAATCTGTGAGGTGTAAAAAGATTCCCATAATTTGAGTAATCGGCAAACTGCCTATTAATTGATACCCCCTACTTACTGAAGGATGTTGCACATCCGGGAACATGCATGCAGAAATCAAAACACACAGCAAAATTTTTTTTGATCTAGATGAAATACTTTAATCAATCTAACATGCACTAAGTAGATCTAATCTACGAACTAACAGGATCGATCATATGCATTTTAAGATGCTGAAATTTAAATCAAATTTAAATTAAAATTTTTTTACCTTTGCATGGGTAGCTATTCATCGTAATCTGATGATCATGATAATCCGATGAGGTTCTCGATGAGCCGTACATATATCCGACCTCTACAGATATCTATCGGAACTGATTTGAGATGCTCCTCTCGAATTAGATCTTCCTTCTCCAAGCAAGATCCATGTGCTCCTGGTGCTCTAGATCTAAATCAACTCCTTGATCTAGATGCGTAGTAGGGAAGGATGAAGAAGATCGATGGAGAGAACCCTTTCTCTCCAGGTGTGGGATGTGAGAAACAAAGGAGGATCGCCAACTCTTGGTGTGTAAATGTGGAGAGGAAAGCCCAACTCCTTGGGTGTGGGATATGAGGGAAGGTTGAGGCAGGGTGTGGGCATGGGATCCGATCTAAATCATGTCCAATCAAGGGTCCTAGGGCTTATTTATAAGCCTCTAGGGTAGAGTTTTACCTCACCCTAAAAGCCTAAAAGTTTGACATACAAACCTACTTTTAATTCCTTATCTTAAAAGGAATACCCTATCCCTCTGAAATTTTTAATGCCAGACACAAACAAGGGGTGTCACCCCTTTTTCTCGATGAGAAATTAGATGGGGCATGCGCCCCATCTGAATTCACACCAAGCATCCCAAGGGGGGCGCTAACGCTTGGCATCCCCAACAAATCTTATCCATGTTAGATGTACACCCTAGAAGCTAAGTTGGCTGACACATGTAACCTTTCTAATGAAATAGTTTTATAATTAAATAAAATAAATAAGATTAATTTTTATTCATGTAGAGTTATGTGTCCATGAATCATCCAAAAAATTAATAGGATGATGACACATATTCTTAAGAGTTGATAATTTGAGATATGTGTCATTGATGATTAATTTTTAAATACTTCTGATCGATGGATCATCATGAGGATGGTGATTGATTCGATAACATTGGTGCACAAATCACTTTTCTTTGGATAGACGAGTCTCAAGTCTACAGTATGAAAATACTGGAGCGAGAATATAGATGATTATTAGAGAACAATAGTACCTAGCGTGATCAACATAAGTAGTCATATGGATGTCTATCCACTCGTCAGTGACATACTCGATGTTGCAATAATGTGAGTAGTCCTTAGACTTGTGATGCCTCGATCACTCACAATGGGACTGCTATAGTTTGACTGTATCATAATTTGATCTTCTAGCTATACGAAGTCTTGAGGTATATGTTGGCAGCAGTAAGTTCATTATAGGAGTAGGGTGCGCATCTAAATAAAATTTATCGATCTTGATAGATAAAGAGTAGTCCTATATTATTCATGAGATTGAGTTCAGAAGATCATGACCATGATAGAGTGAATGATGGAAAAGAGTTTCTAGAGGATTTTACTTATGAACTCGAGTCGATTGAATATTACATATGACAAGCGATGAGGTTTGACGAGTTATCCATGACCTCCATCTTGTTGAAACTCATGATAGAAAGATTGAATCATACAGTAATTGTACCTAGAGATTCAATATTTTATTTTATTAAATTATCACTACATACTGCTAGATGCTATTAGTAGATTGTAAGACTCATCGAGCGCTATCTTGATGATTGATGATCCTTGATGGATAGAGTTGAAATCATTCTAACCCATCAAAAAAAAATTCAATGATATTGTGATAGGGATCATAGTATATCCCACTACCAGACATAATAGAATCTATAAGATCATATATAAAAGTAATCTTTATTTGATCAGATGATTGATCTATGATTATGAACCACAGAGGGATCTATTTATCAATATGATTGATGATTGATTTAATACAATTATTGTGATTGTCTAACTTACTAAGAGTTAGTAAGTTGTAGGAGGATTAATTAGAAATTAGATTGCTAGTTGACTCAATTTGATTGAGCAATTGGGCTAGAATCAAGTTTAATTAAATTGGATTCAATTTGGCTTCATTTGGATTTGATTAGATCAAGACTAATTGGATTATGAGATAATTCAATTGCAAGAGAGAACAATTTCTTATTTGATTTGGATTTGGGTGGCACCTAATTCTTAATTAGATTAGGATCTAATAAAAAAAAATTGGCTTCCTAATTAGATTAGGATTTCAATCTTCTTGGGTGCAATCAACTCCTAATTGGATTAGGATTGATTTGAGTTTGATTTGGATTAAACCAAGCATCAAAAGAAACCTCAGTTTAATTGGGACTCTCTTCCCTTGTGCCACATTCAAAGCCCATTGCCACAAGGAAAAATCTCCATGCCATTCCCTTATTTAGTGTGAACAGTTCACACCCCAAAATATTTCTCCATGCCAAAAATTAATGAGCCATGCCTCAAGTTGGTTATGTGAAACAACTGCACGCAATTCTCCCTTTTGCATGAAAGATTTCATGCCCGAAAGAAATCTTACATGCCAATAAAATAGGAGGAGGCATCCAAGAGTTGGACACCCCCCAAACTCTAACTAAATCCTACCTAAACGCCTATAAATGTGGGCCTCTTGTGCATGGGGTTTTAGATGAGTTTTAGCGTGAGAAATATGAAAAAATTCAGATTGTGTGTGGGTTCTCTTAAGGAGCATGGAAAGGGAAGAAAGCAGGAAGAGTTCCTTCTTGAATCCATGATTTTTAAAAGAAGAGAAAAGGGTTTCTCTTGATAAGGAAAGAAAAGAAAAAAGAGTTCTTTCTTGGCATCAAGATCTCTAGCGTAAAGATCTTATGCATGGATTTCAGGAAGAAAAGGAAAGGGTCTCCTTGTTTTTCATCTTTTTTTTGTTCATCCTCTTCCTCCTTTACTCCATCTTCTCTGAGAGAGTCTGAGATAACGGTGAAGATCAGCAATATCAACCATCAAGAGATATCTTCTGCAAGAGAGTTAGTATCCCGGTGAAGACGCAGGCCTCCAATCAGATTTGAAGGCCTCATGTGGATATCCATAGAGGCCGGATGTGTGTGCGGCTAATCGAGGACCTCTGAATATACTATGATCATTAGCTATGGAGATCATTAACCTGTACAAAGATATAAAGATCAGATCTCTTATTTATATTTATTTTTCTAATAATCAAATTTTTTAGACTGAATGTTTCATGTTCATAGATTCATGATAGGTGGTTTACAGATTGGATCTGATGCATATCTAGATTAAAATAATTTTAATCTAAATTTTTTTATTTTACTATAATTAAATTTAAAAATTTTAAAATACATGCATGAAATCATACTATTCTAACAATGGTATCATAGTCAAGTTCTGATATAAACATGTAAATGATTCAGATCTGAAATTGATTAATTTTTAAATCATCATTCTGACATAAGGTTGTCTTGACATAAATTAGTTATGCTGGATGATTATCTCAGAATGATGTTAATCATTAAAACTTGTAAGATCTAAAATTTCTGTATCATATGTGATATAAATGTGTTGTTATTTTAGATCTGAAATTGTTTCAAATATGAAGTAAATCGTGTTTGCTTCAAATCTAAAATTAGTTTCAGATCTGAAGATGATTTGTGATATTTCATTCAGATCAAAAATTTATTTCAGATTTGAATTCAATTCTGAAATTTTGTTTCAAGATCTGAAAATCCTATGATTTGGGTGCATGGGTAGACTAGATTGGATCTGTAATCTAATTACAGTTCTAAGGGTTTTCGATTGGCACATGTTGTGCTCAATCGAGATGGGCAGTTGACTGAGTCGAATCAAAGAGTTGATTGTGATTAGATCAAGTCTACTTGAGATTAAAATAATAATTGTAGGATCAAATTGATTAACATGCATGTGTGCTAAATCAATGACCCATAATCTGGTCTTGGCTCAGTGGCTCGAGCCTCGATCACTAAGATTAACCCAATTGAAATTGGTCAGGACTTGTTGGTGTCTAAGACAAGTAAATGAGTAATAGTTATTTAATTAGAATCGTTGCCACTATCAGCGAAGAGCCTCCCATCAATCTCTTACTTACCTGGCCAATAGAGATCAGTTTAGATTTGGGTACCTGATGTTTTGAGCTCAACCCATGCCCTAATCAATTAAAGATTTGCATGAGATGTAAATTAAAAAAGACCTAAATATATCTCCTTGTTAATATTAAGTCATAGGATCTTCCACTATTATAGAGTGTCGTGTCCTCTCTGATGTTGACTGCTCTTAGCTAGACACAGTGGTTCAGTTGTATCTGGGGAGAAGCAACCACTCTATTGGCATGAGATGTTGCATGGTGGAGATGGGGTTGGATCCAATAACTGTCAGGTGAGAGTCCCAATGACGGCTTCACTAGCGCTCAATGGTGGATCTGACTTAATTAGGAAATGAGACCAATAACTATCAGATGAAGTTTCAGAACCTTGAGACCAAGTCTATTGCAATTTATTTGAGAAGCATTGGAAAAGAGTTATCCACCTATTGATTGATATATTTATTAATAATTGTCAGGTGAGGTAGCATGCCAATTGGTAGGATCGTAGTATCCATTAGGAATCCTAACTCACGAAGGGGTTCTCATTTTTCTACCCGAAGAGTATAGAAATTCGTAGAAATAGTGAGAGGTAGTTTGTTTTTAAAATAAAACTCTTCAAACAAACTAAAATAAATCAATTACAAAAATCTAACTAAAATCTTCTTCTCTCTATTAGGATTTCTCTGCCTCCAATCCTATTTTTATTTTTTAGAAAATAATTGACTAACCAGACCCAATCATAAGGATTGGCTCAGGAACTTGAAAATTATTTTGAGTTTCAAAAAGCTTAGCTATATCTAGGACCAGGAGTCTCTAGTGTTACCAAACCGTCCAACTGCTGACCAATGAGAAGTGCAAGAAATTGGACGGATGATGATAATAAGGTCAGGTGCTACAAGTTGGTGTCTAAGTCAAATGAGTTGCAACGTCTGGTTATATAGATTGCTTGGGCTATATTGACTCACCTACAAGGGTTGTATAGTGAGATGAGCCGATCTGTGTGTTATGAAGTATCTGAAAGAGCTCTTCAATGCTAAGATGAATCAAGGATAGTCAGTCTATGATTATCGATTAAAGATCTGAAGGAGCTTGAGAAGCTCTGTATGATCATGCATAAGGAATTGCAAGTGGATTTGATTCAACAATCCCTAACTGGTTCGTATAGGTAGTTTATAGTAAACTACCATATGAACAGGATTGATTGCACCTTGACTAAGTTATTAGACATATTAGTGACTACTAAGGGACTTTGAAGAGTTCAAGGGGCACAGTTCTCACTGTGGAGCGGAGAAACTATCAAGAAAATCAGAAAATCCTAAAAAAAAAATGAAAGGGATACACCTTTAGAAAGTATGTTAGATTTGCTCGTAAAAAAACTAATCTTGCAGTTTCATCTACTTCAAGTTGAGTCATAGACTCTGATTCGAGTGCACATTAGTGCACTTCTATGTAAGATCTTGAGGGAAGTAGAAGGCTTAGAGAAGGAGATATGATCCTTCGTATAGGCAACAAAGCAAGAATTACTGCTGTAGTCGTGATCACCTATCCTTTGCAATTATCGTCTAGATTTAGTTCATAGGGACTGTTATAATGTACTTGCTATTAATAGAAATTTGATTTCTGTTTAATGTACAAGTTAGTAATAAAGGCTACTATATCATTTATTTTGGAAATAAAATGATTGGATGTGACTTTATGATTAACAGTATCCATCATTTATATATTGATGTGAATGTATCTAAGTAGATGAGTGAGTGCTAATGGATTTGAGAGATCCAGTGATGAGATTAACTTCAAGTATATATGAAATCTTAGGCTAGGTCATATAGGAGAAGAAAGGATAGACAGACTGGAGACAGATGGGCCTATGGGCTTCATGAATATTGAGTCATATCCAATTTGTGAGTCTTATCTTTAAAAAAATATGGCCAAGCTACCCTTTATGGGATATTGAGAAAGGACTCTTGAGATACTTGCCCTGGTGCATATTGATATATGTGGCCCATTTGATGTAGCAGCCAGAGAAAGTTATCTTTACTTAATTATCCTTACTGTTGATTGTCCACAGTATATGTATTTGTATGAGATACACATATCTGAAGCCTTTGAAATATTCAAAGAATTCAGATATGAAGTAAAGAAGTAGATAAAAAAAATTTAAAGATATTTTGATCAAATCAAAGAGAATAATATCTAAAAAATTTTTTGATTATCTCAAAAAAAATAGTATAGTCTCATAATGGACTCCACCTAGAATATCTTAACTCAACGAGTTTTTTAGAACGGATAAATTAGATTCTATTGGATATGGTTTGATCCATAATGAGCATCACTGACCTTTTTCATTATTTATTTAGGGAGGACATACTTAGCTTACCACTAATTATATAGTGAATTGTGTTCCCTCTAAATTCATTCTTATCACACCATATGAGATATGACATGGTAAGAAATTGAGTCTTGATCATCTCAAGATTTGGAGATGTTTGGCCGATGTCAAATGACAACAGACGGATAAAATAGAGGCTAGATCTATGAGATTTTATTTTATAAGGTATCCAAAAGAGTTTTTGGGATACTAATTTTGCCTTCCAAAGGATCACATTGTGATTGTGATTTGACACACTATCTTTCTAAAAAATAGTTTATCCATGATGAAAATAGTGGGGGGCAATTATGGCTCAAAGAGAAAGTCTCTTAAGAGCAATAACGAGTCATAGAGCCTATAGAACCTATTGAACCAGTAGATGGTGTACCTCATCTACCTCATAGATCTAGTTGAATATCTTATCCTTCTAAAAAATTTAAGGGTTTGCTTATAGAGGATGTAGAGAAAATATTCCTCATGGGAGATAGAGAACATGGAGATGATCCTTAAAACTATTACGAGGCAGTGTCATCATTTTCATGATGTGATCAAATCATTTGATTTCATCAAGAATGAGGAGGAATCAAGGGTCTTTAAGAAGGTCAGTGGGAGTGCTTGTAATTTTTTGTATTATATGTGGATGACATCCTCTTAATTGACAATATTATTCCCATGATGACCTCGATCAAGATCTGGTTGTTGAAGAAATTTTTCATGAAAAATCTAAGAGAAGTATCCATATTCTAAGAATAAAGATCTATAGAGATAGATCTAAAAGGACGCTTCATTTATCACAGAAAATGCACATAGGAGAAAGTGCTGAAAGGGTTCAGCATGAAAAACTCTAAAAGAGGAATTGTTATACTTTAGGCATGGAGTTCATCTCTCCAAGATAATATGCCCCAGCACACCTGAGGAGATTGAATGCATAAGCTAGATCCCTTATGCTGCTACAATAGGGAGTCTCATGTACACTATGAACATGACTTAATACATCTCTTGCTATGAGTGTCACGAGCAGATATCAATCGAATCTAGACTAAGAGCTCTAGATATCTATGAAGAATATATATCCTCAAGAACTTGAGAAGGATTAAGGATATGTTCTTGATTTTTAGAGGAGGAGAATTTAGGATTTAAGAAAACACAGATTGATGATAGAAGGTCTACATTAGCATGTGTATTCCTATGTTGTGGTGGTGCAGTATATTGAAAGAGTTTCGATTATTATAAATTCCACCATGGAGGTAGAGTTCATCACGGTTTCTAAGGGTGCTAAGATAGCTTTTTGGTTTATGCAGTTTGTTGTACCGTTAGGAGTAATAACATGAGATGTTATATAACTATTATGATAACATCGGTGCGATAGCTCTGGCTAAGGAATCAAGATCTCAATAAAAGTCTAAGCACACAGAGCGATGATTCCACTAGATTCATGAATATCTTAAGAAGAACTATATTAAGGCACAGAGAGTAGACTCCACAGAGAATGTGGTAGACCTACTAACTAAGCTATTGAGCCAGCATCAGACTGAAGCTCATCTTGAGAAGATGAGGCTTAGGTTGATGGCCAATTGATTTTAATGCAAATGAAAGATTGTTAGATGTATGTCTTAAAAGTCAAGTTGGTCGATATATGTAATCTTTCTAGTGGCATAGTTTTGTAATTGAATGAAATAAATAGGATTAACTTTTATTCATGTAGAGTCATGTATCCGTGAATCGTTCAAAAAAATTAATAGGATGATGATATATATTCTCAAGAGTTGAAAATTTGAGGTATGTGTCATTGATGATTAATTCTTAAATGCTCCCGATCGATAGATCATCATGAGGACAGTGATTGATCCGATAAGATTGGTGCATGAATCACTTTCTTCTAAATAGATGAGTCTCGAGTCTACAGTGTGAAGACACTAGAACAAGAGTGCAGATAATTATTAAAGAATAATAGTATGGAGCATGATCAACACGAGTAGTCACATGGATGTCTATCTACTCATCAGTGACATATTCGATATTGAAGTGGTGTGAATAGTCCTTAGACTTGCAGTACCTCAATCACTCATAATGAGGTTGCTGTAGTTTAACTATATCATAACTTGATCTCCTAGCCACACGAAGTCTTGAGATGTATATTGACTATAGTAGGTACGTTATAGGAGTAGGATATGCATCTAGATGGGATCTATCAATTTTGATAAATAAGAAGTAGTTCTATGTTATTCATGAGACTGAGTTCAGAAGATCATGGCCATGATAGAATGAATGATAAAAAAGAGTTTTCATAGGATCTCACTCATGAATATGAGTAGATCGAATATTACATATAACAAGCGATGAGGTTTGACAAGTTATCCATGATCTTCATTTTATTAAGACTTACGATAGAAAGACCGAATCATACGATAACTGTATCTAGAAGTTTAATATTTCATTCTATTGGATTATCACTACATATTGCTAGGTGTCATTGATAGATTGTGAGATTCATCGAGCATCGCCTTGATGATCGATAACCCTTGATGGGTAGAGTTGGAATCATTTCAACCCATCGAAAGAAGTTTCGATGATATTATGATAGAGATCATATTATATCTTACTATCAGATAACATAGAATCTATGAAGTCACACATAAAAGAGATTTTTATCTAATTAGATAGTTGATCTGTGATTATAAATCACAGAGTGATCTATTTGTCAATATGATTGATGATTGATCTAATATAATTATTACGATTGTCTAACTTACTGAGAGTTAGTGAGTTGTAGGAGGATTAATTAGTAATTAAATTATTAGTTTGCTCAATTTGAATAAGCAATTGAGCTAGGATTAAGTCTAATTGAATAAAATTTAATTTGGCTTGGCTTGCATTTGATTCGATCAAGCCTAATTGGATTATGAGATAACCCAATTACAAGAGAGACCAATTCCGTATTTGATTTGGATTTGGGTGCCACCTAATTCTTAATTACATTAGGATCTAATCAAGAAAAATTGGCTTCCTAATTGGATTAGGATTTTAATTTCTTTGGGTGCAATCAACTTCTAATTGGATTAGGATTGATTTGAGTTTGATTTAGATTAAACCAAGCATCAAAAGAGATCCCAGTTTAATTAGGACTCTCTTCCTTTGTGCCACATGTTAGAAAATGTGTCCTAAAACCAATCATTTGACGATTGTGCTAATTATAATTGTATATGAATTGATAAATAATAAAAATTATTTGATTTTTTTTATCATAAGGTTACATCTTCTAATGAACTCCTATGTTATGATGAAGTCCTTAGGACTACTTTGATCGATAAAGGAGGATTTATCGCATAGTTCCTAAATTGGGTCGCAATCAAACGATACGCTATTATTAGGACGATAGCGATATCAAGTGTAGATCGTTGTATGCCATATACATTGATTGTCCTCATAACCAAATGGTGTGGAGACACTGGTATAGCATGTAGATGAGATGTTGAGTACATCGTTACTGAATGTGACCAACTGTGGAGCACTCTGCTATCAAAGGTAGCTCGTGAAGGGTGTGGGTATAAGTATCCCTCCGATCTGA
Organism: Elaeis guineensis; assembly: GCF_000442705.2. Classification (NCBI taxonomy): domain Eukaryota; kingdom Viridiplantae; phylum Streptophyta; class Magnoliopsida; order Arecales; family Arecaceae; genus Elaeis; species Elaeis guineensis. Next base: position 73,089,765 of record NC_026002.2, on the reverse strand, counting down.
GATCATTACAGTGACTTACAAGCAACTCACTATACTTTGATATCGGACTAACTAAGTTTCTAATTCAGTAATGAAAGATTTTTAGATGCAGTCAAAGTACTTGTCAAGTTGGTGCATGAGTCAAGATGAGATTGACCCCTCTGAATTAGTAAGAGTTAATGTATCAATGTATTTCAATTTAGCAAAATCTGAGCCCGGATAATCCATGTGATGGATTTGAAAGATTGAAATATAATATGGATGACTTATCTAGGATTGACAGTTAAATCCTAGGTTGTCCTCGAGTATTAGAGTCAAAGAGATAAATTATATGATAAACATACATCAATAGGTTCTTGAATGTTGCTTCACCATCATTCGATCTATCTGGACGTCGGGTCATCATTGCTAGATGGTTACATCGATTAGTTCAGAAATTTTTTTCTGTGCTACCAACTTAGGTTCGAACTTATGGGGTCATACTCAAAAAAAATTTTTGACTGATCATATGGCTGATTAATGATTGATAATCATTCAAGAGCTTAATCATCAATTCGATTGATGATTAACCTTATGCAAAAATTATAATAAATTTATTCATCAAGTGTTAGTGAATTAATGAAGGATTAATGAGTAATTAGATTATTGATTAACTTAACTTGATTGAGCAAAGAGGATTAAATAAAATTTAATTAAATTAGATTTAATTAGATTTGACCCGATTAGGTTATGAGATGACCTAATCTTAAGAAAGAATTGTCCCTGATTTGATCAGAACTTTGGTTCAATCAATTTATAATTTGATTAAGATTTGATTAAAATTTATAAACTTAATTAGATTAGATTTCATCTATTTTATTTGGGCTAAACCAGATGTGATTTGGTTTGGATTCAAATTAGAAAATTAAGAGTCCATATTACATTGGACTCTTCTCCCTTGTGCCTCTTACTTTGGATGCCACTTTTCTCCATGTACAAATAGCTTTTGCATGAGATTTTTTTATGTGAAAGAGCTCTTTCATTTTTCTATCTCACATTTAAATTTGAGTAAAATCTGATATTATATGGTATGTTCAAATTTGATTTGAATGGGATACCATATAAGATAAGGTTTGACTTTATCTACAACTCTTGCCGCCACTTGCTTTTTATTGCATTATTTTGTGTGACAAAATAAGGTTTCTCATCATGGGAAATCAGATTAAGATCTGATTTCACATGAAAAATAAGTTTTGGGGTGTCCCATATTTATTTTGGGCATGAAAATTGTGAAGGTGCGATAACTATGGAAGAGTCCAAGATGTCTAGGACTCTTCATCCCCACCTCCTTACACGTTGAAATAAAAAGAGTTTTATTTTATTCTTGTATGTGTAAGACACCAGAGGAAGAGGGCTTCATGTGAGGAAGCTTTGGGGCATGGGTTCTTTTGTGAAAAAAGGAGAGGAGAGTCCTCTCTCTTAGGTGTGCGCAAAAACCTAGTTTCTAGGGTTTTGATCCTTTGAGTTTGGGAGAGAGAAAAGAAAAAGAAAAAAATTATTTTCTTCTTTATCTTTCTTCCATCTCTTCGTCTCCTCCAGAAGTCCATGTTCAACCTCTGAAAAGATTTTAGAGATTCAAAGAAAAGATCCAGATTAGTCAAAAAGAAGATCTTTGCATTAGCTAGCATTCCCGAGAAGATCGATCAGATCGAAGCTTCGAGTGGACTTTTCGTAGAGGATGGACATATATACGGCTATGAGCAACCAGAAAAGACTCTCTCTACCATATTTTCAATAGTGATAATCATCGATCCACACTCAGATATCAAGTTCTGAATTTAAATTAGAAGTAGATATGATCTACTGCTCACATGCATGCATGTTGATTTTATCTTTAGTATTTTTCAGATTTTATATACAACATACATATCATAGATAGAGTAGGTTGATTTGATGATTAGATCATATGCATATTAGATTAATATGATTAATCTAGTTGCCTTTCGTTGTAATTTATTCGAAAAAATTTTGAAATACATGCATGAAATCGTCTATGTTCTCTAACACCATATTCAAAACCCCATGCCACACGAAAAAATCTCCACGCCATTCCCTTATTTAGCATGAAGAGTTCACACCCAAAAATTTTTCTCCATGCCAAAAATTAAGGAGCCACACCTTAAGTTGGTTACATAAACAACTCCATGCACTTCTCCCTTTTGCTTGAAAGATTTCATACCCAAAAGCAATCTTACACGCCAATAAAGTAGGAGGAGGCATCCAAGAGTTAGATGCCCCCCAAATTCTAACTAAACCCTACCTAAATGCCTATAAATGTGGGCCTCTTGTGCATGGGGTTTTAGATCAGTTTTAGTGTGAGAAATCTGAAAAAATTTAGATTGTGTGTGGGTTCTCTTAAGGAGCATGGAAAGGGAAGAAAGAAGGAAGAGTTCCTTCTTGAAGCCATGGTTTTTAAAAGAAGAGAAAAGGATTTCTCTTGACAAGGAAAGAAAACAAAGAAGAGTTCTTTTTTGGCATCAAGATCTCTAGTGTAGAGATCTTATGCATGGATTTCAGGAAGAAAAGAAAAGGATCTTTTTGTTCTTCATCTTTCTCTTATTCATCTTCTTCCTCCTCTACTCTATCTTTTTTGAGAGAGTCTGAGAGAATGGTGAAGATTAGCAATATCAACCATCAAGAAGTATTTTCTGCAAGGGAGCTAGCACCCTGGTGAAGATGCAGGCTTCAAATCAGATTCGAGGGCCTCATGTGGATACTTGTAGATGCCAAACACATATGCAGCTAATCGAAGACCTCAAAGTATATCATGATCATCAGCTGTGGAGATCATCGACCGCGCAAAGGTATAAAGATCAGATCTCCTGCTTATATTTATGTTTCTAATAATCAGATTTTTCAGACTGAATGTTTCATATTCATAGATCCATGATAGGTGGTTTATAGATTAGATCTGATGCATGTCAATATTAAAATAGTTTTAATCTATATTTTTTATTTTACTATAATTAAATCTTAAAATTTTAAAATACATGTATGAAACCACACTATTCTAACAATCCATATGTGGATCTTATCCACATTTTAAATCCTAAGGGGCGTTAGCCCTCTTCTTCCTTTTCTCCACAAGAACATTAGATGGTTCTCGCACAAACATCCAAGGGGGTGCCAACTCTTGGCTCCCCAATACATCTTTATCCACAAAGCCCATTCAAGAATTAGTTGGGGTTCTTGAATTTCAAAGGCCATGGCATAGCAAGAGGGGGGCGTGTGCCCCTTCTCTCTTATCTTATTTCATGCAAAAAGCAAGGGGGCATGCACCCCCTTTCAGCTTTCCTTTCCTATCGTATAACCACCATAATTCAGGATTAGATGGCACCCCTTTTAATTTAATTTTGAATTCAAATAGGATCTCATCCTAACTTAAACTCATGAAGCTTTGACTATTCAAAGCTCACAAGTAGAAGGACTCTTCCTTCAGGCACCATAATCTGAAAATTACGGTGAATCAATGCCAACAATTGGTGCCTCACAAGAGCATGTTTTGACTTGGTCAAACCTTATCCAATAAGTAGTCCAAGTCATAAGAGGAATTGGGTTTAACTATGTGCTAACATGGTATGCCTAAATCTAATAGGATTTCTCAAATCCTAACCCAATCAAGACTTCATAAGCCTAATTTGTCAATCTTAAATCAAATCCTTTTGATATATGACCCCATAAGTTCAATTTTGTCTGATAGTGGGATACATTATGATATCTATCAACAGTATCATTGAAACTTCTTTCATTAGACTGGAACACTTTTAATTAAGTCAATCGAGAATTATTGATCACCAAATAATTCTCATTGGTCCCACAATCTATTAGTGACACCTAGTAATATGTAGTGGCAACCTAGTAAAACTGAAAAATGAACCTCTAGGTATAGTTACCATATAGTCCAATTCTTCTATCATGAGTCCTAATACGATGTAGGTCAAGTATAACTCATCAAATCTGATCGTTTGTCATATGTCGATTCAATCGACTTGAGATTATTATGAAACCTTATGAAAACTATTTTCCATCATTCACCTACCATGGTCATGAATTTAAAAACTTGATCTCATGAACTGTATAGGATCTCTTCTTGTTTATCCAAATCAATAGATCCCATCTTGGTGCACACCCTATTCCTACAATGGATGTACTATAGCCAACATATACCTTAAGATTTTGAATGGCTAGGTAACCAAGTGTTGGTGCAGTCAAACTACAGCAATCTCACTGTAAATAGCTGAGGCACCACAGGTCAAAGAACTCCACATAATTACAACTTTGAGCAAGTCACCGATGAGTGGATAGCCATTCTAGTGACTTCTCATATTGGTCTTACTCAGTACCCTTTATCTCTATCAAGCACCTACACTCTTGCTCCAGTATTTTCATACTGTCAGCTCGAGACTCATCTACCCATGAAGAAAAGTGATCCATGCACCAATCTATTCAGATCAATCACTGTCTCTGTGATGATCTGTCGATCGGGAGTATTTAGAAATTAACCACTAATGACACGTGCCTCAAATTTTTGACTCTTGAGAATACGTATCATCATCCATTAATTTTTTGAATGTAATTTAAACACAATATGAATTAAAATAATCTAAATTTATTTATTTTAAAATTTTAATTATGAAATTATGCTCCTAGAATGTGTACATGTGTTAGCCAATCTTATTTCTAGGACATACATCTAATAAACTCTCACTTGACCTAAAGTCAATTGGCCATAAACCTAAGTCCTATCTTCTCAAGGTGTGCTTCAATCTTTTGTTGGCTCAGCGGCTTGGTCAGCGGGTCAGTCACATTCTCTATAAGTCGACTCTTTATACTTCGATGAACTTCTTCTCGAGGTATTCACAAATGAGATAGAATCATCACTTAATGTGCTTGGACTTTGATGAGACCTCAGTTTCTTAGTGAGCGCTATGGTACCATTGTTATCATAAAAGAATAGAATGGCATCTGATGGCATCACACCCAGCTCCATAATGAACTTCTTAAACCAGAATCCTTTCTTAGTAGCCTCCGATGTGGTGATATACTCTACCTCTATGATGGAGTCTGTAATGATCAGTTGTTTGGAACTCTTCCAACTAATCGTACCACCATTACACAGAAACACAAAATCAGATGTAGACTTTCTATCATTAATGTTAGATATAAAGTTTGAGTCTGTGTATCTCTGTACCTGCAAAACTCCTCTTTCAAAGATTAAGAAGAGATCTTTAGTTCTTCTCAAGTACTTATCATAGCAATCCAGTGCTCCTCACTAAGATTCGACTGATATCTGCTTGTGATACTCACAGCAAGAGCAATATCAGATCGACTATATAACATAGCATATATAAAGCTCCCTATAGTAGAAGCATAAGGGATCTTGCTCATATGCTAAATTTTTTCAAATGTACTAGGGCATATCTTCTTTGAGAGATGAACTCCATGTCTGAAGGGTTACAGATTCCTCTTGGAGTTTTTCACGCTGAACTGCTTCAGCACTTTCTCTATATACAGTTGTTGTGACAAACCTAGCATCCTCTTAGATCTATCTCTATAAATCTTTATTCTCAGAATATAAGATGCTTCTCCAAGATATTTTATGAAGAACTCTTTAGACAACCAAACTTTAATAGAAGTCATCATGAGAATGTCATTCCTAATCAAGAGGATATCATCTACGTACAATATGAGAAATGTGATAGCCCTTCCACTAACCTTCTTGAACATGCACAGTTCCTTCTCATTCTTAATGAAATCAAATGATTTGATCACATAATTGAATTAAGTATTCCAACTCTGAGATGCTTGCTTTAGTTCATAAATAGATCTTTGCAGCTTGTAGACCTTATGATCTCCATCACAGAAAGTGAAACCTAGAGACTACTCCATATAGATATCTTTCTCAAGATATCTATTTAAGAAGGTAGTTTTTATATCCATCTACCATAACTCATAGTCATGAGCTACTATAATAGCAAGCAGTGTTCGAATGGACTTTAGCATGCACCACTACAAGAAAATAGCCTTTTTGTGATGATATTTTTTACGACGAAAATCTTTCCATCGCAAATAAAACTATTTGTGATGTAATATATTTTCCATCGATAAAAAAAATATTTATGATGATTTCATTATTTCTTCACAAATAAAGAACATTAGCGATGAAAAATAGATTTTCATCATAAATAAATGATTATTTTTGATGATTTTTTTATCATAAATAATAAAATATTATTTAAATTTTAAATATCTAGATATTAGTGATAAAAATATTTTTATCATAAATAATTTAAATTTTTATGATGAAAAATACTTTTTCATCATAAATAACCTTTATTTATGACTAAAAATTATTACCAATAATATTTGAAGATAAATAAAAAATTTAAAATATTAAATATTATAGATTATTTGTGACATAACTTTTTACCATAAATAATTTAATTATTTATGATGAAAATAATATTTTTATCACAAATAAGCCTTATTAACGATGAAACTTTTCATTATTGATATTTAAAAAAGTTAAAGAATTTAAAAATTTAAAAATTAAAGATTATTTATGATGAATTCAAATACATCATAGATAACACAAATATTTATGATGAAAAATAATTTTTTATTATCAAACATTGATCATTTACGATAAAAATTTTCATTGCTAATATGTGAAAAATAAAAAAAAATTAAAAATTTAAAAGGTAAGATATTTATGACTAATAAAAATATTACATCACTAATAATTGATTATTTATGATAAACTATCTTCATCATAAATAATTAAAAAAACTAAAAATTTAAAAATTATAGAATATTTATGATGAAAACTTTACATCGTAAATAATCAACTATTTATGATGAAAATTTTATTTTCCATCAAAAAATTATTGTTTATTTACAAAAAATATTTTTTATCACTAATATATGAAAAATAAAAAAATTTAATTTTTAAAAATGACAGTATTAGGGACGTAAAAATTTTCATCGTAAATCATTAAGCGCATTTGCGATGGAAGAAGGTTTTTTCGTTGCTAATAAACCTATTTTAAAAATTTATAAATAAAAGATAATTTATGATGAAATTTTTTTATCATAAATAATCCACTATTTGCGATGCTAAATCGAATAACCATCATAAAATCATTGCTTATTTACGACGTATACCTTTCATCGCCAATATTTAAAAAATAAAAAAAAATTTTAAATTTCAGAAACTAAACTATTAGTGATAGAATAAAAGATTTTCATCACTAATGGCTTTTTTAATGATGAAAAATTTTATTGCTAATATTTTAAAAATTTTAATTTTTTTTATTGAAAGATGTTTAGATATATTATAGTAAATTTTTTATATTTATAAAAATAAATATTAGATAGTTTTTAAAAAATAATATGTGCACAAAAAAAGTATGTAGAATATTAAGATGAATATATAGTAATATAAAAAAATAAAATTAAAAAAATATTAAAAAAAATTAATTTTTTAACAAAGACTTAATTGATTTCAATTTAGGATCTATTTGAATAGTTGGATCCAAAATATTATGAAACTCAAAAATCAGTCCTAGACAATGGTTAAATAGGCCAAGCTCAGCTTATAATTCTATATATTTGGTGGTTGGCTCATGCATCTTATAGAATTTTAGGCCCAACAATCTAAACAAATGCTTAATTGGATTCAAAGTTGCCAGCCACAAGCACATATTGGTCACTTCAAGGCCTAGATGGGATCATCCAACCCACATGCACTCAATTATACACAATTTAAAATACTAGGGATCTAATCAAAACTTTAACCTGAAAAATCTCAAACTGATGATCTGGTTTCTTGTCTAATTCATGGTTTCGAAGCCTAGAAAAATACTTACATTAAGCATAAATAATAGAACAAGTAGCCAAGCTAAACAACACTATCCCTGATAAGGTTTTAGTTAATAGTAGGCATGGCTAATTAAGGTGGAGCTATGTTATGGAAGACGGCAACATCATTACTCCAGAAGGATAACAATGTCTGAAAATTATTTTCTACTGCCGACGTTCTTGAACAGCAAGGCTAGATGCTGGAAAAAGAGTTTTACATTTATAATTGCTTTATTCTATCCATCTCCATCTTATCTATAATGTAAAATTTGGGGATCTCAAGCTATATGCTTTAATATTATTCCTCGAAACTTCTAAATATCTTCATATTTGTCGACCATTAGAGCCTTTTAAAATTACCATAATATTTTAAAAAGAAAAAAAATTAATGTAATTTTTTTTAAAAAATAATTTTTTTCAGTAATTATTAGCAATGAAAAAGATTTTTTGTCGCTAATAATATAATTAATGATGAAAATTTATCATTGTAAATAACTTTTTTATTGGGAAAACTTTTTTATTGAGAAATATTTTGACGGGAATTATTAGCGACAGAAACTTTTCATCATTAAAAATCTATTAGCGATGATACCTATGGTTTCATCGCAAAATCTATTAGTAGAAAAAAAAATTTTTTTTGGTGGGAACTATTAGCAACGAAAAATAGTTACGTCGTCAATAACATTATTAGCGATGCAAAACTTTTTTTCATCATAAGTTATTTTTTTGTTTAAATTATTAGCGATGAAAATTTTTATTAGCGATGAAAATTTTCGTTGCTAATACATTACGTCCTGTCAAGTCCCATCTGAAACCCTTTTTCTTCCCCGATGCCCCCCACTGTGCTTTCGCGCACTCCCCCCTACGTCCCCCTCTTTGCTTTGCCCCCTCTCCTGGCTGCTGAGTTCACCGCTGTCACTATCCTCGATCGCCGTCGCAGTCACGTCCATCGATAAGGTAAGCTTTCTTTGTTTTTTTTTTGGGGGGTTCTCGGGCCATCGATGGGCCGTTGGGGATGGGGGAAATGTCGGCGGGGCTGGGCCGGGCCGATGGAGATGGGGTCCGAACGGTGGCACCTGCATTCGCCGTCGGTAATCTATCTTTATTTTTTTTTATTCTTTTATCGGGCCACTGAGCCGACGTGGACGGTGCTGGGGCCTGATCGGGCCAGCATGGACGGGTGGGTCGGGTCGGGCTGACGTGGACAGGGCCGGGGCCAGCGAGCACAGGATGGGGATGGGTGGGTCGGGGTCGGGGTTGGTGGGGATGAGGATGGGGATGGTCGGGCCGGGTTGGGTCGGGGTGGATGGGTGGGTTGGGTCGAGCCGGCACGGATGGGGTCGGGCTGGTAGAGACGAGGCTAGGGTGGGCTGGCGGGGATGGGGCTGGGGCCGGGCCGATACGGTGGGCCAGGCCGAGCTGGGGTGGGTCAGGTCGGGTCGGGTCTGGGTCGGGGCCTCCGAGGATGGGGGTGGGTCGGGTCGGGTCGGGTCAGGCCGGGGCTTGCGGGGATGGGTCTGGGTCGGGTTGGGTCGAGGCCGGCGGGGATGGGGTCGGGCCGGCGTGGAAGGGGTCGGGGTCAGCGGGGATGGGGATGGGGCGGGCTGGGCCGGGTCGGGCGTGCTGGGTCGGGTCGGGCCAGCATGGAGGGGGATGCATATTATTTGATTTATTATTTGATTAATTATTTGATTAATTATATTTATTTCATATTATTTTTTAATGTTACTGCTAAAATTATTTAATTATTTGATTAATTATTTTTTCACTAACATAATGCACATTGCTGTTACTTGTTATAATTTAATTATTTTATGTGCTATTTTATATGCTGCTAAAATTATAAATATAAAAAATATTTTTATGTTAGAGAAAATCCTATTGAAATTTTTGATACAAAAATTTCAATATAAAGTTATTCTTTTTTGATAAATTAAAAATTAATCTTCGAATGCATGTTCAAAGATGGTAGTTAAATTGCATTGAGCCGTATATTCTCGTTCAAAAGTCGATTTTCATCGAGATCGAATATTGGATGTCCCATATTCAAGTTTTTTAAAATAATAATAATATTATTATTATTAATAGTTGATATTTTATTTCATTATGTGATATTCAGTAGTTATCTATCCATTATTCTTCAGGTATATGGTGGATAGGGTGCATAAGCACCATATCTACATCATATATTTGGAGAACCATGGAGAAATACTGCCAAAATTTTTATGAAAATGAGATGAAATATCCACTAATAACAATAATGAGATTATTACTTTTCTGAAAGGGATAGGACCACACCTGTTAATAATGATTTGAAATGGATAGGCTCATATATTTTTACTTCATTAAATTGATGTAACACATTTTTTATGTTACTGTTTAGTTTGTATTTTTTAATATGTGTTATTTTGTATAAAGTGATCCGGATCGAAATTTTGGCTAAAATTCGAAATGCGATTCAGTCTGAAATTCAGATTGGAATCCAGAATACCACTGAACTTCTTTTGATTGTTAATGATTTTGTGTTTGTTGTTAGATAGATATCAATAAAAATTGGATGAATGCTAGAGATATTTTTTTATCTGAATATCGAAAAGGAGTTCGAGATTTTATTGAGTTTGCATGGTATAAGGCTGTCAGTGCTAGTCGGATAAAGTGTCCATGTAAGAGATGTGTCAATTTGGTATATCATCACATAATACTTGTTGAGGAGCATCTGCTATAATATGGTATGGATAAGAAGTATACTTGTTAGATATGGCATGGGAAGGGTGATCCAAATGAAGTGGTGTGCGACGATGACGATACTGAAGATGATAGTGATGCTGGTGGACCTATCGAACATAGTGGTATAGGAGAATTGTTAGATGATTTACATCAAGGTACTTGTTTCAATGTATGCATGAGTACTACTGCATCTGAAAGCAATTCTGATCATGAACATCATATCCGACTTGAGGTAGAAGGGACTTCTGAACAGTTTACAAAGCTTGTAAGGGATGCACGAGAGCCACTCTATCTAAATTGTATAAAATTTTTTAAGTTAAAATTTTTGATAAAATTACTTCATATTAAAATCGTGAATCGATAGAGTCAGAAGTCATTTGATCAAATTTTAATATTGATTAAAGCAGCTCTTTTCGATGGAGAGAGACTTTCAAAATTATATTCTGAAGCAAAAATATACATGTGAAAAATAAGACTTGGCTATATTCCTATACATATCTGCAAAAATGACTGTATATTATTTTATAAAGATAACAAACATGCAACTAAATGTCCAAAATACGGTGAGCCTAGATACAAAATCGATAATAGAAAAGTAAAGAAGATACCTCAAAAGATTTTGAGATATTTTCTATTGATTTCAAGACTTCAAAGGTTATATATATCTACAAAGACAGCTAAAGAAATGAGATGGCATTATGAGCAGTGGATTCCAGAGGAGAACATACTTAGCTATCCGACCGACTATTTAGTATAGAAAGACTTCGATGCAAAGCATTCGCACTTTGTGAGTGACCCACGTAATATCTAGCTTGGTCTAGTGACAGATGGATTTAATCCCTTTGGCAATCTGAGTACCTCTTACAGCATGTGGCCTGTGATGCTAGTTGTATATAATGTGTCACCTTAGAAGTACATGAAAGAACCATTTATTTTTATGTCACTGTTGATTCCAGGTCTGAAAGCATCAGGTAATGAAATTGATGTATATCTACGATATTTAATCGATGATCTGAAGGAGCTATGGAAAAATGAGGTACAGGCATATGATTCTGTGAGTCAAAGTAATTTTAAGTTGCATGCTTCGATTCTATGGATCATAAATAATTTTTCTACATATGAAAATTTATCTGGGTGGAGCACCAAAGGATATCTTGCATGTCCAATATGCAATAGAGATGCATCCTCCTTACAATTAAAGCACGGATAGAAAATATGTTTCATGGATCATAGACGGCTTTTTTTTGCTAATCATTCTTGGAGGACCCGTTATAACAAATATTTTGATGGTAAGTCTGACCAGCGTCTGCCACCTAAGGAGTTAAGTGAAGCAAAAATTTTAGAATAACTTGAAGTCATTGAAAATGTCCAATTTAAAAAATATCGGATACTCGCAAGTGGAAGCATACTGAAGTTGAGCTGAATTGGATGAAGCAAAGCATCTTTTTCAAACTACTATATTGGAAGTAGCTACTACTTCATCATAATCTAGATATAATGCACATTGAAAAGAAGATTTATGATAATATCATTGATACTGTATTGAACATTCTAGAAAAAATAAAAGATGATACAAAAGCTTGTCTCGATTTACAGAAAATGGGAATCTGACCAGAGTTGCTTTAGTTCGTCGAGGTAAGAGATTTTTTATGCCACCTGCATGTTATTCGCTATTTGGTGAGGAAATAAAAAATTTCTGTGGATGGTTCAAAATCGTTAAATTTCCTGATACATACACTTCAAACGTATCACGGTGTATTGGGAACAACGACGGCAATATCTCTGGCTTGAAAAGTTATGACTCCCATGTGATGATGCAATATTTGCTTCCTGTGGTCATACATGGTTATTTGGTTGGTGATGTTCAAACTGCATTGATTAAGCTGGGAGTGTTCTTCTGAGAACTGTGTTGTCAAAAATTAAAAATTAATTTACTTGAGAGATCAGAGAAGGATATCGTACTCACTTTTTGTAAGTTAGAAAAAATATTTTCATCATCATTTTTTGATGTTATGGTACATTTGGCTGTTCATCTTCTCAAGGAAGCTCTTTTGACCAGATCGGTACGTTATCGATGGATGTATCCTATTGAAAGATAAAAAAATTATACGTACTTTATCATATTAATTATAAGATGTAAATATATTTTTAAAATTTAAATTTATTTTTATTTATAAATTTTTGTGCACATTAAAAAAGTATGTGCGCAATAAAGCAAGGCCTGAAGGGTCTATAGCAGAAGCATATATAGCTACCGAGTGTGTCATATTCTGCTCGATGTATCTTGAGGATATCGAAATAAGATTCAATTGTACAGATCGTAATACAGACCATGAATCGGGTGACAATGAACCGATGTTGTCTATATTTAAACAAATAATTTGACCTATTGGTGCAAGGAGATATAAATTTATGGATGTGAACGAGCTATCCAAGGCACACTTTTATATTCTAAATAATTATGAAAAAATTAAAAATTTTATTGAGTAAGTACCATCTTGCCATACTGTTTAATGTTTAAAAATTTTTTTCATATCGATGTAAAATTAAAAATCATAACTTCTTGCAGTGAGCGCAAGAGTATACTATGTAGAGAGAATAATATGGATGCCGATGATCGACATAGAAGAAAATTTATAAAATAATTTGATGATCTTATAAGTTATATTAGTGATACATTATTTATTTACTTATAAATAATATTATTTAAACTAACATAATTTTTTATCTTATGATGTAGATGAAACATAAGTATTTCAATAAAGAAGTGGGTGTGACCGATGAGTTGCACGATTTAGCATGTGATCTCGATTGAAGAGTTAATCAGTATGCATCCTATATCATTGGAGGGATAAGATTTCACACAAGTGAGCTTGAGATGCAACAACAGACCCAGAATAGTGGGATTGCTACAACAGGATATGAAGGAGAAGAAAAGATTGATTATTATGGTGTACTGATAGATATCATAGAACTGAAGTATGGATCCAATAATTCTGTATTTTTGTTTCAGTATGAATGGTGGGATATTAGTAATAAAAAGATCGATGTTCATATTGATTCATATTTATCAGTATAAATTTTGTACGAACATGGTATCAAAATGAGCTATATATATTAGCAACTCAAGCAAAATAAGTAATATATTTGAAGGATCTAAAGTATTAAGATAATTGGCATGTTGTACAAAAAATAATATCTAGAGGCATATATGACATACCAACTCGATTAGAGATGGATGAAAATTTAGATTTACATGAAGAGGAAGCTTTTCAACAAGAAGAATAAATATTAGCCGAGCTTTTGGTTGATGAAGAACTTGTAACGGTACCTTTGAATAAGGCTGATCGCCGTCCAATGAAGTTGAAGCTGATTTTGTATTTAATCTTGATGAGTCAGAGGATGATGATCAGTTCATAAATGATGATGAGATAGAAGATGACACATATATCGATTACTGTGATTCGGAGGAGGATCTATACATTAAAGAAGATACGAATATTGATCAGTAGATCTATATTCTTCATTCAATTTTATATTGCAATAATGATATATGATATAATTGTATTCATTAGAATGTTATTTGATTATTATTATTATTATTATTCAATATTATATTTATTTATATCTCAATTATTGTAGATATGACACCAGTAGACAGACGACGACGTTCACGTTCACAGTCTACCTTGGAGGTTGAGGCACCTTCACCGATCTCTGTTGCCGCACTGGCTCCACTGTCAGAGGGTCCCAGTGAGGCAGGTCCTAGTGAGACAGGTCTCAGTGGTATTATTATATTTTTTATATAATAAAATTTGATTCTTTTATTTAGATCATACTAATGATTTATTTATTATTGTTTCAAACCAGTCTTCATCGGTAGTGAGACGAGAGTGAGGTCCATCAAAGAATCTCGCTCTAGAGCGTTGGAGATGCAAGCACCCGAAACAGCATCTCCAGGTCAAGATATCAGCTGGCTACACCAGATCCATTAGGGGATGATGCGAGCCATAGCAGACTGAGCTGGGCATCATATGCCACAGTTATGTCCCCGTGACGCTCTTCGATTGGCATCATGTTCTACCGACTCAGAGAGAGATTTTCTACACCCACTTATAGGTAAAGTAAATTATATTATGAATATTTAATTTGCATAGTATTCTTCTAATATTTGTTATTGGCAGAGTGTATTCGACATCATTGATTTTGAGGAGGATCGTGTGAGGCGAGCCATCGACACTCATCTATTCTTGCGTTTCAAGGATTATCGCCATCACCTACATCAGTATTGATATCGGGTGGTGCAAGATCATGAGGAGGCAGCGCAACAGCAGCCCTATGACAACATCACCATGGATGATTAGACTACCATATGCTGGCAGTACGAGGATCCGACATATTAGGTTATACATCTAAATTTTTTTTTAGAGTTTAATGATTGAATCATTTATTCTTAAATTAAATTTATTATCTACTAATTTGACTGATAATTTTACAGAGATAATGTACCCAGAATACGGCAAATCAGACAAGATAGACTGTACCGCATTGTGGGGGTTCGAGATCGTTTGCTCATCACATGGAGCACATGGTAGGTAATTTTTAATTTTTAATTAGCATATAATTCTTTAGTTATTTAAATTTTTTTTAATTAATTCTCAAATTATAGAGAGATGTTGAGAGTGGCAAGCTTCCTGATAGGATCGATATCTACCAACGGACCCACTAGCGACGGTCAAAGGAGTGGATGACAGAGAGTCAAGAGCTCTTTATAAGTTTTTTCAATTATTTTTTCATTCACAGTCTAATTTTTATTAAAAAATTAAAATAATTCTAATTTTAATTTTTAGGATTGTATCATGACATGAGATCCCAGCCTACCCCTGAGGGCTCGATCGCACCCACAGATGATGAGATTTGTGATCAGATGCTCGGTATGAGATCCTGTTATGTTAGGGGTCTAGGGTATGGGATTACTGCTCCCTCATCCTCACGCTCATCTAGGGCTGACATCCATTCTGCATGTGAGGCTCAACTGATGGAGGTGCAGAGGCAGACTGCCGAGGATTGACAGCAAGCTGTCATAGATCGACAACAGGTTGAGCACCGAGCTCTGGAGTTGGCTGCATGCATCGACGAGTATCAGTAGCTCTAGATCTAGATGATGGAGTGGATGGCGTAGATGGAACAGACGATACAGCTAATGAGGCAGCAGTAGGCCAGTCTGAGCTTCGTCGAGCGCTCTCCGTCCCCAACTCGTTCTCCAGAAATCGATATTTGACAGCTTATTGATGTATTTTTTTTATTTCAATTTTTTTATAATTTTAATTTAATATAATAAAATAATAAAATTTAGTTATCAATTTATTATGTAAATTTTTTATTTTAATTTTTTTAAATTATAAAAAATATTATACATATAAATTAAAAATAAATATTCACAAATTTTTTTAAAAAAATATGACTAAATTATTAGCGATAAAATTTTTCATATTGGAAGAGTTATCATAAAAAATATTTTACTAATATAATTTAATTTTTTAATAAATATATAATTAACAGTGATGGAAAACTTTTCATTGCAAATAATTATTAGCAATGTAAATGTTCATCGCAAATTGAATTATTTACGATGTAATTTTTCATCACTAATATTATTTAATTTTTTAAAATTTTTTTATTAAATTAATAGAGATGAAACTTTTTCATTACAAAAAATATTTTTGCGACATAAACTTTTAGTCGCTCAAACTTTGGAATTAATAGTGATGAAAATATTTTCATCGCTATTAATTTTTTATTTATTAGCGATGGTATAATTTAGCATAAATATTTTTTTTATGATTAAATTTTTTCATATTTTATTTTTAATAATAAAAAATATTCATCACAAATATCTTTTATTAGCGATGAAATTTTTTTTTATCGTAAAATATTATCAATGACGGGATTATTGGTGATGAAAAATTAACGATAAAATTTTCATCGCTAATATCTATTAGCGATGAAAATCTGTTATTAGCGATGAAAATTTTTCATCGCTAATAACCTATTTTATTGTAGTGATGGCTACTGACGAAAAGGTATCTGATAGTCAATGCCTTCACGCTGGTTATAGCCTTTAGCCACAAGCCTCGCTTTAAAGGTCTCTACTTGTCTATCTGAACCAATCTTTTTCTTAAAGATCCATTTACACTTAATAGAAACTATTTCTGTGGGTGGATCTACTAAGGTCCAAACTTGATTGGTATACATTGAGTCAATCTCTGACCTCATCATTTTCAACCATTTCTTAGAGTCGATATCTGATATCATCTCGTCATAGATTTTATGATCATCAACATGGTCCATATCACCCATAAGAAATATTTTCTCTACATTCTCTTCGAGCATACCGATATACCTTTCAAGAGGATGTATGATTCTAATGGATCTTCAAGGTGAAATAGGTTCCACAGGCTTTATGACTTGTTACTCTTCAGAGATACTCTCTTCGAGCTAAATTTTTCTTTCACTACCTCTATCTTGGATAAAATCTCTTTCTAAAAATTTGGCATGCCGGCTCACAATCACATTATGATCCTTCGGGAGGTAACAATCACATTGGGTATCCTATAAAATAAGGTCTCATAGACCTAGCCTCTAACTTGTCTACCTGTTGCTGTTTGACATAGGCCGGATATCCCCAAACTCTGAGGTAACCAAAATTCAGCTTCTTATCATGCCATATCTCATATGGTGTGATAGAAATAAATTTAGAGGAAACCCTATTAATTAAGTAATTGATAGTTATCAAGATGTGTCTCCAAAAAAATAAAGGGAGGTCGGTGAAGCTCATCATGGATCGAACTATATTCAATAGGGTTTGATTTCTTTATTCTAAAATCTCATTGAGATAAGACATTCTACATAGAGTCCATGGAGAGACTATGCCATTTTTCTTAAGATAACCGAGAAATTCTCCCCTCAGATATTCTCCTTCTCGATCTAATCGAAGTACCTTCAGTGATTTCTCAGTTTGTTTCTCTATCTCACATCTAAATTTTTTAAACTTTTTAAAGGCTTCAAATTTATGTCTCATAAGAAACACATACCCATACCATAAAAAATCATCGCTAAAAGTGATTAAGTAGAGATAACCTCTTCTGATCGACACATCAAATAAACTGCACACATTAGTATGTACCAAAGTCAGTACCTCAGTGGTCCTTACTCCATGTCCTATAAAGGATAGCTTGATCATTTTTTACTGAAGGCATAATTCACAGACTGAAAATGACTTATCCGAGAATAAGTCTAAAAGATCATCTTTCACCAGTTTGTTAATTCTTTCTTCTTTGATATGACCTAGTCTAAGGTGCTACATGTACTTTAGGTTAACCTCATCTCTGGATCTCTTAGATCTAATGGCACTCACTATTTACTCAAATAAGTTAACTGATTGATCTACATCGACATGCAAATGATAGAGACTATTGATTAAGTGACCACGTGCAACCATTTTATTTTCAAAGTAAATGGTATAATAATTCTTATTGAAACTAATTTCATAATCATCCAATGCTAAGCATGAAATAGAAATAAAATTTCTGCTTGCATTAGGTACATAGTAACAGTCTCTTAGTTCTAGACAGAAATCAGACGGTAATCAAAGAGGATAGGTCTCTACGGCCACATCAGCAATTTTTGCTTCGTTGCCTACTTGTAGGGTCATCTCTCCTAGCCTCAACCTTCTATATTTTTTAAGATCCTACATTAAAGTGCACAAGTATACGCTAGAACCAGAGTCTATTATCTAACTAGTAGTAGAAGAAATCGTAACGTTAGTCTCGATCACGAGCAGATCCAACATACCTTCTAAAGGTGTATCCCTTGAACTCTTCAATATTTCTATAGATATTTCTTTGTCTAAGACACAACCTAGCTTCTCAAAACTCAAAATACCTTTCAAGTCCCTTAGCAAATCCTTACAGTTGGAACCTAGCAATTGGTTGATTTTTAAGATGCAGTCTAGACTATTAGAGGCAGATAATTTCTTATAGAGAGAAGAAATTTTTAGTTAGACTTTTGTAATTGATTTTAATTTATTTTAAAAACAAACTTATCTCTTATTATTTTTTTGGATCCCAATACTCTTTGGGTTGAAAAGCGAAAACTCCATCACGAGTTAAGATTCTTAGTGGCTATTGCAGTTTCGCCGACTAGTACACTACCTTACCTGATAGATCTTAGTGAATGTATCAATTAATGAGTAGATAACTCTTGTCCAATGCTTCTCAAGCAAATTGCAGCGGATTTGATCTCTAAATCCTGAGATCTCACCTGATAGATCTTGACCTCATTCTTTAGTTAAGTCAGACCCACCATTGAGCACGAGTGAAGCTGTCATTGGATCCTCACCTAATAGATCTTGGGTCCAATCCCATCTCCACCCCGTAGCATCTCATGCCAATAGAGTGGTTACTTCTCTCCTGATGTACCTGAACCACTTTATCAAGCTAAGAGCAGTCAACATCGGAGAGGGCACGGCACTCTACAATGGTGAAAGACCACTCGATTTAATATTATTGAGGAGGTTATTAATTTAGATCTCTTTAATCTTTTAATTGCTAATTTACATCCCATGTAAATCCATAATCTTAGTGGATCTACCAATGAGATTCTGGCTTGGTCTAACCAAGACCGGACTCATTGTGTAATACAAATTTAGTGGACTCAACTCCAAGCACCCCAAATCAAAATTGATTCACAAAATGATCAGGTAAGAGAAGATAGGTGGGAGGCTCCTCACAGTCTGTGGTAACGGTCCTAATTAAATAACTACCATCTAGACACTTGTGTTAGACACCAAATTGATCTACCAATTTGAGATTGGGTTCACTTTTGATTCTCCACTATCAAATTGCAATCGCCACCATTTATTGTATGATTGTGATACAATCCTACACCAAGGGTAGTAGTGATCCGCTGCGATCATCACGTGTAGCAACGAAGCACACAACTTGATTATCTAATAATCAAAATAAATAAAATCTAATTTTATTTAATTTAATTTATCAAAAAGAATTTTAATTTAAACGGTCTCATCTCACATCATCCAAGGTATGTCAAGATGATTTCGACTAACCCAACTAATTTAGATCTAATCTAAAATAGGTTTGATCACTTATACATCTCATGTATATTTAGATCTAGTTACATACATCTTATGTATCTTCAAATCTATATCTCATATAATTTTTAGATCTAATAAACATGCATCTCATGCAATATTCAGATCTATTAAGATGCATCTTATACAATGTCAGATTTAACTTTTGAAAAACATAGATGATTTCATGCATGTATGTTGAAATTTTTTCGAATAAATTATAGTAAAAATAAATAGATTAATCAAATTAATTTAATATGCATATGACTAATCATCAAATCAACCTACTCTAAGATCTATGGCATGATATGTTGCATATAAAATCTAAAAAATACTGAAGATAAAATCGGCATGCATGCATATGAGCAGTAGATCACATCTACTTCTAATCTGAGTTCAGAACTCGATACCTGAGCATGGGTCGACAATCACCAATGCTAAGAGATATGGTGAAGATGATCTTTACTGGTTGCTCATAGTCGCATACGCATCCAACCTCTATGAGAAGTCCACGAGAAGTCCCGATCTGATTTATCTTCTCGAGAGTGCTAGCTCATGCAAAGACCTTCTTCTTGACTAATCTGGATCCTTTCTTTAAATCTTTAAAACTTTTTTAGAGATTGAAGATAGACTTCTAGAGGAGATGAGTATGTGAAAGAAAGATGGAGAAGAAAATAATTTTTCTCTCTTCCCAAACCCTGAGGAACAAATCCTAAAAAAATAGATTTTGCGCACACCGTAAGTGAAAGGACTCTTCTTCTCTTTTCACGCCATGAACCCATGCCCAATTCTTTTCAATGTGAAGGCCTCTCTCTCAGGTCTCTTACATACATAAGAATAAAATAAAACTCTTTTTATTTCAACATGTAAGGAGGTGGGATGAAGAGTCCTAGAGATCATGGACTCTTAATATATTGTCGCCCCTACTCAAAAGTTCACACCAAAATTTATCAAAAAAGTATAGGACACCCCTTATCATATTTTTTTATGGTAAATAAATTCTCCAACGGATCTCTTACAAAAAATCTCCTCAAAATATCACACATATAAGGAGAAAAAAATAAGTTGGCATGGAGAGATTGATTTGGATAAGAACAAACTCTCTTGATAAGGAATATTTTGAAATATAATTTCAAAATCTTTCTTTTATCAAAATCAAAAAAAAATTGGATGTGAGATAGAGAGGGAGGAAAACTCTTTGGAACAAAAAATTCTCATGCAAAAACTATTTGTACATAGAGATAGGAGGTGTACAAAGTGGGTTGGCGCAAGGGAGAAGAGTCCAATCCTATATGGACTCTTTATTTCTTTATTTGAATCCAAACCAAACCATATTTAGTTTAGTCCAAATAAAATAGATAAAACTTAATCTAATTAGGTTCATAAATTTTTAATCAAATTTTAGTCAAATTAAAAATTGATTGAACCAAAATTTTGATCAAATTAGGGATAATTCTCCCTTAGCGATTAGGTCATCTCATAACCTAATCGGGTCAAACCTAATTGAATCTAATTCAATTAAATTTTATTTAATCTTTTTCCCTTAATCAAATTGAGCTAATCAATAATTTAATTATTAATTAATCTCTATTAATTTACTAATAGTTGATAAATTAATTTATTATAACTTTTGCATAAGATTAATCATCAATCGAATTGACGATTAAGCTTTTGAATGATTCTCAATTGTTGATCAGCCACATGATCAGTCAGAAACTTCTTTTGAGTATGACCCCATAGGTTCGAACTTAAGCTGGTAGGATAGAAATAAATTTTTAAACCAATCGATATAACCATCTAGCAATGGTGACCCGACGTCCAGATAGATCGAATGATGGCGAAGAAACATTCAAGAATCTATTAGCGTATAATTATCGTATAATTTATTTTTTTGACCCTAATGCTCGAGGATGATCTAAGATTTAACTATCAATCCTAGATAAGTCATCCACATTTTATTCCAACTTTTTAAATCCATCTCATGGATTATCCGAGCTCAAATTTTGCTAAATTAAAATATATTGATACATTAACTCCTACTAATTCGGAGGGATCAATCCCATCTTGACTCACACACTGACTTGACAAGTATTTGACTGCACCTAGAAACCTTCCATCACTGAATTATAAATTAGTTGCTTGCAAGTCATCATGATGATCTCAAGTCGAAAAAATATTTATACCCATACCCTTCGTGAGCTACCCTTGATAGCAGAGTACTCCACAGTTGGTCACGTTTAGTGATGATGTACTCCTACATCTCACCTACATGCCATACCAGTGTCTCCACACCATTTGGTTACGAGAACAACCAATGCATATGGCACAGAATGACCTACACTTAATATCGCTATCATCCTAGTAATAGCGTATCGTTTGATCGCGAACCAGTTTAAGGATTACGTGATAAATCCTCTTTTATCGATCAAAGTAATCCTAAGGACTTCATCATAATATAGGAGTTCGTTAGAAGATGTAATCTTGTGATGAAAAAGATCAAATAACTTTTATTATTTATCAATTCATATACAATTATAATTAGCACAATCATCAAACAATTAGCTTTAGGACATATTTTTCAACAACTTCCACTTGGACTAAAGCTAATCAGTATAGTATCATATACCCATCTTCGATTTATCATCTCAGAACTCCTAGATACTGATGCTTTAGGAAATGAATTGGTCAGGTTCTCCTTTTTGTCGATCTTCAAAGATTGACGTTACTTTAATAGATTTCTCGAATAAGGTGGTAGCGATGCAAATACTTAGTAAGCTGATAGGACATCGACTTCAAGGTTGAGCTATAGCTCGATGTTGTACCATACAGTAGAACTATCATTGGAGGGTGCCACTCCTAGCTTGTCAGTGAACCTGTACAATCACATAGCTTCTTTGCAAGCATCGAATACTGTAATGCATTCTGCCTCGTAAATTAAATTGACTATATTTTTCTACTTGAAATTTTTTCAGTAGATTGCTCCATTATTTAGGGTAAGGATGTATTCCGACATATTTTTGCTATTATTATATCTAACTAAAAATTGAAGTCATACTCTAAAAGTTTTAAGTTAGATTCTTCATAATCGAGTCACCAGTTCTTAGTATTTTTCAAATACTTAAGGATAACTTTCTAGTGATTCTCCTCTGAATCTTGTAAATATCCATTCACTATCTGAGTGAGTATACCATATCTGATCTCATACATGATGTACATGATAGAATAAATTTTAGTCATAAACACTCTATGTATGTTGGACTAAAAAAATCCAAGCAGCCTCTTAGATCTATCTCTATAGATCTTCATCCCAAGGATGAGAGGTGCCTTTTCCCAAGTCCTTTATAAAGAACTATGGTAATAGAAAAACCTTTTTTTCCTGTAATGTAAAGAATATCATTTTTGATTGAGAAAATTTCATTCATATATAAAATAAGAAATACACTCACAGAACTATTAACCCATTTGTATTTGTAGGGTTCTTCATTCTCAACAAAGCCATGCATTTTGATCACTTATCAAAATGTATGTTCCAACTCCGAAATATTTAATATTGCCTTAGGAGAAAATATCTTATTATGGTCAATACCATAATATTAACATATCCTTAGACAACCAGATGAGCTTTGAGGTCTCCACCTTTTTGTCTGCGCTCTTTGATCCTATTGAAGATCTACTTACAACTTATAGATTTTATCCTTTTAAGTGGATCAATGAGTGTCCATACACCATTGACCTTCATGGACTCCATTTCAGACTTTATGGCTCCAAGCCATTAATCAAAGTTGAACCTCTATATGGCATCCATGTAGGTGATCAGATCTTTGTTGTTCTTATCGAGTTCAACAGCGATCACATCCCGAAACTAGAAACTGAATATCCATCTGACAGACATGGTACCATACCGGATCTCCTTAATGGTGCTTTTACAATAGGTTTTGGATTTGATCTAATCAAATCCAGTTCTATGGGTTTACTAGATTGTGTCGGTTCTTCTACCTATCGAACTTCATAAGTTCAACATTAAAGGCATCAGTACCTTCACCAAGGTACTCTTTTTCTGAAAGGCATGCCGAACAACTCTTGTTCTTTAGCAAGGTAGAAGTTATATCCCTAGATTCTTTAGGGCTACCCTATAAAAATACATATAGTATTAAGATCTAAGCTAATTGGTCTGTAATTACTTGACATAAATCAAACACTCTCAAACCCTAAGATAAGAGAATATCGGTTTATGCCTAGTTCATATCTCATATGGAGTCATTACGATTGATTAATTTGAAATCTAGTTCAAAACATAATAAGCAGTCTCAAGAGTATAACCTTAAAAGAAGACTAGCAGACATGTAAACTCCATCATGGATCGAACTATGTCTAACAAAGTCGATTCCAATAAGAGAGAATCCTATTTTCTTCTAGATATATCAAAAACTCACTGGAAGGGTATTCTCCTCTTTGGTCTGACCGAAAAATTTTAATACTCTTTTCAGTTTATTTTTCTATCTTATTAAGAAATTATTTGAACATTTCAAATAATTCAAATTTATGGTAAACATGTTCAAAGATCTAATTCATCAGTATGTATCAGATTCAGAATATCATTGGCTCGTTCATCTTTTTCAGCAAAAGATGATTTGATCATCTTATAAAAAGATAGGATTGACAGATTGACAATGATTCACAATCATTGACTTTGAGAATTATCTCTTGTTAATCCTATTCTTGTTAAATGTTTGAGCCTAAATTATAAAAAATAGATATTTGTGACATGATCTACTTTAAGATGTTTGATTAATGTGTACATTATACTAACAGACTGTGACCTTTCGTAAATACCATTTCTTAGTTGTCCACATGATTTTGACACATTCATAATGATATCACAAAAATTATTAGACAATAGTGACAATCACTAAAATGACATTGTTAGAATTGAAAATAAGCTCGATGATTCCTAAAATCAGGATTAGAACAAAACTTCCATCTCCAACATTCAGAAACTTCTTGCTATTTTCAAACTTCTACTAATCTGAAGTCATTGTAACAATTTATATGGAGTTTCAATATCTAATATCCAGGTAGTAGTGTCACAGATAGAGAAATTCAAGGTGTTATAAATATCTTGTTTAGCAACCCTTTGTTGATTTCTCTTCCTTAGCCTGTTCTGATTAAGTGACTCTGCTAGACTAGGTTAATCTTAGATTCTTTATTAGCTCGGACTCATTAGTCCAAGCATGACTCTCTTGCACCTTTCTTTCCTTTCTCAAAGGATTGTTGCTCCACTGAAGACACATCTTCAGAAATACGAAAGAACTCTTTCAACTTTTGAAAAATTTTCTCTCACTGAGCATCATCAAATTTACAACTAAATTCATGATTTTTTGCTGCTCTCAAAAATATCATACGGTGATATGATCATTTGGCCACTTCTACTAAGTACCTTTGATCGCATCATGTGTGTTGGACGTGAGAACTTTAGGTGCTGAATCTATAATCATACTTAAGATCCATTCGTGCTTTAGAACTATTTACAACTTTCGATACTATCTATCGAAGTTGAGTCCTATAAATAAGTCACCGTCAAACAGTGAATGGAGTAATGGACATCTAGCCATAACTGAAAGAAAAATACAAGACCTCTATGTTTATGAATTGATTAAGCCTAAAGACTTGAATTTTAGTCTAAAGGTTCTCTCACTATTTTATATGAATTGGTAGCCTCTACCTTCAATTCGAGAAATGACTTTAATCCCTTAGAGGGTACTAGAATCCACAGACTGCATACAGGCCCGAGGATGGCTCGATCAATCCATATGCACCTATGGATAGATTCTCAACCAATTATTTCTCTAAATAATTTTTAGTAGTTAATTTAGCCCTAGATTTTATTTCAGTAGACGATGGGCCTCCACTGAAAGTTTCGGTTAGGTCAAACCATTAACATGAACTACTCCGTGATTCTAACTAATGAATGATCAGGTCCGAAGATGGCTCGATCAATCCAACCATCATCAAATAATACAACAGGGTCATCATATGATGAATGATAATTTCATCATTCAGAGAGAACATCAAATGGATGGTGCCTGTAATATTAATAAAAAATAATGAATCCATTATCATTCACCTTAATGGGAGGCTATAATCTAGTTATCATCATAACCAGCTCATTTTAGGAACCTAATAATTTAGAAGATTTGATAATTAGTTTTAAGAAGAGATGAGAAAAGATCAACTAGTAAACCATAATCCTCCCACTGACTTCACCAAGTCATTGAATTGGATCAGGATCATGCTGGTTGAAATGGCACCTAGATCAATCACACTGATTAACCTTAATGGTATTGGTCAACTCAAATTATTTAGCAGTCTAATCAAGACATAATCAATCAAATTAGCCAGATAAGTGAGATCGATGGGAGGGTCTGCTAAGCTTGCCTTAGACACCATCGAAATAGCCAGGTAAGCCACTCCCAATTAAAAACCATCGATCGAAATGTCAAACTGATCTTAGACACCAATTGGTTAACTAGTTTTGATTTGATTAGCCTAATGATTCGAGTTTAACCATTGAGTTACAATCAAAATCTTTTGAATAATCAAAGACATGGACTTGACCATCTACAACTATTGTATTAGAAAAATCTTGATTAATTTAATTCAATATTTGATTAGATTTAATTAATTTTTTTATATGGTCAATTAATTCTTTAATTTTAACCTTAGGTCTAATCCAATTAAAAGGATCTAATTTGAGCTAACCCATGCCTCCATGTTTTATGCAATGTCATTAGATCTTTAATTCATAATTCTAGATCTAATTGATTCTACACTTAATTCTCAATTAAATTTCAGCATTAACATAGGTTTAGATTTAGATTTGAAATAATTTCAACCTTTTTATTTTATAAATAATTTATAATAAATATTATGCAAAGATTTTTTATTCTGAAACTAGATTGACTCAATCAACATTGAGCCGGTTACACAAGAGGACTGAGTTAATTCAATTCAAAACTGGATCAACTCAGTGATTGTGCGAGCACATTTCAAATTTAAAAAATCTTACATAATTTTAAAATAAAATCAATCATAAATACCTTTTAAAGCATATCTAAAATTTTTTGTGATTCAAAATTTTATTTTCTCATGATTAAAATAATTTTAATCACATAGATTAGATGTCCTATATTTCATACAACTTTCTATCACATACAACAAACCTAAGATTTCAAGATCTAGAATTTTACAGAAAAATAAGTTCTTCTTTTTGTATTCTTCTTCATGAGATTTAATCACATGGCACCCCTACATGTCATAAGAGCACCCCATCGAATGGAAAAAGAGGGCCTTTAAACCCTTCTTGCTCCTATGGTCAGATGGCCTGATGATCAATCCAATTCAAATACTTGCTAATCAGATCATCTAATCTAATCACATATCACACATGCATGAATTTAGATCTAATCTAAATTATATCAAATCTAATTATAACTTTAGATCACATCTAAATCAGATCATAAACATCATATGTAACACATAAAATCAGATTTTATCAACGATCAGTGCAAATTAGAACAATCTTTTTACTGTAAGGGATAAACCCTACAACAAGACAACCTTATGTCAGTTTGTGCGATCAACCATTAATTAAATTTAGATCAAAATATCATATATCAGATCAAAATTAAATTAAATTTTAGATTTATTATGCACATATAACATGTCATAACGAATCTAGGCTCTGATACCACTGTTGAAAAATATAAGTGATTTTACGTATGTATTTTAAAATTTTTTGAATAAATTATCATAAAAAATAAATAGATTAATCAAATTAATCTAACATACATATAATTTAATCATCAAATAAATCTACTCTAGGATCTATGATATGATATGTTGCATATAAAATTTAAAAATACTGAAGATAAAATTAACTTGCATGCATGTGAGTAGTAGATCATATCTACTTCTAATCTGAGCTCAGAACTTAATACCTGAGCATGGATCGATGATCATTGCTGTTGAGAGATATGGTGAAGATGATTCTTACTAATTTCTTGCAACCGCATACATATCTGACCTCTACGAGAAGTCCACTCGAAGCTCCGATCAGATTGATTTTCTCGAGAGTGCTAGCTCGCACGAAGACCTTCTTCTTGAATGATTTGGATCTTTTCTTTAAATTTTTAAAATTTTTTTAGAGATTGAAGATAGACTTCTGGAGAAGATGAGTATGTAGAAGAAAGATGGAGAAAAAAATAACTTTTTTCTTATTTTTTCTCCCTTCCCAAATCCTAAGGAACAAATCCTGAAAAAATAGATTTTGCACACACCCTAAGAGAAAAGACTCTCCTTCTCTTTTCATGCTATGAACCCATGCCCAACTCCTTTCAACATGAATGCTTCTCTCTCAAATCTCTTACACAAAAAAGAATGAAATAAAATTCCTTTTATTTTAATGTGTAAAGAGGTGGGATGAAGAGTCCTAGAGATCATGGACTCTTGATGTGTTATGGCCCCTACTCAAAAATTTATACCAAAATATATCAAAAAAATATGGGACATCTCTTCTCATATTTTTTAATGGTATCCAATTAATCTTTCACAAAAAATCTCCTCAAAATGATACACATATAAGGAGAAAAAAATAAGTTAGCATGGAGAGGTTGATTTGGATAAGAACAGACTCTCTTGATAAGAAATATTTTGAAATCTAATTTTAAAATCTTTCTTTTATCAAAAATAAATTAGATTTGAATGTGAGATAGAGAGGGAGGAGAACTCTTTGGTGTGAAAAATTCTCATGCAAAAACTATTTATGCATGGAGATAGATGGCGTGCAAAGTGGGTTGGTGCAAGGGAGAAGAGTCCAATCCTATATAGACTCTTTATTTTCTTGTTTGAATCCAAACCAAATCATATCTAATTTAGCCCAAATAAAATAGATGAAATCTAATCTAATTAGGTTCATAAATTTTTAATCAAATTTTAATCAAATTAAAAATTGATTGAATCAAAATCTTGATCAAATCAGAGATAATTCTTTCTTAGTGATTAGATCATCTCATAACCTAATCAGGTCAAACCTAATTGAATCTAATTCAATTAGATTTTATTTAATTCTCTTCACTCAATCAAATTAAGCTAATCAGCAATCTAATTACTAATTAATCCTCTATTAATTTACTAACATTTGATGAATTAATTTATTATAATTTTTGTATAAGATTAATCATCAATCGAATTGATGATTAAATCCTTGAATGATTTTCGATCGTTGATCAGCCACATGATTAGTCAGAAATTTTTTTTGAATGTGATCCTATAGGTTCAAACCTAAGTTGATAGCATAAGAATATATTTTTAAACCAATCAATGTAACCATCTAGCAATGGTGACCCGACATCCGAATAGGTCGAATGAGGCGAAGCAACATTCAAGAACCTATTGGCGTATGATTGTCGTATAATTCATCTCTTTGATCCTAATGCTTGAGGATGACCTAGAATTTAACTATCAATCCTAAATAAGTCATCCATATTTTATTCTAATCTTTCAAATCCATCTCATGGATTACTCGAGCTCAGATTTTGTTAAATTGAAATATATTGATACATTAACTCTTACTAATTTGGAGGGATCAATTCCATCTTAACTCATGCACCGACTTGACAAGTATTTGACTGCATCTAAAAATCTTTCATTACTGAATTATAAACTCAGATAGTCTGACACCAAAGTACAGTGAGTTGCTTGCAAGTCACCGTGGTGATCTTAGGTTGGAGGGACACTTATACCCATACTCTTCATGAGCTACCCTTGACAGCAGAGTGCTCCGCAGTTGATCACGTTCAGTGATGATATACTCCTACATCTCACCTGTGTGTCATACCAGTGTCTCCACACTATTTGGCTATGAGGACAACCAACGCATATGGTACACAACGACCTACACTTGATATCGCTATCGTCCTAGTAACAGTGTATCATTTGGTCATGAACCAGTTTAAGGATTATGCGATAAATCTTTCTTTATCGATCAAGGTAATCCTAAGAACTTTATCACAATATAAAAGTTTATTAGAAGATGTAACCTTATGATGAAAAAAATCAAATAACTTTTATTATTTATCAATTCATATATAATTATAATTAGCATAATCATCAAATGATTGGCTTTAGGATATATTTTTTAATATTAAAATGTATATCTCATGCATACCAAAATAGATTATGCATCTCATACATAACTACATAAATTTCAAATTTATTAATAGGCATCTCATGCATTATAATACAGATTATTTTCATGGTTCTTCTTCTTGATTCATACAGGCACCCCTTCCACCATAGTCCTCTATGGCAGGACGATCTTTATTATGAATTTTAAAGAGTACTAGGCTATTAATAATTTAATTTACATATATCATATATGCATATCCAGATTATTTACATCTAATGCAAAAATAGATCTTGGTAAATATTTAAATCTAAATTTTAGATCTTAAAAATACATGTGAAATGACAATCTGGCTCTGATACCACTTGAAGGATGTCGCACATCCAGAAACATACATGCAAAAATCAGAACATATAATGAAAATTTTTTTGATCTAGAATAAACAATTTAATCTATCTAACATCCATTAAGTAGATCTAATCTATAGGCTAACAGGATCGATCACATGTATTTTAAGATGCTGATATTTAAATTAGATTTAAATTAATATTTTTCACCTTTGTGGGGGTAGCTATTCACCAAAATCTGGTGATCGTGATAATCTAATGAGGTTCTCAATGAACCGCATACATATCCGACCTCTATAAGTATCCACAGAGATGCTCTTCTCGAACTGGATCTTTCTTCTCCTAGCAAGATTTTGTGCTCCTGGTGCTCCAGATCTAAATCAACTCCTTGATCCAGATGCACAGCAAGGAAGGATCTAGAAGATTAATGGAGAGAACCCTCTCTCTCCAAGCGTGGGATGTGAAAAACAAAGGAGGATCACCCAACTCTTGGGTGTCTAAATGTGGAGAGTAAAGCCCAACTCCTTGGGCGTGGGATATGAGGGAAGGTTGAGGCAGGGTGTGGACATGGGATCTGATCTGAATCGTATCCAGTCAAGGGTCTTAGGGCTTATTTATAAGCCTCTAGGGTAGAGTTTTACCTCACCCTAAAAGCGTAAAGGTTTGACATTCAAACCTACTTTTAATTCCTTATCTCATAAGGAATATCCTATCCCTTTGAAGTTTTTAACACCAGTCACAAACAAGGGGTGTCGCCTCTTTTTCTCGATGAGAAATCAAATGGGGCATGCACCCCATCTAAATTCATGTGAAGCATCCCAAGGGGGGCGTCAACAGTTGGCTCCCCAACAAACCTTATCCATATGTGGATCTTATCCACATTTTAAATCCTAAGGGGCGTTAGCCCTCTTCTTCCTTTTCTCCATGAGAAAATTAGATGAGGTGTGTGCCTCATCTGAATATTGTCACACAAACATCCAAGGGGGCGCCAACTCTTGACACCCCAACACATCCTTATCCACAAAGCCAATTCAAGAATTAGTTGGGGTTCTTGAATTTCAAAGGCCATGGCATAGCAAGAGGGGGGCGTGAGCCCCTTCTCTCTTATCTTATTTTATGCAAAAAGCAAGGGGGCGTGTGCCCCCTTTCAGCCTTTCTTTCCTATTGTATGACCACCATAATTCAGGATTAGGTGGCACCATCTTTTAATTTAATTTTGAATTCAAGTAGGATCTTATCCTGATTTAAATTCATGAAGCTTTGACTATTCAAAGCTCACAAGTAGAAGGACTCTTCCTTCAGGCACCATTATTTGTGAATTATGGTGAATTAACACCATCAATTGGTGCCTCATAAGAGCATGCTTTGACGTGGTCAAACCTTATCCAATAAATAGTCCAAGTCACAAGAGGAATTGAGTTTAACCATATGCTAGCATGGTATGCCTAAATCTAATAGGATTGCTCAAATCCTAACTCAATCAAGACTTCATAAGCCCAATTGGTCCATCTTAAATCAAATCTCTTTGATATGTGACCCCATAGATTCAATTCTGTCTAGTAATGGGATATATTGTGATTTCCATTAACAGTGTTATTGAAACTTCTTTCAATAGATTGGAACACTTTCAATTCAGTCAATTTAGAATTATTGATCACCAAATAATTCTCATTGATCCCACAATCCACCAATGACACATAGCAGTATGTAGTGGCAACCCAGCAGAACTGAAAAAGAAATCTCTAAGTACAGTTACCGTGTGGTCTGATTTTTTTATCGTGAGTTCTGACACGATACAGGATAAGGATAACTCATCAAACCTGATCATCTGTCATATGCTAGATTCAATTAATTCAAGTTTATTGTGAAACCGTGTGAAAACTCTTTTTCATTATTCACCTATCATACCCATGGATTTAAGAACTCAATCTCATGAATTGTATAGGACCTCTCCTTGTCTATCAAGATCGATAGATTTCATCTTGATGTGTATCCTATTTCTACAATGGACTTATTGTAGCCAACATACACTTCAAGATTTTGAATGGCTAGATAACCAAGTGTTGGTGTAGTCAAACTACAGTAACCCCCTATGAACAGTCAAGGCACTACAGGTCAAAGAACTATCTACACAACTGTAACTTTGAGTAAGTCACCGACGAATGGGTAGTCATCCTAGTGACTTCTTATATTGATCATGCTCAGTATCCTTGATCTCTATCAAGTATCTAAACTCTCGCTCTAGTATTTTCATAATGTCAGCTCGAGACTCGTCTACTTACGAAGGAAAGCGATCCGTGCACCGATCTATATAGATCAATTATTATCTCCATGATGATCCATCGATCGGAAGCATTTAGGAATTAACTACTAATGATATGTGCCTTAAATTTTTAACTCTTAAGAATATGTATCATCATCCGTTAATTCTTCGAATAATTTATGGATACAATTTAAATACGACATGAATAAAAATAATCCAAATTTATTTATTTTAATACTTTAATTATAAAATTATACCCCTAGAATATATACATATGTCAGCCAATCTAGCTTCTAGGGTTTACATCTAACATTGATAGCTCCAGATAAATAATGCTGAAAGTAGTTTACAATGATGCTGCCACAAGTGATGAGATCTAAGGATAATCGATGTCTGTAATATGAAATGTCAAATCTAAAGCTGATGAGATTCAACCTGTTGAAAGTCATAGTGTCATTCCTAGAAGATGATTTACAATCTGATGATGTGTTAATTTGATTCTTGACAGTTGGATTTAGTGGAAAATTAACCTCCAGCAGATGTGACAAATGAAGTCTCCATTGATAGTGAGAAACTATAATGTCCTGAGGTGTTAATAGGAAGCACCTAGTCACTCGTTTACAGTCCTCAAATAGCCTTTTACTTTTTGATTTTGAATGCGCTCACTATATATTCTTTTTTCACTCTTTTGTTTTTAACACTTTGATTCTTAACTTGCTCACAGTACTCTTGATATTGATCTCTTCTTTTTTTTTCTCATAATAAAGTTGATCTGACATTACAGATCTAGTCATTTTTAGTAAAGGTATTCACCATCTGCTAAATAGGGTAGGCTGGATCCACAATGGATGGTGGAAGTTATCTTATATAATTTTTTGAATATACACTCATATTCCTGCGAGAAAGGGATGTTAGTACAAGAAGACTCAACAAACACAAAGTAACCTTTATGATGAAATGAAAAGCTCTATTAAGCTTATCCATCAAGTCCAACACTTTAACCATTTTGTTGGAATGATACTCCATAGTTATCTGCATAAAGAAGATACAAGCAATGTGAGTCAACATTATTGATATCATTCCCACTGAAAATCACTAGTTCTAGCTTTGTTTGCCAAATACTCTGCTACTTGGTTGCCCTTTTGATATATATAAGCCAATTTAAACTCTACCGCTGAAGATTTCTAGTTCCATATCTCCTGCAAAAAAGGAAAATATTTAGACTTTTGACTTTAAAAGGCTTCAATTCAATGAATAACAGTGATTGAGTCGCTGTTATTCATATTTCCTGCAGAAAAGGAAAATGTTTAGACTTTTGACTTTGAAAGACTTCAGTCCAATGAATAACAGTGATTGAGTCACCTTCCAAGAAAATGTGAGTGGCATGAACTTAGTTATAGCAACACACATACCTAACCAGGTAGCAATCATTTTGGCAAAAGGAACAGAGACATCAAATAATTTTTTCCCTTTAGTTTGCAAGAAATGAGCTATATGGCTCTGATAACATAAGCAGCTGAGGTCTGATTAGATATAAGAGAGCCATCAAAATTTATCTTAATATACCCATAGGGAGGAGGTAGCCAAGAGATTAATAGAGATCTACTTTGAAGAGTAGCATAGGGGTTTACATTACCCTAGTGCCTAGATGGGTACAAAGATAAAATATTTGTAAAAACCATGGCTCTGCGATAAACTTAGGCTGATGTTGAAGATATGTGATTAAATATCTGCTCATTTCTCTCCTGCTCGATTGCCCAAGTAGCACAAGCTACAAGAATTTTTTGATCCTTATTAATATTAGAATTTTTCATATAATCAAATAGGCTTACCAACAAACCAAATAGACAGGGTATTTGATACACATGAGAAATATAATGCCAACATTGATATGCAAAGGCACATGTGGTAAAAGTATGATCACAGTCTTCAATAAACTCAGGATAAATATCACAAGACTATCTATTAGAAGGAATGACATTGCAATGAGCAAGGTACTGCTTTGTTGACGGTCGTTCCTGAATTAATTGCCACCAAAAGTATCAAACTTGAGGTGGGAGAGAGAGATCCCAGATCAGATTACATAATTGAGCATGTTCATGCAAAGTAGGCTGTTCAGTTGAAGCAGGCATATCTTTAAGGGATACATGAGGAAGCTTAGATGGCCCCAGACTAACATATCATCATTTGTTGAAAAGGGGAGAGGGATTGCAAGGATCTGGTGCAAAGGTCAATTGAAAAAACTTGGGCCAAACTACCAATTATCCACTGATGAGAAATATTAATATAATCAAAAATAGTAGTCTGTGAAACATCTAGATCAATATTTATCAAGTATGCCACCATTGCAACAGGCAAGTGAAAATTGAGAGGTCATTATACAGATTAATATGATTACCTAACCCCATCATATACTAAAAAGAGAATTGAACATTTAACCCAACTGTGCAGTTTTTTTTCCACATGATTAAACTAGATCTAGGAGTGGAGTAGTTTATCTAGGAACCCAAAAATGACACTTGACCTTAATTAACCTAGCCATAGGGATGTAAGATGCAAGATCAGATATACAACCAATCGACTAAGACATTGCTGTTTGCGATGAGATAGAGAAGAAAAATCCAAACCTCCTTTAGATTTTGGAAGACAGATCTTCTCCCAAGCTATACGGTGGAAGCCTCGGGTATCAAAAGAATGTCCCCATAAAAAAGCCCAAAATTCCTTTTCCATTTGATTTAAAAGGGTAACAGGGAGATGCACAGCACTTAAAGCATATGTAGGTAAAGCTAATAAGAAAGATTGAATAAGAGTAGCTCTATCAGCAAAAGATAACACATGCCACTTCCAAACTAGAATTTTTGATGAAATCTTATTTATAAAACATTTACATTGATTATTATGTAAAGTATTTGGAGACAGGGGTGTTAGATGTGTGAAGTGGAAAGTCAATTGTTGGTTAACACATTGTATTATTCTAGGATATAATTTTGTACTCGATTTATTGAAATTAATAACATGGATATTTTTCTTATCTATTCATGTGTAATATGTCAGTGAATCATCCAAGGAGTTAATGGACAATGATATATATTCTCAAGAGTTGAGAATTTGAGATATGTATCATTATAGATTAACTCTTAAATTACTCTCGATCATTGAATCATCACAGGGATGGTGAGGAATCTATTAAGATTGATGCACAGATCGCTTCTCTTTGGGATAGACGAGTTTTGAATCTACAGTGTAGGGATACTGGAGTGAGAATGCAGATGGTTGTTAGAATAATGGTACTAAACATGATCAAAAACAAAAAGTCACTTAGATGTCTACTCACTCATCAGTGACTATCTCGATGCTGTAGTTGTATGAATGGTTCTTTGACATATAGTGCTCAACTACTCACATGGGATTGCTGTAGTTTGACAATATATAAATATGATCCCTAGCCATTCGAAGCCTTGTGGTGTTTGTTAGCTACAGTAGGTTCACTATCGGAGTAGAATGTGCACTCATAAGAGATCTATCACCTTAGTAGCTGAGGAATAGTCCTATGCGACCTAAGAGGCTGAGTCCTTAAGTCTGTGGCCACAGTAGTATGATAATAGAAAGATATTTTCATGAGATGTAGGATTGATAATAAGCTAATTAAGTCTTACATATGATGAATGCTTAAGATTTGACGAGCTTCCATGATCTGCATCCTATCGGGACTCTCAATAGAAGAAATGAATTACACGATAACTACACCTAGATGTTCTACTTTTAGTTCTATTGGATTGCCACTATATATTGCTAGATATCACTGATAGATTGTGAGAACTCACTAAGATTATTCTGGATCGATAATCCTTGATGAGCGCGAGTTGGAAGTATTCTGATCCATCAAAAAGAATTTTCGATGTTATTTTGATAGAGATTATTGTAAGTCTTACTACTAAATAGAATTGAACTTATAGGTTCACATACAAAAGGGGTTGACCAAGTTATTTGATTGAATCAAGATCAAATTATCAATTGGATTGATGATTTGGATCAATTTATAAAAGTTACAAATATAGTAATTGCTAATTGTTAGCACAAGGATCTTAATTGTAAATATTGTAGTAATGTTTGACCTAATTAAATTATGGATCAAGTTTTAATTAATTTAAATTAAATTAAATTTAATTAGATTTGACTTAATTTGAGGCTAATTAGGTTTAATAATCCAAGTTGGACTTGGATTTCAATCCTAATTGGATTAGGATTGATAACCTTTTCGAATTGGATTCGAATTAGATTTGAACCAAATTCAAATTGACCTTAGACCTCACCTAATTAGATTAGGTTAAAATAATCTCAGTTTAACTTAGATTCTCACTTCTTTTCAGTATGGAAAAGAGGAGGAGGCTGCACCCTTCTCCTAGCACACGTAGGAAAAGGAGGGGAAAAGGAGGGGTGCCAACCATTGGCGCCCTATCCTTTTGAGACTCTCTCTCTTGGACAATTTTAAAAATTAATTAAATCCTAACTAATAAGGATCAAATTAAAAAGTTATTTATTTATTTTTTTTGTTTTGGTCTGGAGATTGAGGGAGAATGGGATTCCTCTTAGGGTTAGGCATGTGACTCATCATGGTCGCCCACCCTTTTGCCTATAAGAGGGGCGTTCCACCTCTTGGATGCCTTAACAGCTATTCCATCGGGGTCTCCATGAAAAAGAGAAAAAAATCAGATAGAAAAGGAGAAGAAAAAGGAGAAAAAAAAAAAGAGAAAAGAAGAAGAAAATGGGTTCTCTTCTAGCATCTTCTTTGAGATCCTGTGCAAAGGTGTTCGTGCTGTCTTCTTCTACAATGAGATCCAATCCTATGGAGTAGATCTGAAAGAGGTTAGCACCTAGATGATCAAGAAGGCTTCAAACTCATCTCAGCCTTATGTGGATACCTGTAGAGGTCAGGCATATGCGTGGCTTCAAACAGAACCAGGAATCGATCTAAATTCAGCTTGCAAGTGGATAGCAATCCCAATGTAAATTTTTAGTCCTCTTTATTTCTATTTTCAGATCTATAAATCAGATTTTATCATGCATGTTAGATCATTTTTAGGTGATATTAGGTATGATCTAAGGTATGTAATAGATTAAAATTTTAATCTATGCTTTCCTCTACATTTCATGAGATGAAAAAATCCTGCATGCTGAAATCACTTAACTCCAACAGTGGTA
Organism: Elaeis guineensis; assembly: GCF_000442705.2. Classification (NCBI taxonomy): domain Eukaryota; kingdom Viridiplantae; phylum Streptophyta; class Magnoliopsida; order Arecales; family Arecaceae; genus Elaeis; species Elaeis guineensis. Next base: position 73,052,014 of record NC_026002.2, on the reverse strand, counting down.
TCAGAGCCATAGGTTCTTAACATGCATGAAATAGATTTAGATCTGATTTTTATTTTAGATCTGACTGTTATTATTAATAAAAATTGATCTTGTACTGATATAAGGTTGTCCTGGTATGGGGTTAACCCCTTATATTGAAAAGTTTATCCTAACACTAGATTGATCGATTTTGAAAATAATTTTCGAAATGAATAAATCTATAACTTTAGATCTAAAAATTGATATATGAGATATGTTATATTTTTTTTTAGATCTAAAATTAAAATGATTAAGATTTACATCAGACTACCATAAGGTTGTCCTAGTATAAGATTTATCCCTTATATTGTAAAAGTTATCCTAATACGATGCGAACAAAATTTTTGAAAAGTATTTTTAAGATATTTTAATCATTATTTTAGATCAAATTATGCATGTATAAGATATGTGCTATATTAGTTTTAGATCTGAAAATAATATATGTGATATATGTTTTATAATTTTTAGATCTAAAATACCATATATATGATATATGATATTAGGTTTAGATCTGAAATTATTTCAAGATCATAAGCTATTAATTCATGTAATAAAATATAATCTAAAAATTATTTTTAGAATCTAAATTTTATGTTTATGCATGAGAGTATGGATTGAACAATTAGATCTAATGATTGACCTACAATAAGGGTCATTGATTAGATCAGGTTAGAACCCATTATCGATTTTGGATAGTTGATCAAACCTAATCAATGGTTGGTTAGGATTAGGTCAAAGGGACTCAAGATCAAGATTAGTTGTAGTTGGTCGCATCGATTCATATTTGATGTGAATTAATTGACTCAAGATCGAATTTAGATCAGTGGATCGAGCCTGAGTAGCTAGACAGACCTATTCAATTCTAATTGACCAATTAGTGTCTAAGATAAGTCTCGATCGATGATTTTTAATTAGGAGCATACTTATCTGACTATTTCGATGGTGTTGGTGCAAAAATCCGCCGACATCGGAGAAGCTGGAGTCGAGGGAGTCGCGGTCGCCGTCGGGACCTGCAAAGAAAGTGTAAACCGGAGTTGGGGGTGCTCCGGCAAGACCCTCCGACGCTCAAGTCAGTTCTCTGCCTCAACAAGAATGGAGTGCTCGAACGAAAATTTTAGCAGAGTTTTGAGATAGAAATTAGAGCTTAGAGAATAACATATCTGGGGTCTTCTTTTTATAGGCGAGGGTGCAACAGACTGATAGCGACGTTTGTAACTGCCTGGTAGTAGGCCGTTCGAGACCAGGAGAAGTTTGTTATAAAGAGTAGTGGGGTGGAGTCGTGGCCATCACTGTGGCCTGCCACGTGGAGCCTGTTGTGGGGAGTGGAGCAGTGTTCGTTGTCGTGACTTGTCAGAGAGTGGTGGAGCCACACGAAATCCGTTGCAGGAAGTGGAGCAGAGTCGTGGCCATTACTGTGGCCTGCCAGGGAGTCCAGGCCTGTCGGCCGAAGCTCGGTTGAGGTGTCTGACGGAGAAAGGTAGCTATCCATCTGAGAGGAGCTCGGATGTTGCTGGCGAACCTTCTACCGTTGGGTGCCTTGGGCGTTAATACTGTAGGCGAGGGCCATTTGCTGTAGGAGCTCAGTCAGAGGCTTTCCGTAGATGAAGTTTGATTTCATGCAGAATTCGACAGAGGGTCGACCGACAGTGGATGTCGGATGACACTGGAGAGGTTCATCCACTGGAGGGGTCCAGCTGCTGGAGTCCGTGTGTCATAGGAGTTCTTCCGGGATCTATCTGCTATAGAAGTTTGATCGGAGTCTGGTCTCCGTAGAAGCTCGGATGGGGATCATTTGTCAAGGAAGTTCGGTCGAAGCCCGCCTGCAATAGAAGTTCGGAAGGAACTCGTTCACAATAGAAGCTCAGGTGGGGGCTTATAGTAGAAATCCGATGTTGGCCGCTTGTAGTAGAAATTTGAAGTAGACCGCTTGTAGTAGAAGCTCGAAGTAGATCGCTTGTAGCAGAAGCTCGGAGTAGATCGCTTGCAGTAGAAGCTCGGAGTCCGACCCTTACAAGAGTTCGGATAAGGTCTACCTACAACAGGAGTTCAGGGCGGAAGTCCGGTCCCTGTAGGGGCTCGGATGAAATCTACCTGCAGTCGGAGTTCGGGAAAGAAGTCCAACTCCCGTAGGAGCTCGGATGAAATCTACCTGCAGCTGGAGTTTGGGGAAGAAGTCCAACTCCCGTAGGAGCTCGGACGAAAGCTACCTGCAGTCGGAGTTTGAGGAAGAAGTCCGACTCCCGTAGGAGCCCGGACGAAGTCTAGAAGGTGGTCAACCATCGTAGAAACTTGGATGGAGTCCGTCCATCGTGGAGAATCCAGTCGACACTGGTAGGGGTTTATCCGTCGGTAGAACTTGGGAATATTGTGGAGGCTCGACCGTCGGAGGGGTTCGGAGAGATGTCATCGAAGGTCGGACATCGGTAGAATCCCAAGAGGGTCACTTCTGACACGAACTTCGACTGGGTGGTATTTTATACCCAACACCAATCTCCCTACTTCCGAGTTCGAGTTTCGAATGAAGGAAGTATAGAGAAATTTTCACAGCCGAAGTTGCTCCCTTGAATCCTGCACACGACCGCCCTCGAAAATCCTAGCATTTAATGCGCGCGTGCTGGAGTCTTTTTCCAATTAAGACGATCCGAAGAGTCCTTTCGAAATTCTCACTGGAGCGTAGTCCCAACGCCACACCATAATGGTCCCGCCAGCAATCAGCCCTATGCCACGGTGAGTGGGACACGTGGCGGGCATTGGTTGACCTAGGGATATCCGCCACCATAACTGTGCCAGGCCCCATCGCTTATTTAAATCCCCTCCTTCCCTCCAGGGACTTCATTTTGCCTGAGCGTCCAGACGACGCCTTTCTTCTGCCTGAGAGTTTAGCCACCCATGGGTGCCCTTTTCGACCCTAAGCATTCTTCACGCCAATCTTCGCCATCTCCGCCGGCTCCCCGCCGCCTTCAGTCTTCCGAGCCATTTCGAGGAGTTCTCCTGTCGGGGCTTCTACCCCGGAGGTCAATCTCGAGAGGATGCTATGGATCGAGAGGAGTAGGAGGGGGGAAACAATGGCCTGCAAGTTCAGCGACTGTCGAACTACCACTGAGGGTTCCCACAACTTCGAAGGGGGCTCGAGGGAGAATTTCTTTAACAACAGAGATTTAATAACGGAACCAGTCGGTGAGCACGTCCTGCCCGAGAATTTCGAAGTAGTTGAACGGGGCGACATTGGTCAAGGGGGTAGAGTTACCGTCATAAGCTGTGGCGGGTTTCTTGATGTCGTCGGGGTCGAGGGACCAGAGGTGGTCGGTGCTGACGGCGGGATAGTAGAACTTGTTGCGGGGGCGGTGGAAGTAGCGCATGCCGACCTCATCGAAGTACCTAGGACGGTGGTTGTCAGAGAGCACACGGTGGTGGTGCATGCCTCTGGCACCATCACGGCCTCCGGGGTACTTCCGGTTCTTCTCGATATAGGTCGTCGTTACCGCTACCGTCGCTGCCGTCGCCCCTTGAATTATATCCCCCCTTTTCCCCCTAGGGTTGGGGTTTCGGCAATGGAGCGAGGCGGGCAGCGAGAGCCGATGGGTTCATCACACGCACTGGAAAATACTGCTGAGAAGGATGAAACCGAAAGGAGAAGTCGAAAGCTTGAAGCAGTCTCTAATGTATTCTTTTCAAGTCTTGTAGTAATGTTCTTTTTTCCTCGATCCTCAGGGCTTTGTAACGTACACCTTGATAATCGAGAATGAAAAGGAGATTTTTGTTACCTTGTCTGCACTTTGCGTCAAATTGTTGCTTGCCGAACTTCTTTCATTCACTATTGTTATTGTTGTATTCCCCCTTTTTTTTTTTTGTTCGATGCCGATGTTGTCCAGAGGTTCTTGGTCGTCACCACGTCGGCTTGCTTTTTTTGTCATCTTTCTTCTTCAGCCTCAAGGGCTCTGTAATGCATACTTAGTTAATGACATGAGAAGAAAATTTTTCGTTACCTCTTTTACTCACGTGTTGAATTGTCGTTTGCCGAGCTTCTTTCGGCTTTTGCCTTGCTTGATATTGATGCCGTTCGGAGGTACCCGATCACCGTCGCATTCACCCATCCTTTTGTTTATGGCTACAGATTTGTTCGAAACCACTCGAGTTTGACGCCTCCTTTCAGAGTTCGAGCTCGAAGGTCTAAACTTCTCATCGCTCCGAGGAAGCCATCTTATCCTTGGCCTATGTTGAGAGCTCTCTTGGAGACCAGAGATTTTGATAAGAACCCTAATCCTCGCTGAGATGAGGTTCCCTGTATCTTTGATGTAATTTGTTTTCCATTTGTCACTGATGCAGTTCATCGCTTTCCTTTTGAACCCCCCTCTCCTTTTTCTTTTTCTTTTCTTGAGCAAGAGTTTTCCCTCTGCTCTTAGTGGGGTCGCGGGAGCGCGGAGGGGCTGCTGAGAAGGTTCCTTTTTTCTTATCTGGTCTTGAATGACCAGACCTTAATTGGTGTCAGGATGAGGTTCTTCTCCTATTTCTGATGTAATCAGTTTCAACTCAGGTTAGGATGAGGTTCTCCTTCTATTCCTAATAGGACTGCGGGGGTACATATGGGTGTTGCAGGACCTCTCTCCCCATCCGATCTAAGGGTAACCGGGCCTTCACCTTTGCTCGTGTTAGGGCGAGGTTCTCCTCCTGTCCCTAATAGGGCTGTGGGGGCACATATGGGCGTTGCAGGGCCTCTCCCTCCATCCGATCTAAGGGTAACCGAGCCTTCGCCTTTGCTCATGTTAGGGCGAGGTTCTCTTCCTATCCCTAACAGGGCTGTGGGGGCTCATATGGGCGTTGCAGGGCCTCTCCCCCCATTCGGTCTAAGGGTAACCGGGCCTTCGACTTTACTCTTATTAGGGCGAGGTTCTCCTCCTATCCCTAACAGGGCTGTGGGGGCACATATGGGTATTGTAGGGCCTCTCCCTCCATCCGATCTAAGGGTAATCCGGCCTTCGGCTTTGCTCATGTTAGGGCGAGATTATCCTCCTGTCCCTAACAAGGCTGTGGGGGCACATATGGGCATTGCAGGGTCTCTCCTCCCATCCGATCCAAGTGTAATTGGGCCTTCGACTTTGCTCCTGTTAGGGCGAGGTTCTCCTCCTGTCCCTAACAGGGCTGTGGGGGCATATATGGGCGTTGCAGGGCCTCTTCCCCCATCCGGTCTAAGGAGGACCGGGCCTTCGATTGTGTCGAGACGTGGTTCTCCTCCTACTCCCGATACGGTTTGTTTCGATTGTCCTATCGATATAGGCTGGTGCCAAGAGAGAAGATATATGGATATAAAACTTTTATTTAAAGTAAAGTTATCGGTAATACATTCGTAAATTTTTCGAGCTCCATGGTCGCGGGAGGTCTGCTCCTCCGAGCTCCTTGAGGTAGTAAGTTCTGGGTCGGACTACCTCCTTGACCTCGTACGGGCCTTCCCAATTTGGGGCAAGCTTCCCTCGATCCTGAGGTTGCGAGACAACGGCTCGTCGAAGCACTAGGTCTCCTGCTCTAAAGACTTTGTTTTTGACCCAGGAGTTGTAATAGCGGGCGACTTTCTGTCTGTAAGTTGCCATCCGAACTTGAGCTACCTCCTGTTTTTCTTCTAACAAGTCGAGGTTGGCTTTAAGATCTTGCAAATTGTGATATTCATTGAATGCCACGACTCATGCCGACAGGAGTTTGAGCTCAATTGGGATAACAGCCTCCGTTTCGAAGGCTAGAGCGAAGGGGGTCTCCCCCGTGGGCAATCTTTGGATAGTTCGGTACACCCACAACACATGATAAAGTTCGTTTGCCCAAGTTCCCTTCACTTTTTCGAGCCTTGTCTTGATTCCTTGCAGTAGAGTTCTGTTGGTCACTTCGGCTTCGCCGTTGGCCTAAGGATGGGATACTGATGTGAAGTTGTGGGAGATGTTTAGGTCTTCACAAAATTTGATGAATCTCGCTCCCGCAAATTGCCGCCCATTATCAGTAATTAGGGTTCTCGACAGGCCAAACCTGCAAATGATTGACTTTCAGATGAAGTCTTGCACTTTAGCTTCTGTGATTTTCGCCAGTGGTTCAGCTTCAACCCACTTGGTGAAATAGTCAATTGCTACCAGGAAAAACTTCCTCTGCCTCGACGCCACGGGAAAGGATCCAAGGATATCCATTCTCCATTGCGCAAACGGCCATGGGGCGCTCAAGGGTGTAAGCTCGGAGGCGGGCTGTCTCTGGATGTTGACATATCTCTGACATCGGTCATACTTTCTGACGTATTCAATGGAGTCACGATACATTATCGGCCAGTAATACCCTTGGTGGAGCAACTTGTGGGATAAGGATCTAGCCCCCAGATGGCTTCTGCAGATTCCTTCGTGCACCTCCCACAAGGCATAGTCAGCTTCCGAAGGCCGAAGATATTTTAAAAGGGGCAAAGAGTATGATCTCTTGTACAACTTGTCCTCATAAAGGATGTATCAGGAGGCTTGATTTCTGAGCTTCCGAGCCTCTTTTGCATCATGAGGGAGAACCCCGTCTCTGAGATATGCCACCAGTGGGTCGATCCAACTGGGTTCATGGCCAATTTCCATCACGGACCGTGATTCTTTCGTACTCGGGCACTTCAGAACTTCAAAGAGAACATCCTTGGGCAATTCAGCCAGAGCCAGCGTAGCCAACTTGGAGAGAAGATCGGCCCTGGTATTTTCCATTCTTGAAATCTGCCTGATGTTGCAGCTACTAAAGGCGGGGATGAGCTCCTTTACCTTTTCAAGATATTTAGCCATGCTGTCCTTCCGTGCTTCATAGTTTCTGTTGACTTGTCCCACTACCAATTGAGAGTCACTGTAAACTTGGAGCCGATCTACTCCTAATTCTTTGGCGATCCTTAATCTTGTGATCAGAGCTTCATATTCCGCTCCATTATTTGTTACGGAGAATTCAAAGTGCAGCACGTACTCCGCGATGATCCCCTCCAGACTGATCAAAATTAGGCCCGCGCCTGTGCCTGACATGTTGGACGGTCCACATAGAGGGCCTAAAAGCAATCAGGGGGGTCTGTTTCTTCTTCAGAGGAGTTCAGTCGAGACTTCAGGCCATCAATTTCACCTTGCTCAGGTTCGGCCTCCTCCGAGATAGTGCATTCTACTATAAAATCTGCCAATATCTGGGCTTTTGCTGTCGGCCTAGATTGATAGTTGATGTCGAATTCTGTGAGCTTGATCGTTCATTTCGCTATCCTCCCAGAAGCATCCGCCCGGTGCAGAATCATCTTAATCGGTTGGTCGGTGAGCAATGTTACGATGTGCCCTTGAAAGTAAGGTCGGAGCCTCCGGGCTGCAATCAACAGGGCGTAAGTTAGTTTCTCTAATTTAGTATACCTGGTTTCGGCATCTCTCAATGCGTGACTGATGTAGTAGATCGACCATTGAATTTTTGCTTCTTTTTTGACAAGAACTGTTGCAAGGGCCATAGGGGAGACCGCCAGGTACAAGAACAACTCCTCCCCGGGCTCAGGCTTCGCCAATAGCGGAGGCGAGCCGAGGTAGCTCCTTAGTTCTTCGAACGCCTGTTGACACTCAGTGATCCAACAGAAGTTCTTCGGCCGCTTGAGGGTTTGGAAGAAGGGTAAGCACCGTTCGGCCGACCTCACAACGAAGTGATTCCGGGCTGCCACCCTCCCTGTAAGGTGCTAAACCTCTTTTATCGACTTCGGGGTGGCCATCTCCTAGATGGCATGAATTTTCTTCGGATTGGCTTCAATCCCGCACCCCGATACTATGAAGCCCAGGAACTTCCCCGAGGTCACTCCGAAAGCACACTTAGTCGGATTCAGCTTCATCTTATATTTTCGAAGGGTGCTGAAGGTCTCCTCGAGGTCGGTGACATGGTTCGTTGAAGATTTACTTTTCACGAGCATGTCGTCCACGTAGACCTCCATGTTGCGGCCGATCTGCTCCTTGAAGATTTTGTTCACCAGCCGCTGATAGATCGTACCTACATTTTTGAGGCCGAAAGGCATGACCCTGTAACAGTAAAGACCACGATTAGTAATGAAAGTAGTCTTTTCAGCCGCTGACTTGTCCCACTACCAATTGGGAGTCACTATAAACTTGGAGCCGATCTACTCCTAATTCTTTGGCAATCCTCAATCCTGCGATCAGAGCTTCATATTCCGCTCCATTGTTCGTTGTGGAGAATTCAAAGCGTAGCGCGTACTCCGCGACGATCCCCTCCAGACTGATCAAAATCAGGCCAGCACCTGTGCCCGACATGTTGGAGGATCCATCCACATAGAGGGCCCAAAAGCAATCAGGGGGGTCTGTTTCTTCTTCAGAGGAGTTCAGTCGGGACTTCAGGCCATCAATTTCACCTTGTTCAGGTTCGGCCTCCTCCGAGATAGTGCATTCTACTATAAAATCTGCCAATATCTGGGCTTTTGCTGTCGGCCTAGGTTGATAGTTGATGTCGAATTCTGTGAGCTCGATCGCCCATTTCGCTATCCTCCCGGAAGCATCCGTCCGGTGCAGAATCGCCTTAATTGGCTGGTCGGTGAGCAACGTTACGGTGTGCCCTTGAAAGTAAGGTCGGAGCCTCCGGACTGCAATCAACAGGGCGTAAGTTAGTTTCTCGAATTTAGTATACCTGATTTCGGCATCTCTCAACGTGTGACTGATGTAGTAGATCGGCCGTTGAATTTTTGCTTCTTCCTTGACAAGAAATGCTGCGAGGGCCACAGGGGAGACCGCCAGGTACAAGAACAACTCCTCCTCGGGCTTGGACTTTGCCAATAACGGAGGCGAGCCGAGGTAGCTCCTTAGTTCTTCGAATGCCTGTTGACACTCAGTGGTCCAACAGAAGTTCTTCGACCGCTTGAGGGTTTGGAAGAAGGGTAAGCACCGTTCGACCGACCTCGCAACGAAGCGATTCAGGGCTGCCACCCACCCTGTAAGGCGCTGAACCTCTTTTATCAACTTCGGGGTGGCCATCTCTTGGATGGCGCAAATTTTCTCTGGATTGCTTCAATCCCGCACCCCGATACCATGAAGCCCAGGAACTTCCCTGAGGTCACTCCGAAAGCACGCTTAGTCGGGTTCAGCTTCATCTTATATTTTCGGAGGGCACCGAAGGTCTCCTCGAGGTCGGCGACGTGGTTCATTGAAGATTTGTTTTTCATGAGCATGTCGTCCACTTAGACCTCCATGTTGCGGCTGATCTGCTCTTTAAAATTTTTGTTCACCAGCCGCTGATAAGTCGCACCTGTATTTTTGAGGCCAAAAGGCATGATCCTGTAACAGTAAAGACCACGGTTAGTAATGAAAGCAGTCTTTTCTTCATCTTCTGGTGCCATTCTGATTTGATTATAGCCGGAGAATGCATCCATAAAGGTGAGAAGCTCATGGCCCGAGGTTGCATCCACCAGTTGAACAATTCTGGGCAGAGGGTAACTGTCCTTTGGGCAGGCTTTATTTAGCTTTTTGAAGTCTATACACATCCTCGACTTGCCGTTTGTCTTTTTGACTAGGACAACGTTGGAAATTCAGTCAGGATAAGTGACTTCTCTAATGAATCCGACTTTCAAGAGTTTATCCACTTCCTCGGCTATCACTTTTTGCCTTTTCGGTGCATGACCTCAGATTTTTTCTTTCATCGGTCGATGCTTTGGATCAATAGCCAGACGATGTTCCATGACCTCTGCGTCAATCCCCGACATGTCCACTGGAACCCAAGCGAAAATATCCGCATTCTTTCGTAGTAAATCAATGAGCTGCGTCCGCACCTCTTCCCCCAGGTTGGAGCCGATCTTCACCACATGCTCTGTATTCCCATCATTCAAAGGGATCGAAACCAGATCTTCGATTGGCCCACCCCTTTCCTCAGCGAGATCATCGCGGGCGTCCAATCCATCAACCGGACAGAGGTCAGATTGGTCACTTCTTTGCAAGGCTATGCTGTAGCAGTGTTTGGCCAGGGCTTGGTCTCCCTTGACTTCTCTGACCCCTTGGTTAGTAGAGAATTTCAATTTCAGATGGTAGGTCGACACCACGGCCCGGAGGGCGTTGAGGCCAGGTCGGCCGAGGATTGTGTTGTAGGCTGACGGTGCCTTCACCACCAGAAAATCCACCAAAGCCCTGGATTATCTTAAATATCGACCCGCAACTACAGTCAAAGTTATTACCCCCTCCACCAGGATAGCATCACCGGTAAACCCTACCAGAGGGGAGCTAATCGACCCCAAACGACTGTCAAGGATGGACATTTTTGAGAAGGCATCGTAGAACAAAATATCGGCGGAACTTTCATTATCGACAAGAATGCAGCACACATCGTAATTAGCTATATTTAAAGAAACTACAACCGCATCGTTATGAGGAAATTGAACTCCCCGAGCATCTTCCTCAGTAAAGGTTATGGATTCCTCAATCCTTTGTCGCTTGGGAGGTCCGGCCAATACACCGGTTGTTCCCTGTCGGGATTCTCCCGAGATGGTGTTGGTGAAATCGATCGGAGGTCGATCATCGGACTGCTCCATGCCGACTGCTGTCGTCGGAGGAAGAGGAGCCTGAGAAATCGGAGATGGGATCAAGGCTTGCGGAGCTCACTGAGATCTGGCCGTGGAGGCCGTTGACTGCCTGGAGGATGCCCTTCGAGGAGGCATCAGGTGGAGATCAGGCAGGAAATTGGAGGAGAAGATGTCAGAGAAGATGACCGACGGTGGTTCCATTGAGTGCTCCTTTAAGAACAAGGGTGCTGCGAAGACACAACGCCCTTCCTCTAGCGCTAATCCTGTTGGTGCAAAAATCCGCTGGCGTCGGAGAAGCTGGAGTCGAGGGAGTCGCAGTCACCGTCGGAACTTGCAAAGAAAGTCTAAACCAGAGTTGGGGGTGCTCCGGCAAGACCCTCTGACGCTCAAGTCAGTTCTCTGCCTCAACAAGAATGGAGTGCTCGAACGAAAATTTTAGTAGAGTTTTGAGATAGAAATTAGAGCTTAGAGAATAACATATCTGGGGTCCTCTTTTTATAGATGGAGGGTACAACAGACTGATAGCGATGTTTGTAACTGTCTGGTAGTAGGCCGTTCGGGGCCAGGAGGAATTTGTTACGAAGAGTAGTGGGGTGGAGTCGTGGCCATCACCGTGGCCTATCACGTGGAGCCTGTTGCGGGGAGTGGAGCAGTGTCTGTTGTCATGACTTGCCAGAGAGTGGTGGAGCCATGCAAAATCCGTTGCAGGAAGTGGAGCAGAGTCGTGGCCATTACTGTGGCCTACCAGGGAGTCCAGGCCTGTCGACTGAAGCTCGATTGAGGTGTCTGGTGGAGAAAGGTAGCTATCCATCTGAGAGGAGCTTGGATATTGTTGGCGAGCCTTCTACCGTTGGGCGCCTTGGGCGTTAATACTACAGGCGAGGGCCATTTGCTGTAGGAGCTCAGTCAGAGGCTTTCCGTAGATGAAGTTCGGTTTCACGCAGAATTCGACAGAGGGTCGACCGGCAGTGGATGTCGGATGGCACTGGAGAGGTTCATCCGCTGGAGGGGTCCAGCTGCTGGAGTCCGTGTGTCATAGGAGTTCGTCCAGGATCTGTCCGCTACAGAAGTTCGATCGGAGTCCGATCTCCGTAGAAGCCCGAATGGGGATCATTTATCGAGAAAGTTCGGCCAAAGCCCGCCTGCAATAGAAGTTCGGAAGGAACTCGTTCACAATAGAAGCTCAGATGGGGGCTTACAGTAGAAATCCAACGTGGGCCGCTCGTAGTAGAAATTTGAAGTAGACCGCTTGTAGTAGAAGCTCGGAGTAGATCGCTTGTAGCAGAAGCTCGGAGTAGATCACTTGCAGTAGAAGCTCGGAGTCTGGCCCTTATAAGAGTTTGGATAAGGTCTACCTGCAACAGGAGTTCAGGGCGGAAGTCCGGCCCCCGTAGGGGCTCGGATGAAATCTACCTGCAGTCGGAGTTCGGGGAAGAAGTCCGGCTCCCGTAGGAGCTCGGACGAAATCTACCTGCAGCCAGAGTTCGGGGAAGAAGTCCGGCTCCCATAGAAGCTCGGACGAAAGCTACTTGCAGCCAGAGTTCGGGGAAGAAGTTGACTTCCGTAGGAGCCCGGACGAAGTCTAGAAGGTGGTCGACCACCGCAGAAACTTGGATGGAGTCCGTCCATCATGGAGAATCCGGTTGACACTAGTAGGGGTTTATCCGTCGGCAGAACTTGGGAACGTTGCGGAGGCTCGACCGTCGGAGGGGTTCGGAGAGATATTGTCGAAGGTCGGATGTCGGTAGAATCTCGAGAGGGTTACTCTTGACACGAACTTCGATTGGGGGGTATTTTATACCCAATAGATGGTATCTAAGGCAAGCATCGACATATCCTCTCATCGATCTCACTTATCTAACCAACTTGATCAATTAAGTTTTGAATAAGATTGCTTAGTCATTCATGTTCACCCATGCTAACTAGGATCGTCGGATATGAGAAACTGTGCTAACCTAAATCTGATTAGTCAGATATGTGATTGTGCTGACTAGATAAGATCTGAACCCAAACCTCCCCACAAATATTAAGTGTTAGGTCTTCCACCATTGTAGGAGTACGGACATCCTACTGATATTGATTGTTCTCGACTGGTTACAATGGTTCAGTTGCATCGAAAAGATGTATTAGCATGAGATGATGCTAGGTAATGGAGGTTGGGCCCAATATTTTAAGCACGGTGAGGGATCTAATGATGGCTTTAACTATGCATTGAATGGTGGATCTGACTTAACTAAGGGTTGAACCAATATTACGGGCATGTTGAGGCTTCATGACTTAGAGACCAACCGTTGCATCATGCTTAAGAAGCATTGGACAATAATTGTCCACTCATCAGCATAGCATGGCCCAATATTTCAGGCATGTGAGGTGTGCGTATATCGATGGGACCACAGTATCCACTAAAAATCCTAGTCATGTAAGATTTTCACATCTCCACAGGAGAGTGTGAGAGATCCATAAAAATAGTGGGAGTCTAATTTATTTCTTAAAATTTTGAGAATGAATTTTAAAATCTAAGTACAATGTCTAACTTGAATCTCTACTCTCATAGTTAACCATATCAGCCTCCAATCCTTTAGCCTGCATTCTAGAGTCCAACTGACTAATTGGCCTAAACTACAAAGATCGGTTCAGAAATCTTAAGATTGTCTTGAGTTCAGAGAAATTGGGCTATGTGCTTGACCAAGACCTCCTATCTTATCTGACCATTCAAGTGCCCGTCAGACGGCAGCATAGAAAAAATGGATGGAGGATGATAATAAGATGAAGTGTTACATTCTGACCTCAGTGTCAAATGAGTTGTAGAGCCAACATGAGGATATACGTATTGCTAGGACTATGATTACTCACCTGCAAGAGTTGTATGGTAAGTAGAGCTGCACTGCATATTTTGAAGTCTCTAAAAGATATTTTAATACTAAAATGAGTGAGGGGCAGTCTGTCTATGATTTTTGTTTGACAATGATCAAAGACATTGAGTAGCTTGAGAAGCTAGGCATTCCTTTTCATAACGAACTGCAAGTGGATTTAATCCTCTAGTCCCTTACTAGTTTATTTACTCAGTTTGTTATGAATTACAATATGAACAAATTGAACTATGCTTTGCCTGAGTTGATGAACATGTTGGTAAGCAATGAGGGGACTTTGAAAAATTCAAGGGATACTGCACTAGCTATGGAGCATGCATCTTTCTCCAAGACAAAGTCTACTTGGAAGAAGAAGAAGAAGCATGCAAAGAAGCAGAAATAGAAAAGCAGATCGAAGAAGAAGGACACTCCAAAGAAGGTTGCTGCTAGCAAGAAAAAATATTTCCATTGCAATTTAGAGGGCCATTGGAAGAGAAACTATCCATTGTACTTGGAGAGCCTGAAGAAACAAAAGATGGATGCACCTTCGGAAGGTAAGTCCGATATGCTCGTTATTGAATCTAATCTTATGGTTTCATCTACTTCTAGTTGGGTATTAGACTCTAGATTGAGTGCTCACATATTTACTTTTATGCAGAATCTTCATAGAAAGTAGAGGGCTGAGGAAAGAAAAAATGATCCTACATGTCGATAATGGAGCAAAGATTGCTGCAGTCACCATTAGAACATACCCTCTGTGATTACCGTTAGATTTTAGATTGATTCTCAAAGACTGTTATTATGTTCTTATAGCTGGTAGAAATTTGATTTCTATGTCTGTGCCAACATAGGATGAATTTATGTTCAATTTTAATAAAGACTTTTATTCTATTTATTTGAAAAATAAATTGATTGCAAGAGCTCTTTTAATTAACAGTCTTTATCATTTACATGTCGATGCATCTATAAATATTAATAAGCAATTAGTGAAAGCCACAGAACACAAAAGACCCAGAGATGACCTAAACCACAAGTATATATGGCACCTTAGACTTGATCACATTGGAGAGGACAGGCTTAATAAATTGAAAAAGGATGGGATCCTTGACTCACTGAATTCTGAGTTGTATCTAGTTTGTGAATCCTACCATCCAGAAAAAATAACTAAGTTACCCTTTGTGGGATATGGGGAAAGGGCCACTGAACTACTTATCTTGGTGCATACTAATATGTGTGGGCCATTTGATGTGCAAGTCAGGAGTGGTTATCAATACTTTATTATCTTTATCGATCATTATTCATGATATGGGTATGTATTTCTTATGAGACACAAGTTTGAAGCCTCTGAAAAATTCAAAAAATTTAGACATGAAGTAAAAAAGTAAACAAAAAAACTTCTTAAGATTCTTTGATCAGATCAAGGAGGAGAATATCTTGGTATGAAATTTCTGAGATATCTCAAGGACCACGATATAGTCTCACAGTGGACTCCTCCTGATATATTTATATGGTTACGGTAACCACAGTAGAAGTAGATTTTTAAAATTTTAATCTAATCTAAATATACTGATTTTAAATCATAATCACCTTTAGAATCATCTAACATGCATAAATAAATTTATGAACACAAATATGAAATCATAAACAGCAAGAAAAATGTATACCTGATCGCTTTGCCCTCCTTCTTTGTCGGATCGGATCCTGTGGATGTTTAGGTTGCTGTCATAGCTGTGCAAGCATCTGGCTTCTGCTAGTATCCATATAGAGATGTCTTGATCAAAACTCTAAAATCTCTAGAGTGCTAGCTCCATTGCAGGCTTCATTCTTTGGCTTGAATCAAGGCCTTTTATTTAAATCTACTTGATACAGCCCCATATAGGATCTTGGGGATTGATCCAAACCACCAAGAATAATTAAGAACTCCTTCTTGATTTTCTTTCTCTCTCTTTAAGGCCTCACTCTAGATCTAATCTAGAAGTGGAATAAGGGTGTAGAAGGGAGAGGAAAGAAGGTAGTTGGCATGGATGAAGAAGGGGTGACAAGAAATATGGCGCACATAAAAACACCGTTGATTTTCTTCATGCCAAAACCCATTCCCTTTTATAATTTTGTTACATAAAATTACCTTGTTTCCTATGCCAACATCTGATAACTATCAGTTTGAATTAGTTAGGCTTTATCCCTATCCAAATAGGTGTCCTAACTAATCAAGAAAATACCTCTCCATACCCCTTCACACATGCATGCACAAAAGCAGCGAGAAAAACCACCGCCCACTCCTCTTTTTGATCGACCACTTGGAGAGAGAAGCTTAGAGAACTTGGGCTCTAAGGATTAGGTCAATTAGGTTCAAACTGCATCCAAATTGAGTCCAAATTGAGATCAAATCGAATCAAATTCGAAAGACTGTCAAATCTGATCCAATCAAGCTTGAAATCTAAATCTGATCTCGATAATTAAATCCAATTAGTATTAAATTAAATTTAATTTAAATTAATTAAGACTTGATCCATAATTTAATCGATCCCAATTAAATTATAATATTTATAATTAAGTCTCTATGCTAATAATTAGCAGTTACTGAATCTGTAATACTTACAAATTAGCAGTTTTCAAATTTAAACCATCAATCAAATTGATAATTCGAATTTGATCTAAGCCATTGATTGGGTCAAACTTTTTTTGTGTGTGATCCCTCAGGTTCTATTCTATCTGATAGTGAGATATACTATTATCTCCATCATAGTATATCGAAACTTCTTTTGATGGATCAGAATAATTCTAGCTCAACCCAATAAGGATTGTTGATCCGAAAATAATCCTAGTGAGTTCTCACAATCCACCAGTGATGCTTAGCAGCATGTAGTGGCAACCCAGTGGAACAAAAGAATATGAATCCTTAGGTGCAATTACTGTGTGATTCAGTTCATGTATCATGAGTCCCGACTTGATGGAGGTCATGAAGAACTCGTCAAACCCCATCATCAGTTATATGCCAGATTAGCTCAACTCGAGTTTACTTGTAAATTTTGTAAAAATTTTTTTCAGTATTCATACTTGCTTCGACTGAAGACTTCTTGAACTCATTCTTGCTAATCGCATAAGATTTCTCTTTTTTTACCAAGATCAATAGCTTCCACCTAGGTGCATCCTACTCTAACAGCGAATCTAAACCTACGGTAGCCAACATACACAGCAAAGATCTGAATGGCTAGAGACAAAAGAAACATGCAGTCAAACTCAGTAGTCTCGCTACAAATAGCCAATAACATTGTAGGTCAAAAGATCACTCACACCACTACAGCATCAAGAAGACCACTGACAAGTGAGTAGACATCCAAGTAATTTTTTGTGTTAGTCATGCTTAGTGCAAGTTGTTCTCTAACAACCACCTGACTCTCTTCCCAATATCACCACACCGTAGACTCAAAAATCATCTATCTATAAGAGAGGTGATCTGTGCATCGATCTTAAATGGATTCATTATTATCCTCTGTGATGATCCTGAAAGAATAGTGCTCTACAAGCCAATCGCATGGGAGATGCGAAGGAACTTTTCTATATTTCTTTCTACTCATTTGCATAATATTAGTTATTTTATTCATGAGATATTATATTTTATCATTTACTGTATCATATTTTTATGATTATGATAAATCTCATAGATTAAGATAATGATTTTAGGGCCATGATGAGATCATGCCAGTGAGACCTAAAATTTTGATAATCCCAATCTAAAATATTCTCAATCGTTGGATCATCGAGTCGGAGATCGATAATATCGATAAGACTGGTACATCCTATGTATGCTTGATAGAGAGGTTGGTTGATCTCACAATCACTTGTATGGTGACATTAATTCAAAGATGTAGGTGCTCATTAGAGAATGAGTTCACTGAACTGACCCACAGAAAGAACATCTGATGGAGCCTTACAGCATGTCGACAGATGGTTCTCTAATGAGAGTGGTACATATAATCCTTTGACCTGAGATTACTATAGTATCTTGTGTACATAGATCCTTACTTTGGTTTATTCCCTAGCATGCCGCTTTGAGATGTGTGTGGGATATTTTGGATATGGTGAAGTGCGCATGGAGGTTGTAAGTGGTCAACAAGAAAGCGATCACTCCTTGTAGGAACAGAGAACATTCTATGTGATCTCATAGGGTGATGACTCTGAGAGTCTCTGACCAGAGCAGGGATTAACAGTAGAAAAAATTTTTACTGATTCATCAATTGAGTCATCATCATCAGATCGAGATACATATGGATAGGTATTTGAGCTTGACATGATTCCATGCCCATGACCTGTCTGGAATGTTGTATGATCGAAAAATTGAATTGCACGGTAACTCATCACAGAAGGATAATTTTGATATTTTATCAAATTTTAAATCTTTCAAGTAGTCATGACATATTGCTAGACATCAATCTTGACTTATAGATTTATCAAAATTAAAAGATTTTAATTTAAAAATTAATTTAAAAAAAACTTAGTTGATTGAGACTCTTGAGCTAACCTAATCTAATCGGATTAGGGTTATGTTGCGAGTCTGAGTCCACTACTGGCTAGATTTGGAGCGTAATGGGTCACACATAATAGAGATTTAGTCTTGATCTAATTTATTTGGATTTATTATAAATTCAATGGGTTAATTGAATTGCCAACACATGAATTAACTCATGTTCTCAATTGGGTTTGGTGCAAAGGTGTTTGTGCTAACCCTTGACTTGTTGTCTTGACCTAATGTGATTGAGTTTGAACCTATAATTAAATAGGTAGCTTATCTGATTTTTATGAAAGAATTTCATATAAGATCAACCTCCTTCATGCCATTCACCATGCCAAAAAAATAAATGGCGCCACACTTTTAGCATTAAGAAGGAAGTGTCCTTAATGAAGACTCTTAACTCCCTTCTATTTTTCACGTGTTCTCTTTACTCCATATGCCATCTGATGGCTCTTGGGGATGTGTTGGCGCAAAAGTGGAGGAGTCTTTCTACTTGAAGGCTCTTCCACACCGAATAACTTCCATATGAAGAATTAATTCTTTGGAGGAAATTATGGGACGTTGTGTAGGATGTTTTTTGTGCCAAACATTATTTTTTCTCCCAACCTCTTAATTCTTACATGCCTAGGATTATGGGATCAGGAGAAGGAAGAGTCCTTCTACTCCTTAACTTCCCCACATGCTAATTATTTGTGGTAATTTATTGATCACCGCATGAGGTATTTGGGATGCCAAAGGTTGGCATCCATTGGAAGTAAGATAGTGCCTCTTCTTATCCTATAAATTAGGAGGCACTAACCCAAGTTCTACATCCTAATTTGTGCTAAGAATAGGTATGAGAATGAGAGGAAAAAGAGAGAAAAAGTCTAAAAAAATTAAAAAAATGGAAAAAGAAAAATAGAAAGGAAGAGAGGAAGAAAAAGGAAAGCATGTGATGCTTGTCCTAAAATCAGATTGTTCAAGTGTTGAACATCAAATCTGATTTTTGTATGATGAGATTATTTGAAAAATAGTTCTTAGAGTAATCTTAGTGGAGGTCTTGAAGGTATACAAATACTGGTGCAACCCATTCTTGTGAAGGACGATCGGTAGCAAACTTGCGAAGAAGGCTACAGTACTACATCGAATTGGGAAGGGCCCTGATCAGTCCCGTGTGGATCACCGTTAGAGGGCTTCTACTTTGGAGTCTTGTGGAGATCCCATGATTATCAGATCATTATCTTCATGTTGATATATGGCTTCTGATCTCTGCTTGTTATACATGCTTATGTTATTTGATTGTAATCATCAAGGTGTTTCTAGAGATTTGTATTCTGATAGTCTAGTTTAATTGTTAAATATATTTTCAATTGTTGAATGCATATAAAAATTTTTAAAATTTATATTTTACTGCATCATCGAAATTCAACAGTGATATCAGAGCCATCCTTGATTGATTCAATCAAATATTATGTTATTATTGTGATATGGATAAGATCTAGTTCATATTATATCAAAATCAGATTTTTTGATTGATGTTTAATTGATATTTTTTTTTATGCATCTTTTGTTAATGATAAAGTATTATCAATCCATGATCAAATCTTGGATATGATTTTTCATGATCTTTGGACTTGTGAGACAAGTTTAAGTTAGGTCCTTTGATCTAATTTTCTTTGGAGTTGTAAATCCAGTGCATGTGATGCGCAAAGTCTTGGAATGATATATTGGATGTACATTGCTAAGACTTAGGGTTCTTACATTTAATACATTTACTTAAGATCTAAGGGCCGACCACCATGTTATTGGGCACTTACCATTGTGGGTCTTCTATCTTGGTTATTGTCCAAGGTTGAAAGAAATTTACGGTAGTGCAGTACATGCAATTAAAAATTTTATGCAGTAAAAATAATAGATTAAATAATTTAATCTTAATTATATGTATAAGATCTAATCTTAAAGTACCATATCAAAATTTTTGATATAAAAAATATATACTTTAGATCTAAAAATAAAAATTACATCGATCTCATCGATGCTGAAATTCTAGATCTAACTATTAGATCTACCATAGGAATCAAAATAAGTTAGAGATCGTTACCAAACAAATTTTGATCTTGATCTTTTCTAATCTAATAGTTGAAGAGGGTGTTTCTCAAATCACTCACAGCCACATAAAGTCATCTGATCTCTATAAAAAAATCCACACAAAGACTGACGCAGATCAGGAGCTCGGAGATGCTAGTCTACGAACAACTTCGACAGCTGACCTCTTTCTTCTTCTACAAGCACCTTGTGTTGGGAATAGTGTCCCAAAGCCAATCGTCAGCCTGTTGATAGTTGTACTTCTTTTATATTAGTACATGAATTATAAATAAATAAAAGTTATTTTGATATTTTTTCATCACAAATATTTCATCTTCTAATGAACTCCTGTGTTGTGGTGAAGTCCTTAGGACTATTTAGACTCGACAAAGGAGGATTTGTCGCTTAGTCCTTAAACATGTTCGCGACCAAATGATACGTTGTTACCAAGGACGACAACGTTTATCGAGCATAGATCGTTGTGTGCCATATGGGTTAGTTGTCCTCATAACCAAAGAGTGTGGAGACACTCCTATGGCATACAGGTAAGATGTAATGGTACATCTGCACTGAACGTGACCAACTTCGAAGCTATTTCTGCTGTCAAGATTTGCTCCGATGGGATATGGGTATAAATGTCCCTCCGACCTGAGACCGCCACGGTGACTTGCAAGCAACTCACTGCACTTAGGCACTGGACTACCTGAATTTCTAATTCAATGACGGAAGGCTGCTGGGTGTAGTCAAGTACTTGACTTGTCGGTGCGTGTGTCAAGATGGGATTGATCACTCCAGTTTAGGAGCTATGTACAGTCATGTTTCAATTTAGCAAAACCTTGGCCAGAGTAGTCCTAGTGAGGAGTCACAGGACTAATTGAGTTGAGCATGATTCGGATGATATCATCAGGGTTGACAGTTTAACCCTGAGTCATCCTAAACACAGGGGTCAAAAGGGATGAATTATACGGTAACCATATTCATGTAGGTTCTGAATGTTGCAATTATGATTATTCGACCTATCCGATCATCGGGTACCATTGCTAGATGATCACTTCGATTAGTACAGGAATTGGTTCCTGTGCTACCGGCTTAGGTTCGAACTTGCGGGGTCACACACATTAGTGGTTCCTTTCTGATCAGATGACTGATTATGAGTCTTATGTGTCTGGGACTCTATGATTGAGAATTAGGATTCTCTGATCATGAGTTCCACACATTTTGGGTACCGGGGTCAAAATTTTGAATTTTAAATTTTGAATTTAAAATTTGAACTCTTTGATCAGGGTTTCATATCGATGGTCTCTGATGCCTGATTGCCCATCGAATTTGGACTCAATATTTATGAGAGATTTAATTAGTGATTTTATCTTTAATTAACTCAATTTAATTGAGTAATTATTTTTGGATCAAGTCCAATTGAATTGGATTCAGTTTGGATTGACCCGATTAGGTTAAATGTTGACCTAATCGCTAAGGTGGTTTAGTCCCTGATTTGATCAGGGGTTAGGTTTAGTTAATTTTTGATTTGATTAGGATTTTATTGAATCTAATTAAGCCTAATTAAGTTGGATTTAATTTATTCTAATTATGCTTAACCTATTTAGATTAGGTTGGCTCAATTAGGTTCAAATCACCTTGACTTTTCTCCCTGCGGCACCTCACTTCTTCTGTGCATATTTAAATTCACGAGAAGCAACTTCTCATAAGTTTTCTCCACCCAGAAGCCATCCCATGACCACCCTTGTGTGCCAAATATCTGGATAAAAATAAGTTGGTTGGCCATTCAAATTCAAAAGAAAGTTTGAATTTGAATGAGCAACCAACTAATCCATGCGCCATGGTCTTATCTTGTGCACCCCATATTTTACACGAGAAAATGTTTCTCGTGTAAACTCTCCATGCACAAATCAACTCATGCCCCTTCTCTTCTCACGCACAAGTGGATAGGGATGAGTTGGTTTTGCATTTGAATTCAAATTTGATTTGAATTCAAATGTGCAACCACTTATCTTTATCCTCTCACGCGGATAAGACACGTTCGATGTTGTTTTAAAAAGAGGAGAAAAGTGGGACGTGTGTAGAAATTTTAGGAGAGAAACTTTGGGGCGTGAGAAAAGTTTGTACGCAAGGTGAAGGTCCAAAACCTTCCGAGAGAAAAAGAAAGAAAAGAAAGAAAATTGAGTGCAGGGTTTCTAGCGTGTACCCTAGGGTTTCTACCTAGGGTTTGAGAAGTGAGATTGGTGTGCCACGAGTGTCGTGAGTCCACCAAATTTTAAGAAGAGATCCATCAGCCTCTCAAGCAACCGTGCAAATGATCCAGAGCATCCGAGGAGTCGGCACACATTGATCGAAAGAGTTCGATCAACATCTGCCATCAAAAAGGTGAAATCACGAACTAGCATTCGTGAGGAGCTGATCAGACGGGAGCTTCGTGTGGATGATCCACAGAGGCCAGATATTTATATGACTGCGACGTGATGATCAGAGCCCCCCGATGGTGATCAGATTGTGGTGATCGACTACCCGCAAAAGGTGATGTGTTCTGAACACAGTACTGTAAATGGTTTACTGATTCAAATTTGAATTTCAAATTTAAATGCATGCTATTGTATCATATTTAGATCCTAGTGTAGAGTTAATTAGTATTAATTAATGAGATTAATTAATAATTCTACTGTAAAATAGTAATTTTGAAAAAGTTTTAAAATTATCATTTTGCCCCTGCACTAAATTTTCGCTTCAAATGGTATCAGAGCATGGTTCTAGAATATGATATACATATGCATGCATAAATTAAGGTGTAATCTATAAGTTTAAATTTAAAATTCAAAATTCAAAATTCAAAAAAAAAAATTTGAAATTTGAAATTTGTTAGAAGTTTCAAATTTGAAATTCAAAATTTGAAATTTGAAATTTGGTTGAAATCTCAAATTTGAAATTTAAAATTTGAAATTCAAAATTTAAAATTTGAAATTCAAAATTCAAAATTTAAAATTCAAAGATTGAAAATTCAAAATTTGAAATTTGGTTGAAATCTCAAATTTGAAATTTAAAATTTGAAATTTGAAATTTGAAATTTAAAATTTAAAATTTGAAATTTAAATTTTGAAATTGATATATTTAGATATACTTGATCCAAGTAGCAAGTAATCTAATTGGGTTGGTTGCCATGGCTGTCTGGTCATAGGAGAAAAGTAGGGTTTAAAGGCCCTCTCTTCCCATTCGATGGGGTCTCCTATGGCGGTAGGGGTGCCGATGCAATTATATCCTATGCCGATGAAGCAGCGAAAGGACTTAATTATAAAATTTATCATGAATGTGTTAGATTAGATCTAAAAGAAAATTTATGATTTATTTTGAGTTATTTTCTGTTATGAAATGAGCAATAGGATTGCTGTTTATGAATTGTGCTGACCCGTTTGTGAAATGAGTCAACACATTTGGTGAACAAAAAATAAAATCTTTCAAAATTTAAAAATTATTTTTGAAATGCCAAACCCTGACCCATCAACCCAAGTACTTAATTAAAAGAATTAAGTGTTGTCTAGTAGGTCTAGAATTGTGAATTAAGACCTAAGATAATTACATAAACTTGTGGGTCAATGGGTTAGATGAATTAGGTCCATAATTGGGTTAGACCTAAGGTTAGCTTAAAAAATGGACTAAATGGAGTAATTGGTCAAATCTAATCAAAAGTTGAATTAGATTAGGTCAAGGATACTCTAGACTCAACTTCAATAGTTGTAGTTGAATGGGTCCATGTCTTTAACTAGACCAAGATGGACTTAATTCATGGCTACGCGGTGGAGCCCTATTTACTAAGTTAATCAAAATTAAAACTAATGAACCGATTGGTGTCTAAGGTAAGTTCGGCAATTTTGACCAGTGGTTCTTAAGCGGGAGCTACTCGCATTGATTCGATCATTGATGAGTTAATGGCAAATCCCCACCACTGATCTCACTTACCTGACCAATCTGGTAAGTTAGATTTTGATTAGATCACTTGATGATTAGAGCTCACCCATGTCATTAGGTAAATCAATGTGACTGATTTAGGTGCTCCTAATGCCAGCTTTAATTAAATCCTTTTTTAATCTGACTTGGTGAAGTCAGTGGGAGGATTGAAATTGGCTGGATGATTTCTTCTCTACTATTCTTTAATAAAATCCTCAAAATTATTAGGTCCCTAAAATGATTAAGTTATAATGATAACTAAGTCATAGCCTCCCATTAAGTGAGTGATAATGAGTCCATTAGTTCAATGATCATTGGAGGCCCAAAGGCCTGGTGCTCATTGGCTAATGAAATTATTATTCATAATATGATAATTTGATTGAGTCTTTCTGATGGTGGTTAGGTTGGCCGGCCAAAGTCGGGCCTGATCATTTATTGGTCCGATTCACTAAATTAAGTCATGTTAATGGTTGGACCTAACCAGATCTTTTCAGTGGAGGCCAAAGCCTACTGATTAGGTTCTGGGGCAAAATCAATTACTAGAAGTTGTTTAGAGAAACAACTGGTTAAGAACCTACCCATAGATGCACATGGGTTGACCAACCAAAGTTGGGCTCGTGTGTAGTCTGTGTGGATTCTAGTACCCATTAAGGAATTAAAATAATTCCTCAAATTGGAGGATGAGGCTACCAGTTCGTAAAAATATTGGGAAAAACTTTAGACTAAAATCCAAGTCTTTAGTATTAATTTATGTACTAATAGAGGTCTCGTTTTTCTTTATGCAGCTATGGCCACTACCCTGTCGCTCCGGTCATTATTAGATAATGACAAGCTCATGGGACCCAATTTCGATAGCTGGTATCGAAAATTGAAAATCGTCCTTGAGCATGAGTGGATCCTTTATGTAGTAACGGATCCAGCACCTGAGGAGCCAGCTCCGAACGCTAGTAAGGCGATCCGAGACACTTACTTGAAGTGGCTCAATGACCGCACCACCGTTCGATGTATTATGCTGGCAGTAATGAATGACGAGTTCAGCCGAAGGTTTGAGAATGCCCAGCCACAGGAGATGCTTCAAATATTGAACGACTCCTTTGGCACGCCTGACGATGTTGAAAGGCACAAAACTAGTTGTGCCATTTTTAATGCTCGGATGAGGGATGGGGCCTCAGTCACTGATCATGTATTGTACATGATCGAGATGATTGAACACCTAAGCAAATTGGGCTTTCTTCTGCACGAGCAGCTCGGTAAGGATGCGATCCTTAATTCCTTGCCTAAGTCCTTCCTCCCATTTCTTACTCATTTTCGAATGACAAAGCCTGCAGTAAACTACCACGGATTGTTGGGGTTGCTGTAGAACTTTGAGAAGGATCACCAACTCCATAAGGAGTCAGTGAATGTAGTGGGAGGGTCTTCTTCTCGTCGTCAACCCTTTGGGAAGGGGAAGAAGAACAAGAAGAAGAAAAATAAGAAGGTGCAATCTCATGCTGGGATAGTAGCACAGGGTCAGACCAAGAAGCGCAAGCACGACCAGAGCCAGGCGGAGTGCTTCTTTTGCAAGAAGCACGGGCATTGGAAGAGGAACTGTCCTCAATACATTGCCTCCCTGGACCCGAACAGGCCAAAGAAGAAGCAAGGTAATTATATGATAACTCCTTGCAACTTTTTGATTTGTGATACTACTGCCTGGGTATTGGATATCGGAAGCCCTTATCATATTTGTAATTCGATGCAGGGTCTGCAGGTCAGTAGGAGATTTGATGAAGGCGAGAGGTTCCTGAACGTTGGAGATGGAAGCAAAGTTCCAGTTCTAGCTTTAGGAATCATGAGTCTTGTAATCAATTCTCGTAATGTAATTCTGAGTGAATGTCACTATTGTCCAAGTTTTTTATTAAATATTATTTTTGTAGGCCTTTTAGCCATGTACGGTTATGATTTTTTAATAAAAGAAAAAATTTGCAATATCATTTTGAATGGTGTTACAATATTTGTTGGACAATTAAATAATAGAATTTACTTACTATCGCAGCCTGTTAATGTGGTTCAAAACTTCGATAAACGCTCTAGAATAGATAATGTGTCAGAAGTCTACCTTTGGCACTGTAGGCTAGGTCATATCAATAAGAACAGGATAAACAGGTTGGCTCAAGAAAGAATTTTTGAAGTTAGTGATTGTGAATCACTTCCAACCTGTGAGTCCTGTCTTCTTGGAAAGATGACCAAGTCACCTTTTACTGGAAAAGGTGAGCGAGCCAGTGAACTCTTAGGTCTGGTACATTCTGATGTATGTGGACCCATGAGCTCAAGTACAAGAGGTGGATTTTTCTACTTCATAACCTTCACAGACGACCTATCTAGGTATGGGTATGTCTATTTAATGAAGCATAAGTCGGAATCATTTGAAATGTTCAAACTATTCCGAAATGAGGTAGAAAAATAAACTGGGAAGTGTATTAAAACTCTTCGATCTGATCAAGGAGGTGAATACCTTTTCAATGAGTTTTTAACGTATCTAGGGGAGAATGAGATTCTCTCTCAGTGGACTCCTCCTGGAACACCACAGTATAATGGTGTGTCTGAAAGGAAGAATCGGACCCTGTTAGACATGGTTCGATCCATGATGGGGTTTGCTGGTCTGCCGATCTCCCTCTGGGGATATGCGCTCGAATCGGCTTGTTACCTTCTAAATAGAGTTCCGAGTAAGTCTGTAGCCAAAACGCCATATGAGATATGGATAGGACGTAAGCCAGTACTCTCGCACCTTAGGGTTTGGGGGTGTCCGGCTTATGTTAAACGTTTAATTACAGACAAGCTTGGACCTAGGTCTGACAAGTATAATTTTATAGGGTACCCAAAAGAGACCAAAGGGTATTATTTCTACCTTGCTGATGAGCAAAAGGTGTTTGTCAGCCTTAAGGCAATTTTTTTAGAAAAGAAGTTTCTTAGTGAAAAAACTGTTGCCTTTAAGGTCGAACTTGACGAAGTTCGACAGGTGAAAAAACCGACACATGTTACTGAACCTGAATCGGATTTGATTAGATCAGATCCGGAGCCCATTGATTATGCACCCTTAAGGCGGTCTGGTAGAGTACCACATCAACCAGACAGATACTATGATTTTTTGGTCCGAGATGGTGATCCTGTCGAACTTGATGAAAATGATGAGGATCCGATCACCTACATGGATGCAATGCAGAGACCTGACTCTGAGAAATGGCTAGAGGCCATGAAATCCGAAATGGAGTCCATGAAGGTCAACGATGTGTGGACATTGGTTGACCCACCCGAAGGAGTAAAACCCATAGGGTGTAAGTGGGTCTTCAAAAGGAAGAGGGGCGCAGACGGAAAGATGGAGACCTATAAAGCCCGTCTGGTTGCCAAGGGATATCGTCAACGTTATGGTATAGACTATGACGAGACGTTTTCTCTTGTGGCAATGCTCAAATCCATTCGGATTATGCTTGCGATAGCTACCCATCTAGACTATGAAATCTGGCAGATGGATGTGAAGACAGCTTTCCTAAATGGAGAGCTGGACGAAGAGGTGTATATGATACAACCTAAAGGGTTCACATCCACAGATGAGTCTAAGGTGTGCAAGCTACAGAGGTCCATTTATGGACTTAAGCAGGCATCTCGGAGTTGGAACATACATTTTGATAGGACGATCAAAACGTATGGCTTCGTTAAGAACGGAGAAGAGCCCTGCATTTATAAGTGGGCTAATGGTCCAGTAGTAGTATTTCTTGTATTGTATGTGGATGACATTCTCTTAATCGGGAATGATGTCCCTGCATTACAGGGAATAAAGATTTGGCTATCGTCACAGTTCTCCATGAAGGATCTGGGAGAAGCTTCCTACATCCTAGGGATGAGGATCTATAGGGATAGATCCAAAAAGTTGCTTGGCTTATCCCAGTCCACGTACATTGATACTATGCTGAAAAGGTTCAGCATGAAAAATTTCAAGAAAGGCTATCTACCGATAGGCCATGAAATTTTTCTCTCGAAGAGGGATTGTCCGACAACACCTCAAGAGAGAGAGCGTATGGATAGGATTCCATATGCTTCGACAGTGGGATCTATCATGTACGCCATGACATGTACACGACCAGATGTGGCATACTCACTAGGGGTAGTGAGTAGATACCAATCTGATCCAGGAGAGAATCACTGGAAGGTTGTTAAACCATCCTGAAGTATTTAAGAAATACTAAGGACCAGTGGCTTATATATGATGAATCGGACTTGAGACTTATAGAGTTTACAGACTCTAGTTTCCAGTTTGATAGCGATGATAGCAAGAGTGTGTCAGGATTCATTTTTACCCTTAATGGTGGGGCTGTCTGCTGGAAGAGTTTCAAGCAGCACACTGTGGCTGATTCAGTATGCGAGACGGAGTATATTGCTGCATCAGATGCTGCCAAAGAAGCGGTGTGGCTGAGGAAATTTATCACCGAGCTCGGAGTAGCACCCTCCCTTGTTGGTCCAGTTCTGCTCTACTGCGACAGCTCTGGAGCCATTGCTCAGGCGAAGGAACCAAAGGCACACCAGCGGACGAAGCATATTCTGCGCCGCTACCATCTCATCCGGGAGATCGTGGATCGAGGTGACATCGACCTTCAGAAGATCGACGGGAAGGAGAACCTGGCTGACCCATTCACTAAAGCCATTGCGGTGAAGGAGTTCAACGACTACAAGTCGAAGATGGGTATTAGATACTGCACCGATAGGCTTTAGGCCAAGTGGGAGATTGTTGGGAATAGTGTCCCAAAGCCAATCGTCAGCCTGTTGACGGTTGTGCTCCTTTTGTATTAGTACATGAATTATAAATAAATAAATGTTATTTTGATATTTTTTCATCACAAATGTTTCATCTTCTAATGAACTCCTGTGTTGTGGTGAAGTCCTTAGGACTATTTAGACTCGACAAAGGAGGATTTTTCGCTTAGTCCTTAAACATGTTCGCGACCAAATGATACGTTGTTACCAAGGACGACAACGTTTATCGAGCATAGGTCATTGTGTGCCATATGGGTTGGTTGTCCTCATAACCAAAGAGTGTGGAGACACTCTTATGGCATACAGGTGAGATGAATGGTACATCTGCACTGAACGTGACCAACTCCGGAGCTATTTCTGCTGTCAAGATTTGCTCCGATGAGATATGGGTATAAATATCCCTCCGACCTGAGACTGCCACGGTGACTTGCAAGCAACTCACTGCACTTAGGCACTAGACTATCTGAATTTCTAATTCAATGACGGAAGGCTGCTGGGTGTAGTCAAGTACTTGACTTGTCGGTGCGTGTGTCAAGATGGGATTGACCACTCCAGTTTAGGAGCTGTGTACAGTCGTGTTTCAATTTAGCAAAACCTTGGCCAGGGTAGTCCTAGTGAGGAGTCACAGGACTAATTGAGTTGAGCACGATTCGGATGATATCATCAGGGTTGACAGTTTAACCTTGAGTCGTCCTAAACACAGGGGTCAAAAGGGATGAATTATACGGTAACCATATTCATGTAGGTTCTGAATGTTGTGATTGTGATTATTCGATCTATCCGATCATCGGGTACCATTGCTAGATGGTCACTTTGATTAGTACAGGAATTGGTTC
Source organism: Elaeis guineensis (assembly GCF_000442705.2). NCBI lineage: Eukaryota > Viridiplantae > Streptophyta > Magnoliopsida > Arecales > Arecaceae > Elaeis > Elaeis guineensis. The sequence continues at coordinate 73,022,479 of NC_026002.2, read as the reverse complement.
CTGTGCTACCGGCTTAGGTTCGAACCTGCGGGGTCACACACATTAGTGGTTCCTTTCTGATCAGATGACTGATTATGAGTCTTATGTATCTGGGACTCTATGATTGAGAATTAAGATTCTCTGATCATGAGTTTCACATATTTTGGGTACCGGGGTCAAAATTTTAAATTTTAAATTTTGAATTTGAAATTTGAACTCTTTGATCAGGGTTTCATATCGATGGTCTCTGATGCCTGATTGCCCATCGGATTTGGACTCAATATTTATGAGAGGTTTAATTAGTGATTTGATCGCTAATTAACTCAATTTGATTGAGTAATTATTTTTGGATCAAGTCCAATTGAATTGGATTCAGTTTGGATTAACCCGATTAGGTTAAATGTTGACCTAATCGCTAAGGTGGTTTAGTCCCTGATTTGATCAGGGGTTAGGTTTAGTTAATTCCTGATTTGATTAAGATTTTATTGAGCCTAATTAAGCCTAATTAAGTTGGATTTAATTTATTCTAATTATGCTTAACCTATTTAGATTAGGTTGGCTCAATTAGGTTCAAACCACCTTGACTTTTCTCCCTGTGCCACCTTACTTCTTCTGTGCATATTTAAATTCACGAGAAGCAACTTCTCATGAATTTTCTCCACGTAGAAGCCATCCCATACCCACCCTTGTGCACCAAATATCTGGATAAAAATAAGTTGGTTGGCCATTCAAATTCAAAAGAAAGTTTGAATTTAAATGAGCAACCAACTAATCCATGCGCCATGGTCTTATCTTGTGCGGCCCATATTTTACACAAGAAAATATTTCTCATGTAAACTCTCCATTCACAAATCAAGTCACGCCCCTTCTCTTCTCATGCACAAGTGGATAGGGATGAGTTGGTTTTGCATTTGAATTCAAATTTGATTTGAATTCAAATGTGCAACCACTTATCTTTATCCTCTCACGCGGATAAGACACGTTCGACGTTGTTTTAAAAAGAGGAGAAAGGTGGGACGTGCGTAGAAATTTTAGGAGAGAAACTTTGGGGTGTGAGAAAAGTTTGTGCGCAAGGTGAAGGTCCAAAACCTTCCGAGAGAAAAAGAAAGAAAAGAAAGAAAATTGAGCGCAGGGTTTCTAGCATGTACCCTAGGGTTTCTACCTAGGGTTTGAAAAGTGAGATTGGTGTGCCACGAGTGTCGTGAGTCCACCAAATTTCAAGGAGAGATCCATCAGCCTCTCAAGCAATCATGCAAATGATCCAGAGCATCCGAGGAGTCGGCACACATTGATCGAAGGAGTTCGATCAATATCTGCCATCAAAAGGGTGAAATCACGAACTAGCATTCGTGAGGAGCTGATCAGATGGGAGCTTCGTGTGGATGATCCACAGAGGCCAGATATTTATGTGGTTGTGATGTGATGATCAGAGCCCCCCGATGGTGATCAGATTGCGGTGATCGACTACCCGCAAAAGGTGATGTGTTCTGAACACAGTACTGTAAAAGGTTTACTGATTCAAATTTGAATTTCAAATTTAAATGCATGCTGTTGTATCATATTTAGATCTTAGTGTAGGATTAATTAGTATTAATTAATGAGATTAATTAATAATTTCGCTGTAAAATAGTAATTTTGAAAAAGTTTTAAAATTACCATTTTTCCCCTGCACTAAATTTTTGCTTCACCTTGGATACTTCAAAATGCTAGACGATCTGGAGGAGGAAGAGAGGAGAAGAAAAAGATACTCTAGAAATAAAAAATCTACAAAAAAATTGATCATGGGATGTCCAAGAGAGGGGTCCCCTTTTTATATACTAGGAATTAGGACTTTCCAAGAAAGAATGCCATAAATCAATGCTAAAACCCCTTTTTGGCATCTCCAAAAATTCCAAAAAAATTATTAGAATGTGGAGAAGAAATCCAAAGTCTCACATGCTAAAGGATTTCTAAGAAAAAATAAGTAAAAAAATAATATAACTCTAATAATATACTATATATGAAAAATCTCTTTCCTAGTCTACATCTTATCTCTAATTCGGATCGCATTCGAATTAGACAAGAGATAATATTATGACTCATAAGTGATAGCCGACCACCCTTATTGGATCCTCTCTCATAACATCAAAAATCATAACCCAAATCCAATTAGACGTGGAGAAATTGGCATAGATCCAGATGTGGCACAAAAGATAAGGATAGAGTCCTAGTCTGATTTGGACTCTTCATTTCTAATTCAATTCTAATCCAAATCAAATTTAAATTGAAACCATTGATAAAAGTGAACCTAATCCAATTAAAAATTTAAATATCTCATCAAATTTTTAACCTAATTAAGAATTAGCTGAGTCCAAATCCTGATCGAACCAAGATCAAATTTTTTTTGTAATCGGGTTTGATCATATCAATCTCAATTTGAGTCGAACTGAATCTAATTCAATTAGACTTGTTCCAAAGCTCTTTACTCAATCTAATTGAGTTAATTAGTAATCTTATTAATAATTAATTCTCCATAAATGGTAGAGTCTTAGTCTCAGTGAGACTCTCCCACAGAGTCCTAGTCCAAGTAAGACTCTTCACCAAAGTCACAATGCAATTGGACTCTTCAGCCATCAGATCTGACCAAATCTTCTAATACGTGTGACCCCATACGTTCGAACCTAAATTGATAGCATAGGAATAACTATCTATACCAATCGATGTAACCATCTAGCAATGATGATCTGATGACCAGATGGGTCAAAGTGTTGCAAAGCAACCTTCTAGAATCTACTGACGTATGGTTACCGTATAATTCATCCCTTTAACCCAAATGCTCAAGATGACTTAGGGTTTAACTGTCAACCCTAATTAAATCGACCATATTATATTTCAACCTTTCAAATCCATCTTATGGATTATCCTGGCCAAGGTTTTGCTAAATTAAAATACACTGATGCATATCTCCTACCAATTCAGAAGGATCAATTTCATCTTGACTCATACACCGACTTGATAAGTACTTGACTGCACCTAGTATCTTTCAGTCACTAAGTTAGAAACTTAGATAGTTCGGTATTAAAATATAGTGAGCTGCTTACAAGTCATCATGATGGTCTCAGGTCGGAGGGACACTTATATCCATATCCTTCACAAGCTACTCTTGACAGCAGAGTGCTCAGTACATGATCACGTTCGATGCGAATGTACTTCTACATTCCATCTGCATGTCATAATAGTGTCATCATACTTCTTGATTAAGAAGATAATCAACTCATATGGCACACAATGACCTACACTTGATATCGCTATCGTCTTAGTAATAGCGTATCATTTGGTCGTGAACAATTTTAAGGACTTAATGATAAATTCTCCTTTGTCGATTAATATATATAGTCCTAAGGACTTCATTACAATATATAAATTCAAAGATGAATAATTTATAATAAAAATATTAAATAACTTTTATTAATAAAAAATTCATATACAATTTATATGATAAGTACAATCATTTAACGATTGACTTTGAGACATATTTTCCAACAACTCTCACTTGAACTAAAGATAATCAGTATAGTATCGTATATCCATCTTCGATTTATGATTATCAAACTTCTTGATTCTGAGAGCTTTAGTAAATGGGTCAGTCAAGTTCTCCCTTCCATCGATCTTCTGAAGGTCGATGTTATCTTGATCCACGATCTCTCAGATAAGGTGATAATGGCACAGAATATGTTTGGTGCGCTGATGGGATCTCAGCTCCTTGACTTGAGCAATAGTTCCAGTATTATCACAGTATAACAAAATAGGACCATCAATGGAGGGTATCATTTCGAGCTCGCCAATGAATTTTTACAACCATACAGCTTTCTTTGCAGCATCGGATGCCGCGATATACTCCACTTCACAAATAGAGTCTGCCACAGTATTCTGCTTGAAACTTTTTTAACAGATTGCTCCATCATTTAGGATAAAAATATAATCCGATATACTCTTACTATCGTCATGGTCTGACTAAAAGCTGGAGTCGATGAACTCCATAAGTTTCAAGTCAGTTTCATCATACACAAGCCACTGGTCCTTAGTATTTCTTAAATATTTAAAAATGATCTTTACGACCTTCCAATAGTTTTCTCTTGGATCAGACTGGTATCTATTCACTACTCCTAATGAGTATGCCACATCTGGTCTCGTACATATCATGACGTACATAATAGAACCCACTATCGAAGCATATGGAACTCTACTCATACGTTCTCTCTTTTGAGAAGTTATCGGACAATCTCCTTTCGAAAGAAAATTTTTTTGACCTATCGGAAGATAGTCTTTTTTGAAATTCTCCATGCAGAATCGTTTCAGCATAGTATCTATGTATGTAGATTGAGAGAGCCTGAGCAGCCTCTTAGATCTATCCCTATAGAACTTTATCCCTAGGATGTAGGCTACTTCTCCCAGATCCTTTATGGAGAATTATGATGACAGTCATATTTTTATTTCCTATAATGCAGGAACATCATTTTTGATTAAGAGAATATCATCCACATACAATACAAAAAATATAATTATCGAATCATTTGTCCACTTATATATGCAGGGTTCCTCTCCATTTCTAATGAAGCCATACGTTCTGATCACCTTATCAAAATGTATGTTCCAACTCCGAGATGTTTGCTTCAATCCATAAATGGATCTCTAAAGCTTGCACACCTTGGACTCATCTGGGATATGAACCTTTTAGGTTGTATCATATACACCTCTTCATTCAGCTCTCTATTTAGGAAAGCTGTCTTCACATCCATTTGCTAGACTTCATAGTCCAGATATGCTGCTATTGCAAGCATGATCCGAATGGATTTGAGCATTGTCACAGGAAAAAATATCTCGTCATAGTCAATACCATAATGCTGACGATAATTCTTGACAACCAAATGGACTTTATAGGTCTCCACCTTTTCGTCTGCACCCCTCTTCCTCTTGAAAACTCACTTACACCCTGTGGACTTTACCCCTTCAGGTGGGTCAACTAATGTCCATACATCATTGACCTTCATGGACTCCATTTCAGATCTCATGGCTTCAAGCTATTTATCAGAGTCAGATCTCTATATTGTATCCATGTAGGTGATCGGATCCTCATCATTCTCATCGAATTCGACAGAATCTCCATCTCGGACTAAGAAACCTAAGTATCCGTCCGCCTGATGCGGTACTCTATCGGATCGCCTTAAGGATGTTTGTTCATTGGGCTCCAGGTTTAATCTCATCAAATCTGAGTCAGATTCAATCATTAGTGTCGGTTCTTCTACCTGTCAAACTTCATCAAGCTCGATTTTAGAGGCACTTATTCCTTCACTAAAAAATTTCTTTTTCAAAAAATGTGCCTTACTACTGACAAATACCTTTTGTTCAACAGGCAGGTAAAAGTAATATCCCTTCATTTTCTTGGGATACCCTACGAAATTATACTTATCAGACTTAGGACTGAGCTTGTTAGTTTGTAATCATTTAACATAAGCTGGACACCTCCAGACCCTAAAGTAAGAGAGGTTCGGCCTACGTTCTGACCATATCTCATATGGTGTCTTACTAACTGACTTGCTTAGAACATTATTGAGCGCAAGACAAACTGTTTCAAGTGCATATCCCCAAAAGAGATCGACAGAGTTGTAAATGTTAGGTTTCGATGATGCAGTGGAATATAGATTTCAAAAAATTTTAATATGCATTGAATAATGAAAATAAGGTTCAACATTTAAACACAACCATCGAAACTCAAAAATCCTAGGAACCTCTTGACGATTACAATCAAACCACAAAATCAATTATATGAGGAGAAGATCAGAAGTCATATACCACCATGAAGACCACAAATTGATAATTTTGATATCTCCATGAGACTCCAAAGTAGAAGCCCTCCAATGGTGATCTACACAGGATTGATCAGGGCCCTTCCCAATTCATCATGGTGCTGCAACCTTCTTCACAAGTACGTTGCCGATCGTCCTTCACAAGAACTCATTACACCATAGCTTGTATGCCTTTATGATCTCCACTAGGACCACTCTAGGAACTCTTTCCCAAAGTATCAAACCACACTCTAATCAAATTTTATGTTCAACATATGAACAATCTGATTTCTGGACAAGTATCTCATACTTTTCATTTTTCTTTCTCTCTTTCTTTCTATTTTTTCTTTCCTTTTTCTTTCTTTTTTTTACTTTAGATTTTTACCACTTCATCCTCATATAATCCCACATCCAAAACCATTTTTGGATAGATTTTATGCCATATGGGGTGCCCCTTATATAAGAGATGAAGGGGCACCACACAAGACACCAAGGGGCGCCAACTCTTGGCATCCCAACTCCTTAACATGGTGAAAATAAATTTTTGATGTGGAAACTAAGGAGTCAGGATGTGGAATAGGAAGAGTTTCATTTGTAGAAGGACTCCTCTGCTAGAAAAAATCTGAACACCAAAATATGGCATGTGGAAAGAGAGAATGTGTGGAATTAAAGAGTCCATCACAAGGTGGACTCTTCCACTTCCAACGCACAAAATAAATGACTTTCATTTATTTTGTGGCATTCAAACTTCTTACCAGAGAAGGACTCTTCCTTCTCTTCTGCATCTATAATCCCAAGAGCCATCTTATGACATGGAGAATTAATAAACACGTGGAGAATAAAAGGAAGAACGAAGAGTTTTAAATGAATTGGACTCTTCCAATTCAATCGCCAAATAATGGGGCGTCCCACATTAATTTTGGCATGAAGTTCCTTTCAAGAGAAGGCCTCCACATCCTCTTCCATGTCTCACATCCCAAGGCACCATCAGATAGCATACAAATTTAAAGAACGGGTGGAACATGTAAGAATTTTAAGATAAGTAAAGGAGAAGGACTCTCCTTAAAATCCAAAACAATTGTGACGCCTCCAATATTCTTTGGTGTGTGGTTTTTGGCATGGAGGAGGTTGGTTCCACGTGGAATACTTTCACAAAATCAAATAAAATCAATTAATTAATTAAATAGTTCAAACCTAATCACATTGGGTCAAAGCAACAAGACTAGGTTAGCACAAACACCTTTGCACTGAACCCAATTGGAGAACTTGGGTTAATTCATGTGCTAGCAATTCAATTAACCCATTGAATTTATAATAAATTCAAATTGATTGGATCAAGACCAAATTTTTATTGTGTGTGACTCATTGGGTTTCAAATCTAGCCAGTAGTGAACCAAAATTCTCGATATAACCCTAATCTGATTGGATTAGGTCAGCTCGAGAGTCTCAATCAACTAGGACTCTTCCTAATTGATTCTTGAATTAAATTTTTTTAATTTTGAAGAGTCCACAAGTCAAGATTGACATCTAGTAATATGTCATGACTACTTGAAAGATTTAAAATTTAGTAGAAATACCAAAATTATCCTTTCATGGCGAGTTATCGTGCAATTCAAACTTTCGATCACACAACATCTCGAAAAGACCATGGGTATAAAAATATGTCAAACCCAAATACCTAACCATATGTATCTCGATCAAATGATGATGACACATTTGATGAATCAGTAAAAATCATTTCTACTGTTCATCCCTGCTCTGGTCAGAGACTCTTAGAGTCACCATCCTATGAGATCATATAGGATGTTTTCTCCTCCTACAAGGAGTGATCAATTTCTTGTTGATCACTCACAACCTCCATGCATACTTTGTCATACCCAAAATATCTCACACACATCTCAAAGTGGTGTGCTAGAGAATAAACCAAAGTAAGGGTCCATGCACACAAGGTATCATGATGATCTCAGGTCAAAGGATCACATGCATCACTCCCACTGAAGAACATCTGTCGACAAGTTGTAAGGCTCCATCAGATGTTCTTTTGTGGGTTTATTCAGTGAACTCATTCTCTAATGAGCACCTACATCCTTGTATTAGTGTCACCACACAAGTGTTGTGAGATCAACCATCCTCTCCATCGAGCTTATATAGGATGTACCAGTCTTATCGAAGTCATCGATCTCCGACTCGATAATCCAACAACTGAAAATATTTTAGATTGAGGCTATCAAGATTTTAGGTCTCACTAACATTATCTCATCATAGTTCTAAAATCATTATCCTAATCTATGAGGTTTTTCATAATCATATAAAAATAAAATAATAAATAATAAAATATAATATCTCATATAGATAAAATAACTAATGTCATGTAAATGAGCAGGAAGATAATAAAGAAATATCCCATCATATCTCCATATGATTGGCTTGTAGGGCATTATTTTTTCAATCTCCCACTTGCACTAAAACCAATCGTCCTGTACCTGATGCCCATGCAATCAGGGTGACGATTACAACACTACTGTGTAAGCCTTAGTAAATTGGTCCTGTGACACTATTCTTAATATTAACTCATTTTATGATCATATCATGAATGAGGTGAAAGTGCCTAGGATGTGTGTGGGTACTTGATCAGATGACAGCCAACTTAATGATGAACCTTTCATCAGATAATTTTTCTTAGCAATCTTTACTAACAGCAATTAACTGAGTCAAACACAGTTTACTATTTGGAACTCTTCCAATTTACTACTCCTTTAGTACTTCTTAAGTACTTTAAGAATGCTTTTCACAATTTTCAAAAGATCATATCATGGATCAGCCTGAAATCAATGATTATACATAAGGTATAATTCACATCAGGCTTGGTACATTGAATGTATGGGTAAGTAAACACCTTTACACCCATTCATGTTGAACCTTTTCAACATTAAATTCTATGTACCTAGACTGAGACAAACCCTGCATCCATTAACATCTATCCCTATAGATGCCAAGTATATTGGATGCTTAACCCAAGTCTATTCCATAAAAACTTCTGTGATAAGCAAGCCATTGATCGAGTGCAATATCGAGCTCATCATCACAATATACTACATGTCCTCCACATACATAACCAAAAAGTTAGTGGGACTCCCACCTATCTTCTTACACACACATATGATTCATCTATATTTGATAAAGTCAAATATTTTGACTGTCCCATCAATAATAAAAATACCTACTCTTCATAAACTATCTGAATTCATAAAATTATTTGCCCTCCCACTAGAGACAACTTCTCTAAATGGTGTATGGCAATAGCAAAAATTCAAATAGGTATCCCTGATAGCAACCTGTTGGGTCATACCCATAGGTACTTCAACCATAGTCCAAACTTGGTTGATGTACAGGGAGTCGATTTCAAATGTCAAGATTTCAGGTCAACTGTTAGAGTCTCTACTCATAACATTCTTCGAATGAGTCAAGTAAAACATCATTCACAATGATGTATGGTGTACTACCATTCACAATGACAAACCCATATTTGAGTGATACATTACACACTCGAATTAATTTTTCAGTGAGGAGGTGTGTATCATGGTCGTGCCTCATCACTGGGCACATCTAGTCGAGGGTTAACTTATGGACACTCCATAGGTTAAGATAGGATAGTTTATAGGTCTTGAACTTCTCAAGTTCAATTATCCTCCCACTATCTCCTTTTAGAAAAAAAAATTTTCCTAAAAGGTGGCATACCTACTAACAAAATTTTTTTTTATCAAGTAGGGTGGTAGAAGTAGTATCATATACTATTCTTTTAGGATAACCTATAAACTAATAAAAATCTATTCTAGTATAAACTTATGTACATTAACTCTTTTCACATAAGTTGGACAACCTGTCTTTTGCCTTTTTCATATCTCATATGGAGTGCTCGTAAGAGATTTTGATAGTGTCTAACTCATACAGTAATTTTTAGGATATTTTTTAGAAAAAGACAATAATATTTACGAAGTATTTTAGAAAATACATCATATCACATATGAAGTGTAATCTCTGGATCGAGATATTATTAGTCTTTGAACATCCATATGTTCAAGACCTAATACCTTACTTGCCTTGAGATATGTGACCATCATATATTTATTTCTTGTTCTCATAAATATGAAGAACATCATCATCAAGTGACTGAAACATAAAACCATTATAATAAAACCATAGCTACAACGTTTACCAGATGCAGAGTAACTTTTACTCTTAACATTAATTTTAAAATTATGCTACAATAGCAAAAAATTTGAAATAATATTTTTGATAAATTTAGGCTCATATCAATAGTCTATTAGTCTCTGACTAAATAGGTTTCTACATTCTTAGCATCAATGGACTATCCATTAGTGCCAAAAGTAAGTAGTCACCTTACTTTAGTTTTATAGGTTCAGCAAACACTTTGCATAAATGGAACCTATATAAGGTATCACATATCTAAAATTTTAAAGCTAAAATACTCAATGAATTATTAATTTGTATTACATATAAACTATTAACAGATGTAACTTTTGCATCCTGTTATTGCTTCACACTTCAAGATAATTCTTGCAATTTATTGCTCATCAAAGCTGTAATGATATTAGATATCCTATAGTGAAGACATTCTTCACCTTCTATTCCTCAACCACTCCATGACATTCGATCAATTTTAAAGATATCCTAAGTAGTGAATATAAAGATGCAAATATATATATAAGAACATAAACAGGACTACTCATAATGACATGCACAAGTTAGACGAAGATTTTTATCTAATTGTGTCTCCTATTTTAATAAATTTTATAGCCCTCAAGTATGAAATCAAAGAATCTTATCATGAAGTTTTTTAGTGGGGTTGAGATCCCAATACCTCATAAAAAGTCTTGTGGATAGCACAACAAGCTCCTTATGAGTTCAAAGGTAAGTAACTCTTTACTAATTGCATCTTATACAATTCTCAACATAATTTTTACTTCTAAAATATTTATAGCCTTATGGATAGCATAATAAACTATAGCATTTTAGTTAAGTCGTATCCTTCAATCCTATATGATCATACTTGAATAATACTATCCTTGTGGATAGCACAACAAGGTAGCACTACTAGAATATGCAATAAGCATCACTAAGTCAACATCATACCAATTACTATAGCAAGCCTTGTGGATAACACAACAAACTCACTATAGTTCTTGATATACTCTATTGACTTAGTATGAGCTAAATGCAATTAGCTTTATAATGCACTAAGACAGTATTAAGTCAGTCTCCACAGCAAGCCTTGTGGATAGCACAACAAGCCTACTATGGTTCTTGATATAATAGTGACTTAGCATGAAGGGAGGCATGGGTAATGTTCTTAACACTTCATCATTAAGACTTAATATAATTTAACTGAGAGACTTAGATCTCAAGTACATCCTAAACATTTAATCATGCATCATATACAATTTAAATTCTAATTTTTTTAAACTACCAGCATATATGAGCATATCAAGAAAAATAAATAGTTATGGACTTTTGAAAAAATCATCCGAGTCACAGGATGATCTTTGGGTCTAACTCCAGGTGCATCATAGATTGTACCATCTCATGGTCAATTTTAATGTACCTCAGCTCTCCAAAAGCATGATAGTCTAGTCTTCATCACCATGAAGACAACCATGAATCCTTGATCTTTTATTTGAAAATAGAATAAAACAATTTCAATCTGTTCTCAAATAATTTTTTTCTATAATTTTACATCATTATATAAAAATTTCAATCAACAGTTATGAATATAGAAAAGAGAGATTTAACTAATAATATAATGCATCAGGAATGCCCAGCCCCTATTGCAACTCTTGCAGATGTATTAATATAATCAACTAGCATGTAAGCATTTATGCATATATCCATCACATGGATGTACCATAGTCTATAACAAATCAATATAATATTTCATAACAATTATAAAATATTATAACAAATAACTCATGTTATTTCAATTGTGATATCATTCAAACACATGTCAATTATGATGTTCAAAAATATGGACATAGGATCCATCTTTGGGTTTCTGATTCGGATTCAACACTTGACCCAAAGTTCAATATTAGGTCAATTATTTATCATCCATATGAGTTAGGTTGATCAATTCTTAAGTTAAACCTAATTCAATTAGGTTAACTCAGATTCGGTCACCCATAACTCAAACCCTAATCTAATTAGGTAAATGATAAAATTTGATTAACCAAAATTAAACTTAGCTTCTAATCAAATTAGAACAATAATTTTGGTTTAATCTATAAAAATTAATTCTAATCACATTAGAACAATGATTATAGTTAAACCAATCTATCGGTACAAAAATTTTAATTGATATCTGATGCATCCTTTTCATGATCAAAACTTTTTGACCCCACACATGCCTCGGGCAACAATCAAGATGGTCGACCCATAATGGTGAGTCTCTGATAACATGGTGGTCGGCCTTGGATCTTAAATAAATGCATCAAATGTAAAAACCTTAATCTTTGGTAATGTACATCCATATGCAGCATTCCAAGGCCCCTACGCATCTCATGTACTGAATTTCAATTTCATCGAAAAATAGATCATAGGATCTCAATTAAACTTATCACACAAGTCTATAAATCATGAAATTTCATATCCAAAGTTTGATCATAAATCGATAACACTTTATCAAAAATAAAAATACATCAAAATCATCAACGAAATATCAATCAGAAAAACTAATTTTGACATAGTTCAAACTGGATCTAATCCATATCACAAAAATAACATGAAATTTGACTGAATCTATCAAGAGTAGCTCTGATACCACTGTTGGATTTTGATGATGTAGCAGAATATAGATTTCAAAAAATTTTAATATACATTCAATAATAAAAATAAAGTTTAACATTTAAACACAACTATCGAAACTCAAAAATCCTAGGAACCCCTTGACGATTACAATCAAATCACAAAATCAATCATATGAAGAGAAGACCAGAAGTTACCACCATGAAGACCATGAATTGATGATTTTGATATCTCCATGAGACTCCAAAGCAGAAGCCCTCCAATGGTGATCCACACAGGATTGATCAGGACCCTTTCTAATTCGTCATGGTGCTGCAGCTTTCTTTGTAAGTGTGCTGCCGACCATCTTTTGTAAGAACTTATCGTACCATAGCTTGTATGCCTTTATGACCTCCACTAAGATCACTCTAAAATTTTTTTTCCAAAGTATCAAACCACAATCTAATCAGATTTTATGTTCAACATATGAACAATCTGATTTCTGGACAAGTATCTCATACTTTTCATTTTTCTTCCTCTCTTTCTTTCTATTTTTCCTTCCCTTTTTCTTTTTATTTTTCACTTCAGATATTTACCACCTCATCCTCATCTAATCCCACATCCAAAACCATTTTTGGATAGATTTTATCCCATATGGGGTGCCCCTTATATAAGGGATGAAGGGGCGCCACACATGACACCAAGGGGCGCCAACTCTTGGCGTCCCAACTTCTTAACATGGTGAAAATAAATTTTTAATGTGGAAACTAAGGGGTCAAGACATGGAATAGGAAGAGTTTCATCTGTAGAAGGACTCCTCCTCTGCCAAAAAAAATTTGAACACCAAAATATGGCATGTGGAAAAGGAGAATGCGTGGAATTAAAGAGTCCATGACAAGGTGGACTCTTCCCCATCCAACGCAAAAAATAAATGACTTTCATTTATTTTGTGGCGTTCAAACTCCTTTCCAGAGAAGAACTCTTCCTTCTCTTCTGCACCCATAATCTTAAGAGCCATCTTATGACACGGTGAATTAATAAACATGTGAAGAATAAAAGGAAGAATGAAGAGTTTTAAATGAATTGGACTCTTCTAATTCAATCGCCAAATGATGGGGTGTCCCACATTAATTTTGGCATGGAGTTCCTTCGAAGAGAAAGACTTCAAATCCTCTTCCATGTCCCATATCCCAAGGCACCATCAGATGGCATACAAATTTAAGGAACAAGTGGAACATGTAAGAATTTTAAGATAAGTAAAGGAGAACGACTCCTCTCCTTAAAATCCAAAATAAATGTGATGCCTCCAATATTCTTTGGCATCTGGTTTTTGACATGGAGGAGGTTGGTTCCACATGGAATACTTCTATAAAATCAGATAAAATCAATTAATTAATTAAATAGTTCAAACCTAATCACATTGGGTCAAGGTAACAAGACTAGGTTAGCACAAATACCTTTGTACTGAACCTAATTGAAAACTTGGATTAATTCATGTGCTAGCAATTCAATTAACCCATTGAATTTATAATAAATTTAAATTGATTAGATCAAGATCAAATTTTTATTGCGTGTGATCCATTGGGTTCTAAATCTAGCGAGCAGTGGACCAAAATTCTCGACGTAACCTTAATCCAATTGGATTAGGTCAGCTCGAGAGTCCCAATCAACTAGGAGTCTTCCTAATTAATTCTCGAATTAAACTCTTTTAATTTTGAGGAGTCCATAAGTCAAGATTGATATTCAGCAATGTGTCATGACTATCCGAAAGATTTAAAATTTGATGAAAATATCAAAATTATCTTTTCGTGGTGAGTTACCATGCAATTCAATCTTTCGATCACACAACATTCCGGAAAGACCATGGGTATGAAAATATGTCAAATCCAAATACCTAACCATATATATCTCGATCAAATAATGATGACTCAATTGATGAACCAGTAGAAATTATTTCTACTGTTCATCCCTGCTCTGGTCAGAGACTCTCAAAGTCACCATCCTATGAGATCACATAGGATGTTTTCTCCTCCTACAAGGAGTGATCGATTCTTTATTGACTACTCACAACCTCTATGTATACTTAACCATATCTAGAATATTCCACACACATCTCAAAGTGGCGTGCTAGGGAATAAACCAAAGTAAGGGTCCATGCACACAAGGTACCATGGTGATCTCAGGTCAAAGGATCACATGCACCACTCCCACTGAAGAACATCCGTCGACAAGCTGTAAAGCTCTATCAGATATTATTTTACGGGTCTGTTCAGTGAACTCATTCTCTAATGAGCATCTACATCCTTGTATTAGTATTATCACACAAGTGGTTGTGAGATCAACCACCCTCTCCATCGAGCATACATAGGTGTACCAGTCTTATCGGAGTCATCGATCTCCGACTCGATAATCCAACAACTGAAAATATTTTAGATTGAGACTATCAAGATTTTAGGTCTCACTGGCATGATCTCATCATGGCCCTAAAATCATTGCTCTAATCTATGGGGTTTATCATAATCATATAAAAATGATACAGAAAATGATAAAATATAATACTTCATATAGATAAAATAACTAAAATCATGCAAATGAGTAGGAAGATAATAAAGAAATATCTCATCGCATCTCTATGTGATTGGCTTGTAGGGTACTATTCTTTTAGCAAACCCCATCATGAACAGAACTATGTCCAACAAAGTTCGATTCCTCCTTTCTAAGATGCCATTATGCTATGGTGTCCTTGGAGGGGTCTATTGGGAGAGAATCTCATTCTCTTCTAGATATGTCAGAAATTTACTGGAAAGGTATTCACCTCCTCGATCAGATCAAAGAATTTTAATATTTTTTTTAGTTTGTTTCTCTACTTTATTACGGAACCATTTGAATATTTTAAATTATTTAGACTTGTGTTTGATCAAGTAGATGTACCCATACCTAGATAGGTCATCTGTGAACGTGATGAAGTAGCTATACCCTCATCTGGTACATGTGCTAATGGATCCATATATATCGATATGTATCAGACCCAGCACATCACTGGCTCGTTCATCTTTTTCAGTAAAAGGTGACTTGATCATCTTTTCAAGCAAACAAGACTCACAAGTAGGTAACGATTCATAATTAGATTTATCAAAAATTTCTTCTTGAGCCAATCTGTTCATCTTGTTCTGGTTGATATGACCTAGCCTACAATATCAAAGGTAGGCATCTGTGACATCATTTATTCTAGGGCGTTTATTTGAAATGTACATTATATTAGGCTTAGATACAATATAGATATCATTGTTCAACTATCCATGTAAAATTGTAACACCATTCAAAATGATATCACAAAATTTTTTTTTATTGATATTTCATAACAATGATACATTTTGTAATCTTTGCCATGAATACATTGTGGACATTCAACATGCACTTATTGAATACTCCTATGCACTCCAGGTCTAGAGTGAAGTAACCAATTACCATCCAAGTATTCCTCAAGTTAATTCCATCCAAGATCTAATTGAGTGCTGATTAGAAAATTTTATAACTAGTTATGATAAAACTGTTGTCTTTTATATAGCTTGGGCTATTTGGACCTCTAGAAATGAGTTTCTCTTTTAGCACAAGCAACTGAATCTGAGTTCAACATATCAACGAGCCCATCATCTTGCATATATACATACTTCAGCATGTTAGATAATGGCTCTAATACTGACGATCTATAGTACTAGGATACCAGCAGCTCTGTGAGCTCTTCTAACCCTCGTCATCAGTTGGTTTCTGAGGTATCTCCTCCCTGTGGCATAGTGAAGGTGAATTTTTATACTTCTTGGATAAATTATTGTTGAACTAAGTATTAGCTATTTTATTAGAGATTACAATGGTAATGTCTCATTTGCAGCCTCGAGAAAGACCCAAGCTCTTTTAGTGCCAATTGGTGAGCTCCATGCAGCAAGAAAAGGCCTTACTATCGCTACTTTCCAGTTTGGGTTCAAATCTATTTGGTTGGAGGGAGATTCAACTGTAGTGGTCAAATGGATCTTAGATCTTCATCAAGGCAGATCATTTGAATCTACGGATGCTTTTGCCACCCTCTCCTTGCTAAGATCAAGCTTTGTTTGCACTCTCTGAGCTTCTTCTTCATATCTTTTGTTTCCCATAGAGCCAACCAACCTGCTGATAGATTAGCCCAACTAAAGGTTCAATTGATTTTTATTTTACTTTCTTACTTCCTTCTGAAATAAGGACTCTTATGTTAGCTGACTAATCAGGAGTTCAATTTTTTCATTTCTAGTTGTTATTGGGTCAGTGACCCTCTTGTAACAAAAAAAAAAGATTCTATCTGAAGTCTTATAGGGGAGCATACATCTCTTTTTTGTAAGACATATTCACCTCGACACAAATGGAGCTGTGGATTGAATAGCAGCATTCTTAGTTGAACATTCGATGCTATGGATTGACCTGATATCTACTTAGAGAGATTTCTGGAATGTTTTACTTTTTGATTTCATACTAAAATGATGTGAATTGTTTGATTTGGCAAAAAATAAAGAGGAAAAAAAAAAAAGAGGTTGCATCAAATCTATACACTACATTAAAGGACAATCCATCAGTTTTTCAAAATGCCAAGTACCCAACGATGGTGGGTCCTCCACATGTCTAGATCCTTCTACTTTTTTGCTGATGTGGCAATGATCTATGGTGGGTCCTCCACATGTGTCCCGCATTTCCTATGTTCCTGCCAGGTGTCTAGATCCTATGACTCAGTTGTTGATGTGGCAGTAATCTATGGCACCACATGTCCAACATCCATGAAGTCACCCACCATTCTTCTCTATTGGAATTTGAAAAAAAAAAGAGAAACAAGGACAACAATGGATGGAATGGAAGTGGACCAATCTAAGCCATGCCATAAACACTCTTCTGAACTATGGCATGTCAAATTATTTTTGAAAGAAAGAAAAATTGAAATGGAGCTAGGTTTCTTACCTATTTACTGTAGGTTTACTAAAGGTCAATCCATCAGTTTCCTAAAACATCAAGTGTCCAATGATGGTGTGTCCTCCATGTGTCCAAGTCCTGCTACTTGCTTGCTGATGTGGTAGTGATCTACGATGCTAGATGTCCACCACCCGACGTGCCACGTGTCCTCCAGTATTTTTTGTGTTCTCGTCAGGTGTTCAGATCCAATGACTCAGTTGTTGATGTGGTAGTGATCAACGATGCCA
Source organism: Elaeis guineensis (assembly GCF_000442705.2). Taxonomy (NCBI): domain Eukaryota; kingdom Viridiplantae; phylum Streptophyta; class Magnoliopsida; order Arecales; family Arecaceae; genus Elaeis; species Elaeis guineensis. The sequence continues at coordinate 73,004,661 of NC_026002.2, read as the reverse complement.
TGTGTCCAGCATCCATAAAGTCACCCACCATTCATCTCTATTGGAATTTGGAAAAAAAAAGAGAAAAAAAGATCAGCAGTGGATAGAATGGAAGTGGACAAATCTGAACCATGATATGAATACTCTTCTGAACTATGGCATGTCTGATCATTTTTGGAAGAAAGAAAAATTGAAATGGGGCTAGGTTTCTTACCTCTTTATTGTAGGTTTAGAGGTCATTACAAAAAAGTAGTAGGACTATTGTAATGTAGGTAGTCCATCAATTTCCCAAAATATCAGATCCTACTACTTTCTTGCTGATGTGGCAACAATCTGCAATGCCAAATATCCACCACCGACATGCCACATGTACATGTTCAGCATCTACAAAGTCACCCACTGTTCTTCTATTGGAATTTGAAAGAAAAGAAAGACAAAGAAGGATAGCAATGAATGGAATGGAAGTAGATCGTTCTGAACCATGCTATGAATACTCTTCTAAACTATGACATGTCAGATCATTTTTGGAAGAAAAAAATTGAAATGGCGCTAGATTTCTTACCTATTTACCATAGATTTAGGAGGTCACTAAAAGAAAGGAGTAGGGTCACTGTATTGTATTTCTTTACCTATTTAACCTAGGTAAGGAGGTTATTAAAAGAAAGATGGCTACAAGATGACACAGGGCATGGCATGTTGATTTGACTGTACATGCTGTGTAGGAGTTTGGTTGTCCTATAGAGGAGTTTGATTGTCCTGTGGTGAGGGAGAAGGCTTTGATCTTTTCAGTAGGATCAACAGTAGGAAAGAGATTGGGCTAGCTACCTTCTTAATTTGTCAAAGTAGGACTCTTGTTTCTTTATAAAAATCCTAGAATAGAAGTGCAGAACAATAGTGTTCTTTATCTGCTCAGGTGAAATTCTGGTGAGGTTTTCTTTCTAATTTTTTTTCTCTCATTTTTTGATAATCATTAGATGCTTGGGGGTTGCTACTAGGTAAATCACAACCTTCCACCTCCATTGATGCATCATTTGAAGAAAGGGAGTTCTCCGCCAACCCAATATCAGGTTGTAAGTTTCTTCTACAATTTAATTTTTTCAGTCAAAGAATTGATTTCCATTAGTGCATTGGAAGGTTATTGCCGATGATATGGTAGCCCTTCGCATCCCATGTTGCATTTAATGGAGAAGAATAGTAAAATGTATAGATAATGGATGGAGGGTTGCTGGGATTATAGTTTAGCAGTGAAGGTAGAGAGGAACAGAAATCTATATAATAGGATCGGAGACACAAAATGAGAGAAGGCCATGTAATAGGAAGTAAGGAGGTACAGAATCAAAAAAAATCATAGGAAGGGGGTTTTCTTCTTAATTTATATTAAAAAAATATATTTTCTATTTTTTTAAAAAAATATATGAAAATTTTATACATGTGTGGGCATAAAAAAATCCTATGGGTGTCCGCATAAAGAAATATTCTACGATAGAAAAGAAAAATATACGAGATATGTTGCATATTTTCACTAATGCGGATGACCGCACAAGGTCTGGTCCCCTACCTTTCACGTGGTCAACCATGATTGCAGGGGCATCGATCGACTATGAAAGATGAGTGGTTAAAGGAGAGGACAAAGGAGGTTGAGATCTAGATGAGGATATCGCAGATCTACGACTATATGGAATGATTAGGGCTTGGGATGAAGATAGAAGGAAGAAGCCACTCAAATAAAGGCTTCGAGTGAAAGGAAGAAGTCAGAAGAAGGTTGAGAGAGTACTGAAAAGGAGATGGGTATAGAGTTACCGGAAGAGCCGAATAATGGGTCACTATCGGAGGCCTCCAACTGTGAGAGAAGAGAAAATCAACATGCCATTTCAATGGTTTTGTGTCAGCTGGAAGAAGAAGCTATACATGAAGGTTAATGGTGGTGGAGAAGGTTCGCTCGCTAGAGTCATGTATGGTTATAGAGGCATCGACCGATGTTGAATGGTGGATGGCTAGAGAGAAAGAAGAGAGGGTGGGGATTTACCAGAGGGTGGAAAGGGTTAGATCTAGAGTTAGATCCAAGGGGAGGGAGGGGGATTTAGATCTAGGGTTTCATTTTTTTTAAGGAGAGAGAGAGAATGGAGGAAAGTGGTGGTAAAGGGGATGGGGACGACAGTCAAAAGGGAGGTACAGGAAATAAAAATGAAAAGATAAGAGGGTGTGCAACGTAATGAGAGCTAGCTCTATCTTGCTGGCGATTTTGTCCTTGTGTATTCTCTCTGATGGGAAATGGGTTAGATCTAAGATTAGATCCAAGGGGTGGAAGGGATGGGGGGTGCAGTTAGATCTAGGGTTTGGTGGTTTTTTTTAGGCAAGAGGAAGAGTAGAGGAAAGTGGTGGCAGAGGGGAGAGGGGAGGAGGTTGGAAAGGGAGGGAGGGAAGGCGGCAATGGGAGAATGAGGTGGAGGTGGGTAGAGGAGATAGGTTTTAGGATTTTTTTTATTTTTTGATGGAGGGGGAGAGGGGTTGGGGGTGCTGGACCAAGAGTAGGGATGGCAATAGATAGGGTACCCACAAATTTTACCCTACCCATATCCGAACCCGTTTAAAATCTAACTACCCAAACCTGATTATGAAATCAACTCCAAATCCCAAATCTATCCCATTTAAAATTGGTATACCCATCGGATACTCGAACTTGTCTGAGCTAACAAAAAATCCTTTAGATCAAAATTCCCCAAACCCTACAAAATATTATGCTTCTGCCAAGATTAAGCTCTCAAAACCTCAAGGGATCAACTCACACTGCTGCAACTCCCACAAAATTCCATATACTAGAGCAAAAACCAACTAGAACTTTAGAAACCCCTCCAATCTCCCTCGGGTACTCTCTTTTCCCATCAGTCTATGAAGAAAGAGAATGAAACGAAAAGAAAAATAAGTGAAATCAAAAGAAATGATCAATCTACATGGGAAATGGTCATATCTTTCAATTTTTTCTGATTTTCCTTTGTTTTCATTGATTTTTTCTTTGTGTTCCCTTGGTTTTTCCTTTATTTTTCTAGTCATCAGGAGTCCCAATCGGATGGGAGGCTTGGGACCTAAGAAACCCCTCCCATCTCCTTCAAGTGCTCTTCTTTTCCACAGATCTCCGAAGAAAGAGAATGAAATAAAAAAAACAAAGGATAAGAAAAAAAAATGGATCAAACAATGTGGGAAAAGATCTTAGCTTTCAATTTTTCCCTCTTTTCTTTCATTTTCCTTGATATTTTCTTCAATTTTTCCCAATTTTTCCTCTATTTTTTTGATCCCGAAGAGTCTCAATCGGGTGGGAGGCTTGGAGTGGCCGATAGAGAAGCTTAGACATTAGATAGGATTAGGATTTTATGTTTATATACAAGTAGGTTTGGGTGGTAGATATTCGAGGAATAAATCCCAAACCCATCCCAAATCCGAATAGATTTTAGTTTTAAATCCCAAACCCTATTATGGTATACTAAATGGGTCCTATGAGGGTTTGGGATGGATCAGATATCTGAAAAAATCCATCCGACTACCATCTCTAATCAAGGGAAGTGGAGATGGGTAGGAGAGAGGGAGAGTAGAAGAAAATGATGGCGAAAGAGAGAGGGGTGGAAGATGGGACACGAGGGATGGAAGGTGGAGATGGGAGAATAAGGTGGAGTTGATTTTTTTTTTCTTTTCCTTTTGGATCGGGGATCATGATTTTTTCCCCTTCAAACTCTTCTCGAATCTTAAGAGCGATATCCCCAGCCCAAGATAGGAAAAAATTAAAAGCAACTCAATTAACTTTGTGATGTATATGAAATGGAAAGTCATGCATAACTCTATATCAGGTTGTAATTGTTCAAAATTCCTTATTTTTCCTCGTAATCCTTCGTTGAAAATCTGGGAGGCTCCATTGACAATATTGCTTCTTTTGTCCATTGTTACCTAAGTCTATTGTCATAGATTCTTTAATATTCCACATATTTTTTTTTACTATGATATTTAATAGAACATCCTTAATCTACTAGGGAATATTTTTTTCGAACTCTTTTCACATGTATGTGTTGCTAGCCTCGTGTTCAATCTCATTCCTTCATATGCATTAAAAATATTTTTAGTAATCTAATATATATATATATATGAAAGTAAAAACTGAGAGAAAGTAGATTATCAATTTAATCTATCTACATAAGCACAAAATTATCAACTACAAATGCCATCTGGATCAAAATAAACCTCCAATATGGCACATGAAAATATATAGAGAGAGAGAGTATGTGAGAAGCATTATTTTATTAAAGCATTGAAAAAAATCTTAAAAGCATCCATTGAAAATTGAGAGAGAAAGAATGAAAAGCATTATATTATTAAAGTACTGAATTGAAAGCATCATTGAGAGTGACTCAACCATCGCGGTTAGATGGATTCAGATACAAGACATAAAGGATGCTGCTCACCTGCTTCTGAGGGATGTCGTGATGCTGCTAAAGGAGGCTGCTATCATATATGCCAAGCATGTCTATAGGGAGGCCAACATCGCAGTAGACTGAATTATTTTTTTTATGACAGAGCACTCAAAGGATGTGATTTAGACAAACATGTTCACTATGCTAAGCAATTTTTTTGATATTTTATCTTCTGATATTTTTGGTTGTGTTCATACCAAAATAGTATAAATGTATCGCCATATCAAAGAAAGAGAGTGAGAGAGTAAAAAGCATTATATTGTGGCCTATAAAATTGATAATTGTACTCTTGCAATTAAAGCCTACTCATGTGAATTAAATAAGAGTTTGACAAATCATTAATGATTGCTCATCATTCATTCCACTACTATTGTATATATGTAGCTAAGAATATGGATTGACACCAAAAATTTGGATAGACAGAAATATAAGATATTGTTTTGCCATGGCTTTATCCCTAAGCATTGTATTGTTGCTCATGAAACTGACAATTATACTCTTGTAATTAAAACCCATTCATCTGAATTAAATTAGAGTTCAACAAATCATTGATGATTGGAAGGGAAAAATTTTTATTAACAGAGAATAATTTTTCCAAAAATTTTAAGATTTTTGGTGCAGAGAATGCCCTTGGATGTTTTTAAATTATTTCAAAAAAAATAATGTAAGTAGAAATATTCTAAATAATTGTATGTTATATGGTTTCTCATAATTTGGAAACTGATCTAGTGATAATTCTTTATATAGCTTTTGAAAGCAATTATGTAGCAATAAGATATTTGGTTTTGAAAGATGTTATATAGTTTGTATTATATAATTTTTTGAAGAATTAATTATATATTATTGAATTTGGGGTTATATAATGTATATTATAACCTCAAATTTCATTTGTATTATGGACTTGGAAAAAAAAAAGATCAACTAAAAATTAACATATTTTTTTATTGGAAATCTAATTTTATTGTTTATTGTTATTGCAGAATAGAATTATCAAAAATATCATCTAAAGTAATATTGCAAAAGATAATTGATAAATTAGGATTTTCCAGATTGATCTACGGGAGGGTTAAGAAAATGGATGGCTAAAATCCTATATAGAAATTGTCATAGAATAAGGAGATGACTCACTTGAGACTATTAAGATCTAGAGGGGTACTCTGAAGGATCGAGCAAGTCTGATAAAAGTGCTATGGGGTTTGCATTAAATAAGCTAAAAAAAAAATCCAAATTTGAAGTTGAAGACCACAATTTCAAAGATAAAGAATACTATAAGTATATGTATAAAAGAATTAATAATGGTTATATGATTTGTTGGTTGATAGATACAAAAGGTTACTAGATCAATTCAGTGAACTGGAGAAAGATGTTGAAAAATATAGAAAAATATTTCATCCAGATTCGAAATCAGCTATTAGTGAGAATTTGGCCTAGATCCTTTTAGCTTGTGTTTCTTTCTGGATTGCTGTATTTGAAGGTATTTGAAGGTGATCATGATTTGGGCAATGTTTTGTGGTGCTTTTTTTTTTTTGGAGGAAGAATGAACTTTGTTTGTTTTTGTTTCTTGGTATTGATAATAAAAAGTTATACTATCTATTAATGAAATTTTGAAGTGTTTTGTCAAAATATAGTACAGTCACTGCTCATTCACATAAAAATATGTTGAGTTATGATAGTACCCTTTTGTTATTTCTATCATCCTATTTCTATATATGGCATGTTATTTGTGTGTTGAATGATTTACTAACAAGATTATGGCTAAGTCTCTTGAAATGTTGTTTACTATTGTTAAGTTACTATCGTCAATTACTATTCAATTATCAGTGTATTAGTGTTCTTTATTTTTAATGAAAAGACAAAGGGTGAAGAAAGGAATTATGGAAATTATGATGGATCTTGGAGAGAATAAGTCAGGAAACTATGGATGACTAAATTCTTGTAACATTAAGGAAATTTAGACATAAGAGTTGTTATAAGAGAGATATGAGGTACCATGAGGGGAGAGAGAGAGAGATGTGAGGGTACAGGGAAGGATATATATATATATATATATATATATATATATATATATTAGAGCAATAGGAATTGGTGGGGCTATTTGAAACCATAGTTTTGAAAGTAAACAATCAAAGAATGAAAGTAATTTAGACATTTTGAAGATATGCAAATAAAAAACAAGTGAGAGAAAACTTTGGGATGTTGAGATGTGATGTCATGTAATGATGCCAAATCTTACAGACACATACATTAGTTTATTCTAATTAAGCTTAGATAGATAGTTGTGGGACCGAGGCATGTTGTCATGCATAAAACTGCACGCAAGGTCTAGTTAGCTTGAACATAGAGTGGGAAGAGACTAGGGAATTAGGGGATTACAAATACCATACTACTGAAGGGGTAGAAGGACATTTTTCTAGAGTCAACAGGGTACGTGCACCCTGTCTTCGCCACTAGGCATTTCTAGAAAGTGATTTATATTCAAATGCTAGGCCAAAAAGAAAAGATCAACTTGACAGGGGATTGAAAAATAAGAGTTGACATATCTATTGAAAAAAAATGGCTAAAGGTGGTGGATAAATGCCCACATCCTGATATCTTATACACCCACCTTTATGCCTATAA